>NC_132800.1:5922351-6235476 GCF_048594095.1 Paramormyrops kingsleyae | reverse complement strand
CAGAACACAGAGGACCTGATTTATACTGGGGGCACTGGGGGGCTCCAGGTGAGGGGTTTTTAAAATGGTTTATGGATCCGGAGCCATTTTGTCCCAGGTGAAAACACATATTTAACTAATCTGTGGTAATTATTGGGAGATGGGGGGTGGATCACTGCCATGTGGCTTCGCAGTATTCATTCAATTAAATAAAAAATAAAATAAAATATGCAGCGCTTTTAATACCAAAAGTGACCACTGGGGGCATGGCAGTGGATGAACGCAGATGCTGTGCTAAGTCAGCGCTCTGTCAGAACAGGCCGCCCTAGGCAGCTGCCTATGTCGGCTTCTGAGTTGCCTGGCACAGAGTTTTGTGCCTTCTGTGACCTCTTTGGGCGGGGGGTGGAGGGGGGGGGGGCAGGACCTCCACCACTGCACTCTTGTAAGGGGGGTGGACAGCTCAGGTGGCCTCTGAAGGCTCTATGGACGGCTCCACAGCCTCTGTATGACAACATCCCGGTCAAACATCCCCCCCCACCCAGCAGCACCGCATATCCCATCATGCCCCCCGTGCGGGCGCGTGGACACGAAAGACAAGCTGGCGAGGGCGTGGGTTTCAGGACGCTCGGCTGATTTGATCGGTGCCGCCATGACAGTGCTGACTGAGCGGCCTTTCGGTGACATTGCGGGGAGGACGGTGATATATAGCCCGTCAGACGGAAAACCACCCACCCATCCTGCTTCCCAGAACTAGGACAGGCAAGAAACGGGCCGAGGACCCGGGTAGCGGCCCAGATACGGATCCCAGGGCTTCCACGGCTGCAGGGGAAGTGATCTGAGGGAAATGCTATTTATTATCCACAGTATCCCGAAAAAGATGTAAGGCGATTGATCTCGTCTGTCAGCCCTCGCCATTTATAAAAATACACACCGATACTCTCTTAACTGGAAGAAGGGTAAACGCAAGAGGAAAAATGCAAGGAGCTGTTTTGTGTGCATTGATTTATTTGCGAAAAATGGCTACAGAGTCCTACCCAAAGCCGCATAATTAGCCTGCTAGCTTTCAGATTGTGCCCATTGAGACAGATGCAGGGGGGGTATGACTTTTTTTCCTAAAAAAAAACAAGCTGTAAAATTCAAACAAGAGTTATTGTTCTTTGTTCCCCCAAGCCTGAAGATAGATGGATTATTGCACTTCATTGTTGCAAGAAAAGCTATATTTATTTATTGTTGAAGGACTTGATTCCTGTAGACCTGAAATAAAGGTCAAAAATGATCTTGATGTCTGAACATGTGCAGTAATGTTATGGTACCAGGTGTTCTCCAAGCTACATGATATGATGGCGATTCTGCCGATTTTATATGAGGGTGTGTCTGTCGGCTCGCCTTTAGCCGTGGGTTGACGGAGCATGTGCAGAATGGCATTTCAGGAGGCGGCGTGAAAGCAAACAAACTCACAGATTTTAAAAGCGTCCGAATCCCTCCCCAATTAAACGCGCCATAATTGCCTCCTTTGCTGGGCCTGTGAAACAGCGGGAGGCTCGTAAAAAGGCCGCTTTATCCGTGCTGTTCAGAGCAGGGATTTCACAAACCTGACGTTTCACTGTTTTCAGACCGAAGAGACCACAGACCATACTGCCCGCCTTCTATGCCTGACGGTCCCTCAGTCCTCTGGACAGGATCCTATGGGAAAATTGGGGCCACTGACTGGGTGGAAGGTTCCGGAACAATGTGTGAGGAGGAAACGGCAACGAGACCACGGTACTAATAGAGGAAAAGCAAACAAAGGAATTACAGAACCAAAACTATGAACACTGGCAGGTGACAGACCAGACAGACCGAGTTAAAAGCCAACACTGGACCAATGGACTATTAAAGCAAGACTTCAAACATGTCAAATCAGACTCTCTCGGACTACAAGCTTCACGCTTCAAGAGTAACTAGACCAGCCTCCTGCTTGGGATCCACAAAGCTCCGGACATCCGGTTTTAATGAAGCCCCAGGGGATGCGGGTGTATCTGAGGAGTTCAGCGGCAGGTCGTCACGGCAACAGCCTTGTTGCCGAAAAGGCGTGTCAAATGAAGCAGGTGCAGCCAATCCGACTGTCCAGAAAATGCAGCGTTTCTGTCATGCCTGGGATGTAGGGGCTATTCTTGTTTAAGATATGGTTGCAAGAGGAATCATAATTCATTCAGAGGGGCCAACCTTACCCGCCACTTGCTTATATTAGCCAATGAAATGCTTTGAATCACTGAGTGAGGGGACCAATCAGCTTTCAGCTGGGGCCAGTGCTCCTGCGTTCCCAGCCTGTATGCTCAGTGCCGTGACGAGTTTAGCATCTTTCACAGACCAAATGGCACAGCGCCTAAACTTCCAAGCAAAACGTTGTAGGTTCAGACCCCAGAGGAGCGATTACATTAATCTGAGCTGGTTCAGTAAAATGTGTTGTGAGATTTGATTAAAGAGAACATTTGCAGGTTATGTGTGTTGTCTGGGGCAACAAGGTCTTTAAGTGAAAAAATTATGAAGAGAGGAAAGAAACAGATGAGATAATTTGTTCCTAATTATAGGCCGCTTTTTTCTAAACTTCATTTAAAACACGCATAAATTAATGAGATTTCAATCCCATATTCCTTTTTTAATGCAACATTTTCATGTCTCGCATTTCCGAAACTCCCCAGGAGACAACCATCCCACGCTAAAAGCGCCGCCATTCCGATCCAGACTGGGAGCTGAGCCCCTCTCTCATCCGGCTGACAAGGTCAGGACTCCAAGGAAGACACCCCCCCCCCACCAGCCTCCCCCAAGCATCTGGCCCAGTTCATCTTCTCTCCCCGCTACCCATTCAGACAGACAGTGACCGTCTTCGTCATACTGTAACTATGGCTTCTTTCAAGCCCCCCAAGCTCAAATGGAGTTTGACAGATTACAAATCGAGCATGAAATGTTTTGAATCAGAAATCGTCTTGTGTTTTCTTCTTTTGGGCTGCAGCAAACTCCTAACAGTGACTCTTGAGTCACCACCACCCGTTTTCCCTTCTGTCAATTACTGTTACCATGGCGACGGCATTCCGGAATGCCCCTCGCACAGGTGAGGTCATAAACAGCTCTTGATACGGGGAACGCCTGGCTGTGAGGTTCATAATCGAATTAGCTGTGATCTTCTTCTCCATCGCAGGATTTAAGATAGAGGACATCATCAGAAAATCTTGACCTCCCCTGGGGTGTGAGGAGATGCTGCTGGAACGGAGAAAAAGATGTAGAATGGAAGAGGGAGAAAATAACTTAACCCTTGGCGTGAGCATTACCCAGGTCTGGTCCTTATGGGGGCCACTTTCTTGATGGTTTACAGCCTGACTTTCAGTCTGTGATTGAGGGGAGATGGCATGGGGGGGGGGGCAGATTTCCTGTCTGAATAATACCTCCATAAACCTAATAGGGGTGAGTAAGTCAATGAAAACTGACACACCTACATCCCTTAAGGGCCATTGCTTCAAAAATTCAGTGTCTGAAATTTTTCTGTCTCAGGAGATTCGGGAAAACGGCAGCTGACAGAAGATGACTAGCCCTGAGCCAGGCTTGGTACCACACCGACGGACGGTGCACGTGAAGGCCGCCTTGTTGACTTCATTACTACAGAATAACTGCTTCCTTATGCTGAGCTAATGCCTGTCTCTGTCCAGGCATCATGTTACGGGCTCACGGCTGAAGGTCCCATAAGGCGACCAGACGCGGCAGTCGGGTGGGAATAGATACCGCAGCGAGCTAAGTGAGGCAATCTCTGTTGTCATGATTAATATTGTAATCTTTCAGCATCTTGCCCTGAGTTGCAGATAAGTACCATTATCCAGGTGAGTTTAATAACGTGCTACTGGCAGGGCGGTTCTGCAGTATTAGAACTGGAACCAGCAAGACTCTGGGATGGTTTCTTACACCAGACCATCAGAATGCTGAACTCTGCTCAATGAACCTCACCATCACTATTCACTATTCACTATCATCCATATCCACATCACATTCATACTCATATTTATGTGGAGTGTTAGGGCACTGCATTGGTCATAGTCTATGTGTAACTGTCACTGCATTTAACAGCAGTAATTACTGTATTACTGCTCATTGTATAGACGCTCCTCGTTTCATGATCGACTTACGATATTTCAACTTTACGATGGCATGACAGCGATGCACAATTAGTAGTCATCGAACTTTGAACTTTAGGTGTTGGACCAAATTAAACTTATCCAGTGACAGTATTTTTTTATTTACTTATTTATTTATCATGTCATATTCATATTTCACTTATGATATTTCAGCTTATGGTGGGTTTACTGGAACATACGGCCATCATAAGTCAGGGAGCAGATGTATTTAATGTATTTATTTGTTTCTGATTTGCACAGTATTATTACAATGTTGCATATTTACCTTTTTTGTATACATCCAAACACTGCTGCTGTTTGTGGAGTCTGCACTCATCTGCACTACCAGGCATCAAGTGACGTGACAAATAAAGTTATTGTTTTCGAATGCATTTGGAAGCACTTGGAGGAAGAAAACAGTTCAGAGGAAGATCATTGGTTTTTCCATTCTGTTTTCATTATGGTCCGTCGTAAAAATTGGATCGCCGCAGCGCGAAGATGACACTTACTGTTTCGAGACTCATGAGGAATTGTTTTTAAAAATCCCAGTGAAAGCTCAGCTGGATGTGGGGAATAGATCACCGCTGGATCTCGGAGAAGGCTCGATTAATCTCCCCTCCAGGTTCCTCAGGATACCTGACGTTAGACGGCGGATCTGCCATGACATCTTAACTATGTCTGCTTCTACCTCAGTCTTCAACGATGACGATTTCTCATGTACCTCTCTGACTTTTTAATCTGGTATTGGGTTGTTATGAGAAATGAATATTTTATTGTTACTGTATATGTAGAATGAAACTCTATGTACATCCCACCAGCAATAAAATAAAATAAAAATATATAGAGAAATAAAACAGAAAATAATTTATACGTCATTGATGTACAGAATCAAACAGAGTGGTGAATCAAAGTGCAGTAGCAGTACCCCATATTATTTCAGTAGCCTTAAATTGTAGAATTTTTTTATTTTTTTGGGGGGTGGGGGGGGGCAGGGGGTTGATCACAGCATATGAAATGCTCCTGGGGGAGTGGTGGGGATATTTAGGTTCGTTGTTCCTTGCTTGGTTAAGATGATCGTTGGCTTCTGGGTAGAAGCTCTTCCTCGGTTTGGAAGAGCGGGAGTAAACAGTCCTGCAGCGCTTTCCAGAGGACGGGAGGGTGAACAGCTGCTGGCAGGGGTATGCTGGCTCACTGGTGATGCTGGATGCTGGTCCAGAATCAGCGTTTGGGTCCCGGGGATCTTCTGTGCTGCCTTGATGATTCTCTGCAGGGCCTTCCCGCCTGCGGAGCTGCGGCGGGCAAACCGTACTGAGACGCTGAGCGCACTGCGGCGGTAGGAGGTCACAAGCAGATCTTTGCTGAGCTTAATGCTGCATTCACTTTTGGTCCCTTTTAGCCCTCAAAACAAACTCAATTAGTCGGCATTTTTTATGCATATGTGTTGACTCCAAATGAACTCAGACCCCTCTCCTCAGAACGTCCACCCTCCACTAACAAAAATTGTGTGTCTATCTCCCCCTCCTCGACCTCCACTCAAGAAAGCGCCATTTGGCACTGAAATTTGGAACGATGCAAGTAAATAATGATAACAGTTAAATCTAGGCCTATATAAATATAAAAATAGACACAAAAAAGATTTGTGAATATAAAAAAGAAGCAACAGAGACAAATAGAAATAAATTGCAGTATATAAATGAAAAAAGGAGAATCGAATTATCACACTATTACTGTACTGGCTAACAAACATAGTGGTGTTATACTGGTGCATTTCATACATGCGTAATATTATACTCATAGAGAGATGGAACAGCAACATACCTTTATGTTTTGCATGTTTTTTCTCTTCTTCTTTTTTCTATATCCCCCCCCCCCCCCAACACTGTCATCTAAGAGTCAGAACTAAACAAATTCACCTTGGTGGCATATTATTCTTAACGATTTGGGACAAAACAGAAAAAAATGCAACGATATGTCTGTGAAATTGTATATTTACAATATTAAGACTCATCTGTGGTTTATTTGGTTGCACGTCAGCCCAGCCCCGCCCCTCTTCACAAGCTAGAATCAGGCTGCCGACTCCGACAAGGTTAATGACCCACAAGCTGTAATGATATCATTGACGGGATGTGTAAATTAATGGCAGGAATTGTGCAAATGTCACCATTCTGATTTTTTTTTGTGTGGTTGCCGTTTGCCCACCCCAGCAAGATGCCACCGTGGGTGGCAGTCTATGTCACCCATACCGCAATCCGCCAGGGCTCAGACCCCTCTGAAACAGTTCACTTCAAGTCGGCACTGGGGTTTGCTTTACCTGTGCATTGTGAACACAAAGTGTTCCAGGTCCTCTGGTTGGTTGCCGTTGTAATTTATCCCTCTAGGCTTGCCGTAGACAGATCACATGCTCTTGCACCGGGACCCTCGAAAAAACAAACAAATGGAACCTTGGTTGCTGGTAACGTTAGTGTGAAGAGAAAGTGGACTGAGACCCCCAAGTGGACCAGAAAGAAAACTGAATTCCCCTTTCAAATGAACTCGCAGTGTGAACACAAAAAGACTGAGTTCCTTTTCTGTTGATCCGCTTTAAGGAAATTGAGCTGGATATGTTTAAAAAGGACAGCATTTGAAAACACCTTAACTTTCTTGACTGGTCTGCTGTGCTCAATTTTATTTTAAGCTCCTATGCAGAACTTAGGAGGATTCTAGAACACCTGGAGGAGACCTACACTGGAAAGACACGGCAGCCCTGCACATGGAAAGCTCAGCTGGATAGGAACTCGCATCGCCGGAGATGTGAGGCTGCAATGCATGTTCACTTTTTAATTACCTCTCACATGAGCCTCCAATAAGCTTTCCATAATAACATCTTATTGATTTAATTCTTTATCACTGTCAGTGTGTCAGATGGTCTTGTCCCAAGAGATCCACGATAGATGGCTTCCACGAGGGCACACTGAACATTAATAAAGACTATGCAAACAGGCAGATGTCAACCTTAGTTATGCACAGGAAGTTGGCAGCTTTTATCAGTCAGAATTTCAGGTGCATTCTGGGTAGCGATGGAACACTTTACACCACGGGCTTGGTAGGAGGAATAATGTGCACTTACGTGCAAGACACCTTGGGGAAATGAAGAAAGTCAATTAAATTTTAAAGTAAATAAATTTAGTGAAATAACAAAATGCCTCTTTGTGTATCTGTGGGGGTCACTCACCCCGAGCACCCCAGGGCAGTCGCAGGGATGTTCAGACCTCTAATTGGCTCCACCCACAAGGGTAAATCACCAAAGAATTGGTTCGGGAGAGAGTGTCCCATCGCAAATGAGAAACAAAGAAGAGTTTATTGTGGGCAGTCGCCTGATTTACGGTACTTTAAATGGCAGGGGTTCAGGCCACAAATTACCTAAATGTCATAGGTCACATGTGTCTCATTCCAGGTACAATAGGAGGGGGAATTCTATGGTTACAGTAACTATGGTTACCGTGTAAGGCTTCTATTGGTGAGGACAGCTAACAGATTCACATGCAGGGGGAAAATTCAGTAGCACCCTGAGGATACAAGTATCTGGGAGTGCAAGGTGAACATCCAGCACAGCTCGATTGGCAGAAAAACTAGAAGAGCTGGAATCTATGTTCTGGTCTCTGTCGCTCTAGGAAAATATCAAACATATCCTTAATCATCAGTTACGGGTATGTAGAGGGGCTTGACACTTGGCCGTGGCACTTTCTAGAACATCCACACCCTAAGCCATTAGCAGTAACACCACTCCGACTATAGAGCATTCTTACTCCGGCTTTTCACTTTGCTCAAGCAGAAAAATTCCCCTTCTGGAAAGAAAGTTGGATTCAGAGCGGGATCTGACATCGCGGTCACAGTGTTTTTTAAAGTGCGGCCGCGTCATGACTGGGAATGGGAGAGCGACTGTCACCCATGATTAATTTGCAACAGTGGTTCTTGCGCAAGACGCGGAGCTGAGTGATGGAGGCTAACAGCCTTCTGCAGAAATTGGCGGCTGCACAAATGCACAGGAGCAACCCTTATGTTTGCGTTTCGCCTTTGTTTTCCTACGACGTTTCTCAATCCCATCCTGGGGCTCTGTGTTTCTTCATGACAGGTGGAGATGGTCGGCGCTCTGTTGGCCAGGATTGCTAGGAGCAGGACATCTTGCCCTCCAATAGATCCCGGGGCTTCCTATTTAAGTTTGAAACATGATCCCCCATACCCCCAAAGTGCTGTGCTGATTTCACGGAGCGGATCGGCCCGGGCTGGAGCAGATGGGTTCTAGACGGGACACCGAGATGCAATGTGAGAAACGCTCCCACTGAACGTCTCGATCTAATTTGGCTCGAACATAGGAGGCAATTAAGCTACTCGTTATGACACACGCACAGTGGAGATAGATGATTAAAAAAACAAGGGGGGGGGGAGTAATTGAATTGGAATAACAACAACTTCTAGCGTGATTTTTGGAGGGGGTCCCTGGTAAGGCGATCCAAATAGACGTTTGGACGGCGTCGGGCTGAGCCGCTCCAGAATGAGCCTTCTGGGCCCACTCAGCACTGGCGTTCAGCGCGTGGGGAGCCTCTCTTGTTAGTGGTTTCTGCTTTACTGCTGGCCGGGGTGTATTTACAGCTGCAGAAGCTGATCGGGTGGAAAATGACGTCCAAGGAGAACGGGGCCCGAGGGGAAAGGATGTTAATAAGGAGGGAGGGGAGTGTTTGTGATGAGAGAGCCACAGATATGAAATTATTACCATCGTGGTGGATAAACAAAGCGGCCCTACAGTTCACGGTCACATTGGGGTTTGCGAAACACTGTTTTCAACAGTCTTTTTGTTTGTTTCTAATGACAGTTGGTGAAATAGCAGATAGCACTCGGAGGGCACACTGATATCAGACCGATGGCACTCAGATGACGCACTGATATCAGACCGATGGCACTCGGATGGCTCACTGATATCAGACCGATGGCACTCGGATAGTGCACTGATATCAGACCGATGGTACTCGGATAGCGTACTGATATCAGACCGATGGCACTCGGAGGGCACACTGATATCAGACCGATGGCACTCGGATGACGCACTGATATCAGACCGATGGCACTCGGATAGTGCACTGATATCAGACCGATGGCACTCGGAGGGCACACTGATATCACACCGATGGCACTCGGAGGGCACACTGATATCAGACCGATGGCACTCGGATAGCGCACTGATATCAGACCGATGGCACTCGGATAGCGCACTGATATCAGACCGATGGCACTCGGATGACGCACTGATATCAGACCGATGGCACTCGGATGACGCACTGATATCAGACCGATGGCACTCGGATGGCACATTGATATCAGACCGATGGCACTCGGATAGCGCACTGATATCAGACCGATGGTACTCCAATTGCACATTGATATCAGACCGATGGTACTCCAATTGTACATTGATATCAGACCGATGGTACTCGGATAGTGCACTGATATCAGACCGATGGCACTCGGATAGTGCACTGATATCAGACCGATGGTACTCGGATAGCGTAGTGATATCAGACCGATGGCACTCGGAGGGCACACTGATATCAGACCGATGGCACTCGGATGACGCACTGATATCAGACCGATGGCACTCGGATCCAGGCCAATGGCAATCAGAAGGCGCACTGATACCAGGCTGATGACACACGGATGACGCACTGATACCAGATCACAGTGATACCAGTGCACTCCCTCCTTCAGTCTGATCATGTGACACACACACAGCAACAGAAATAAAGAATCACACGCACAAGGAATTTAAAGTGCACGTCCTGCTATAGGATGGTAAACTACAGTTTAAAAGGCCAGTCAGATGTCTTGTAAAACAAGCCTGTAATGCAACATAAGACGTGGCTTTTTCCCTTTGGCCTGCAGTGAAAACAACAGGAAGTTGTATCCTTGGCAACTAGGGTCTATAACCCCGGAATCACCAGCTGTCACCTCTGCCACTGAAGGCTATGTGTGGACCCACCCAGTGAGGTCATCGATAACTTTGACAAAGCTGATTGGTGGACATGTAAAAACTGTTTACCTAAAAAACTAGCATTAAAAACGTAAATCTGTAATTTGGTCTCCAAAGTGTTGGAGGGTTGGGCAGCCAGCTAAATTATCGGTCCCTTCCGCCTGTTTTAGTGCCTCAGATATTGTTGTGAGCAAAAGTTAGACAGCTCACCTGAAACAAGACCCCACCCTACCACCCCCCCCCCCCAGGTGGTCACGGGTCCAAGAACAGCCCACTCTCACAGAAATCCGGACGAAAAACTGCCCTCAAGATGCTGCGGTCGTCAATATGCCACAGGACACAAGCGAGTCGAAGTCACCCCCATCGCCAGAGCAAGGGAGCGTCTCAAAACATATGTGTTAGCGTAAATAAATTCCTTCAAAATTAAACATACATTTACAGGCACTCAATGGGAGGTGAGATGCATGTAATTAAATTGTAAATAAATACAAGAACCCTTATCAGCTTGTATTAATAAATAAGCCAGGTGTATTTTCCCTGGAGGGATGATACGAGGAATTATATTTCTGCACGCAGAGGGACGTCAACATGTAACAGGAGGCTAAGTTTCCAGCCGCGGCCCCACAGTAGGGAACGGTGGATCCGGGCCAAGGCACGAAAGCGACCCGGCCCGTTAATTCAGCCTGACTTTGGCTTAATGGCGTCTGGCTCACCAGAGGACCATCTCCCTGTGGCTAAGCTAGCAGCTCGTCCTTGAAGAGGTTGGGCCCCGAGGCCCTTTGGCCTACTGCTGTTCCCAAACGTCCCGGTATGAGGCACCGTTGACATTTACAACCATACATTTCCAAAGCAATTTATCATAAAAACGTAAGATGTACACTACTGTTCAAAAGTTTTGGGTCACTTTGAAATTTCCTTGCTTTCCATGAAAACATTGCTTGATTAGGAAATATAGCTATGTATATAGGAAACAGTCTTTGACAAAGTTTGAGTGTTTGAGTTGTTGTCCCATTGTAGGATGAAATTGGCTCCAATTAAGCGCTGTCCACAGGGTATGGCAAGGCTTTAGGGTTAGTGATACCCTTCCTTCTTCAAGATCCCTTTTACCTGTACAAATCTCGCACTTTACCATCATCAAAGCAGCCCCAGACCATCACATTGCCTCCACCATGCTTAACAGACGTCTCTAGCGTCTTTTCATTTGACCTGCGTCTCACAAACGTTCTCCTTTGTGATCCGAACACCTTAAACTTAGGTTCATTCATCCATAGCACTTTTTTTTCTAATCTTCCACTGTCCAGTGTCTGCGTTCATTTGCCCATCTCAGTCTTTTTTTTTGGCCATTCTGAGATACAGCTTTTTCTTTGCAATTCTGCCTAGAAGACCAGCGTCCCGGAGTTGCCTCTTCGTCTTGTATTTAGTCCTCTCTGCTGTGTATGTCTGTCACTTCTTGTTAACACTGAGACTGCTCTTTTGTGGGTACTATTTAATGAAGCTGCCAGTTGAAGACCTATGAGGCATCTCTTTCTCAAACTGCACACTCTAATATGTTTATCCTCTCGCTCAGCTGTGCAGGGCCTCCCTCTCCTCCTTCTGCTGTGGTTTGAGCCAGTTTTTGCAGCTCAGCGAAGGCTGTAGTGCACAGCATTGTACGAGATCTTCAGTGTCCTGGCAATTTCTCACATGGAATAGCCTTCATTTCTCAGAACAAGAATAGACTGATGAGCGTCAGAAGAAAGTTCTTTGTTTCTGATCATTTTGAGCTTGTGATCAAACCCACAATCGCTGATGCTCCAGATTACTCAACAAGTCCAAAGAAGGTCAGTTTTGCATTAGCGAATGTAACATTCCACTGGAACACAGGACTAATTGTTCCTGATAATGGGCCTCTACACCTATGTAGTCGTTTCCAGCTATGAAAGTCATTTACAACATCAACAATGTCTACACTGCATTTCTGATCAATCTGATGTTATTATAATGGACAAAAGAACTTTTGTAAGTGACCCCAAACTTTTGAATGGTAGTGTATCTGATAATATATGCAGTGAGACACTTAGTAGTAGGCTACTGATTCCTCCATAGTGATATTCAAATGCCCAATACCAGTTACAGTTGCATATTGGAAACAATGGGCAGTCTATTTCTTCCCTGTAGTAAATTCAACTTTTCCATAACTTTGTTTCTTTGGACAAAGGCCTCAGTCTAATTATAACCTATAATGTTCGGCGAAGCCAAAGCGGGTTGTCCCATTCATCATAGCCAGTAGGCCTTGGCAGATTGGTCCAGCTCCCCCCTGTGGGGAGTTTATGACAATGATAACGAGACAAGCTCTGGACCAGATGTGCGCAGAGAAGGGGGGACGTCAGCCCTGCCAAGCTTTGGGCTGGATAATAGCTTATTCACGTCCTTAATCACTGACTGGTGGACTCTTCATCCACCTTCCAGTCATCTCCCTGACCCTGAAGGGTGAGTAGATCAATGCTAACGGAAAGGAAATGGCCAAATATTCACTGCTTGGTATAATTCACTTAATAATTCCTTGTCTCTTAAGTTACAAATGGATGCTCGTGTTCCATATCAGTGTTGCCTGAGGTTACATTTTCTCTCTAAAAACACACAACGTGCTGTTCATATTACGGCTTATTTAGCAGATGCTTCTGAATCCAAAATGACACACATTTTTGAGAAAGCAGGGTCAATCCCCAGAGCACTTGTGGGTTAAAGGCCTTTGGTCAAGGGTGCAACGATGAAATCACTCTGGGATCGGTGGCAGTGACCTTCCGCTCACAAGCACAGTGTCTTAGCCCACCGAGCCACACCAGCCCCAGGACAAAAAGACTGCAAATGCCATCCAATATTACATTATTCATATTTCCTACGATGCTCTACACAGTAGTCATGCTGCTGTACTTTGTACCTTTTTTAATGGTCAGGACTTTCTGTAAAACGATCGGAATGTTTCTCTGACACCCTTCGAAATGCCTTCACATCTTGAAAGGTTTTAAGTCAGTACTGGTGTCCAGCGTCCACAGGAGGAAGAAACGTGCCCATTTCTCCAAAGTCCAGGATGCGGCGCTATCATCTGTCGCCATTCGGGTTGGCCGCTGTTCCGACGACGACCAGTAAAAAGCCTGTGACTCCCCAGAGATGCTGTCAGGGGTCCCACAGGCTGCTTTTTATTTCATATTTGGGGTCCAAAGTGTTGCACCATCGAACTCCGTGCCTCCCAGAGAGCTCAGATGCAAAACGACGAAAAGGGTCGGCGCTGTGGGAAAATGATGAAGAGGATAAATCTTGTTTTTCGTTCGACTTCTCCGAAGGCGACTGAGGGGCCAGTGATCCGTCCCTCTCTCCACCGGACCTCTCCCAGCGGGGGATTGGCTTACGTGTCCCCAAAAGGGGCACTGGGGGTCATGAGAAGGTCGAATCCGAAATCGATGAGGAAATGGAGCTCCATTCTATCTTTCCTCCCTCTGTTGTGCCTTCCTGGGAGGCCTGAGCTGGGGGAAGGAGACCGAGATCGACAAGGTGGACATGCGCACGACAATGGAGACTAAAGACCCTCAGCTCGGCTCGCTCCCTCTCCGCAAAACCCCCCACCGCTTACCCGCAATTGTCCCGAGCAGCGAGTGTGCCAGCCCATCGCAGACGGAGATCAGAGGAGGGTATATTGAAAACATTTGTGTGCTCAGCGGATTTCCATGGCAGGACGTATATACGAGAACTGTATCTCATATGAAGTTCTTTATTCTCTTCCAGTGGAGCAAATATGAGAAAAAGAGAAAGAAAAACAAGTAATTTGAAGCGAATAATATTCGTTGCCTGAATAACCCCCCGCCCCCCCACCCAGCCCCATGGGTTTGCTTCCAGACAAAGAAAGGATTGGAGAATGCAGGGGAAAAGTAACCCGAGTTTATTGCCACACATCTTCCCGTTATGCTCAGATCCTGGGGGTTTTGATTTGATTTGATATTTCGAAAAGCTGAATAGGCGATACAGGCCGTAGTCGGAGGCTGGCTGCCCGATCAGATCGGCTTCCTGTCCAAGTCTCCGCTGCTCATTTCGGTCTTAATATCACAGCAGAGCTGACCTTGTAATGCTCATTTTTAGCATCATGTAACCGGAGTCAGACAATTAGAATGAGAATCGGACTCTTCACTGGCACGTGACCAAGGCTTGGTGGAGATTTCTGCAGTTTGCTATTGTTTGAGACACCATGACAATAGACGACAAACAGTTTGCATGTAACGCAATCACAGGAAAAGACACAAGACAAGAGATACACAATGACATTTATATATCGTCACAGTCCAATGCAAAATTCCCCTCTCCAAAATTCCGTTATTTCTAGAGTGTGAAAAAAATGCATTTTCTCGGAAATTACTGCACGAAATAAGCCTAAAACTAGAGATTTCAGGACCAGAAAGTAAAAATCCAAACCAAGTTTTTGTTTCAACCAACCAGTTGCGTATAGAGAGTCACTGTCACAGAATACATAATTGGTTGGTTGAAACAAAATCTTGGCCTGGATTTTTACTTTCTGGACCTGAAATGCCTGCCTATGCCTAAAACAACTTAATGAGACACTCACAGCAAGTAGAAAGCTATCTGTGCACAGTCGTCAGTCTGTAAACAGCCATCAGTGAATGTTTTAATGTTCTAAATGACTCATGTGGGTTGCTGTCAGTAAGGCAAATATGTCAGTGGCAACATGATACTAACTATTCTCACTATTCACAATTAACTATGGTGATAGTTAGCTAACTGTCTAGCTATCAACATTAAGGTATTAAAATTAGCGATATAAAGTAATCAGTACAAATGGCCATCGCAAATGTTAACTAGTACACACATTAATACTACAGAGATGACTTCATAAGACATCTTTTCATTAGTCAATTAGACATGAAATGCTATCAGTAGACAGATGGGAATGGGCATATTCCGTCACTCATGATCGTCAAAAAGTGGACATACGCATACGTTTCATTGGTCGATATTTGATATTTGTTTTTTTTTTACCTGTAATATTTAAGAAGTCCTCTAGGTGGAACGTTGACCAGAACCATGTGATGCAGGAATGGGAGGAGTTATTTAGGGGCGGGATCAGAGGCGGGTCGAACAAAAGAGAAGAGGGACAAAAAAAGGAAGGAACTGGATCTGCATCAGCACAATGGGAAATGAAACAGGTGTCAGGTCCCAGAAGGGCTATAGAGGGGTGCGGGATCAGGGTCTTAGCAGAGAGGAAGACAGACTGAGAGGACTGGGGAAAAAAAGCAGTGTGATGAATGTGCTCATCACTTAGCTCCGCCCACTAAATACATTCTATACTCTTATCATCTAACTCTATTACAGGACAAATATAAAAATTTCACAAAAACTTCCATTCTTATTACAAGGATAGTTTTCCCTGGGGGGACAGTGCTGGTTAACCCATCAGGCAACACAGGCAGTCGCTTTGGGTGCCATGTTCTGACAGGGGCGCCGAGTTAGCAGGCCGATTCCTCTTTGTCTCAGGCTGAGGGATGCCGGCAGTGACGCCTTGGGATCCACATGGGTCTCAACCAGTACTGCTTGAGGATCAGAACTGTAGGTTCCCCTAGGGTTCTCAGCCATGCATGGGTCAAGACTTCCCGTCCAATGGGCAACCCAGTACAGATGATCCGAACCATCACCTGACCCGCCCAGAGGAGAAAGAGGCTGGTTCTTCTCCATGGTGAGTGAGAGAAGGGAACTGGGACGAAGATGATGCATGGTAAGGTTCATCCAGGTCCATCGGCCATGTGATCCGTGGGCTGGGCGGCGTTAACGGCTCGGGGAGTGAGTTGGGACAGTGCTCCAGAATCTTTGTTCAGTCTCCTGGTAGCCAGGAGCTGGTTCCAGAAACATCCTCCACTCCCAACTTCCCAACATTTATGGGAACATCACCCCCCTCCCCCCACTGCCGTACTTCCAAACCAAGTTTGCCAACATACTTCCACTTCACTTAGTATTTTTACCCCCACCCTGGATAGTGGATAATGGCGCATACATTTTCCGTCTCCGCAGATCCAATTAAAACCTCTCTCCGTGCAAAGGCATTCCTTGCGCAGGCAAAGTGATCGATCGGGCCGGTCCTCCAGCTTGTGGTTGATGAATGGGAGGGGGGGGAAATGCACTTCCCAGAATCCTTAGCTTGCCACACGGTACCTCGATGGGCAGTGAAGGATCACTCAGTTTAACAAAACACGGCAAAGTCATATATTCTTCTTCAGGTTTTAGCTATTTCTTCTTGTTTTTTTTTTCATTATTGTTTTCCTCGCAATTAACATGTCGGCGGGGATTACAAATAACACAACGGCCCGCAAATTGCCTGTTTATAATTTATGGTTTTAATCCCAAACTCGCATTTATTTAACAGTGTAAGAAAGTGCACACAATCATTGTTTTATCTGCTTATTTGCATTGCTTCTGTGTAGTATAGCGCACTGAATATTCATGCAGGAATATGTATACTATATAGAAGTGACTAAATATTCATGAGAAAAAAACCTATATGAAGGATGTGAATTATGTCTTTTTTGAAAATTTCTGCTAGGAAAAATAATATGTATGTATTTATTGCTTTCATAAAAGACTCACGTTATAAAGTTACTACCAAACGGTACCATAAAGGTTTATGTTTTTGCATATTTCATGCTGAGGTTGTGGATATTTATCGGTGTACGGCTGCTTCTGCTCAGCTGTGTTCTCTGAACGTTAAGCCTGTTCCTTCCTTCTCGCGTGTTCGCACACCCACAGGCCACGTTTTTGCTCCCTCCCGGCTCCCGAGAACGCCGAATACCCGGGACGGGTATGTCAGAAGCGGGGTGGGAGCAAACATGTGGACTGTCTGAGGGCTGCCAAGGATTGGGCTGGAAAGCATGGCTTTAGAGACCTACGGGTCTTTTTTTCGGAGAATCTCACCCTTTTTGTGAAAGACGCGGCCATCGTGTGCAAAATCTCTGCGGCGTGGAAGGAGTCAAGAAAAACCTCATTTTATATGTGCGATTGAATTAAGAAACATCTGCTATAATTATATGCAACATGATATTTTATAGATTTTTTTTTTTTACAATATGACTTGCTGAGGATCTAAGCTTTAAGGATCTTTTCAGCTTTTTCAGTCTGGTGCCTTAACCGCTTTGCCCCCTGGTGTCAAACCTCTCAGCTGCCCCACACCCACTGGAGTGCTGCTGAGGTGGGGGACTCCACATTGTATCTTGGTGCCCTATCTGATGGTAACCATTAGTGAAAATCAGCCTCAGAATGTGCCATGTGGACCATGGGTATATGGACGATGGGATTATCCAGAAAAACATCTATATTGAGTCACCAGGAATGGAGATTGTAATAAAAAGGGGCATTTTTGCAATGGAATCTATTCACAGAGACCGATTTAAATAAGCATACTTAGAGGTAAATTACACCACGATGTACTGAATAATAGTCTGGACTGGACCAATATGCAAACCCACACACGCACTGATGGACACCCTGCACATTCATGGTCACTGGCCAGAGAGAGCAGCTCTGTTGTGCTGGTGAGTGAGTAAAGTGCCATGAGAATGGGAGATTTCCTTACAACCTGTTAACAAAGTGTTCTGGGATTGGGGGGTTTTCTGTCCTGGCCAATGAGCAAAGATGTCAGGGAGCAAGGGGCCATTCGGCAACAGATGAATAAAGTGGTCTGGGATTGGGGGATGTTTCTGACAGAGCGTGAGCAAAGTGGTCTGGGATTGGGGGGATTTTTCTGACAGCGCTTGAGCAAAGTGGTCTGGGATTGGGGGATGTTTCTGACAGAGCATGAGCAAAGTGGTCTGGGATTGTGGGATTTTTCTGACAGCACGTGAGCAAAGTGACCTGGGATTGGGGGGTTTTTCTGATGGCATGTGAGCAAAGTGGCCTGGGATTGGGGGGCTGTTTTGAGTAAAATGAATGAAGTCCTACTGCACTGGGGGAAGTGTGGGGGATTCTGTCCAAACACGGGTAGCAGAGTCCTGCCACCGCTCCTTTGAGTCTCTGGAGGTAATTGATTCCAGACCCTTTATTGGCCTTAGAGGAACTCTAATTGCTTATTGGGATTAACACTTGGGAAAGTTGCTGAAGGCACCAACAATGGCTCCTGTCCAGGGTTAGGGTTCCATAGTTGTTTGCTTATGCGTTGTTTTGATCACGGAGGCGCACGCATGTGACTACGGCCACAAAGGAACCCCCCCCCCCCCCAACCCCCAACTCCTACACTGCCCACAATAACCGACAGTGCTCCATTACTACGGCCTCGCGGTCAGTGAGGACTGAACCATGAACGTTCAGTGTGTGTTTCTGGATTACTAACCCCAGAAAGGGATGGAAAGAACAGAAGTGAAAAGCAAGAGGCGGGTGGAAAAGAGGAGGGAGGGGTTGTGAGAGAAACATGGCCAGGCGGAGCAGAATGGGAGGTCATCGTGTGACCCACGGAAACACGGTCCTCTCTGACAGGGTAAACGAGGTAAACGAACAGGAAGGTTTCCCGCCTTCTTGGGGTGACCATTGATCAATTACAGAGGAGGCAAAACCAATATGGAAGATATGTGCTACAGTTTAGACCAAAAAAGTCTCTGAAGTAGATTGTGGGCTTTACGCCCAAGTAGGACGTTGAACTAGACTTCAGTGAAAACACAGAAATGTAAATGTTTTAATAATGCCAGAAGGTAAAATTCAGGAGTTACTCAAATGGCCACTAGGTGGCAGAGTGAGGAAGGACACAATGCTGTAAACTGAAGGTTGTTGATTCAAATCCCAGAGCCCCCCCTGCAATAACTCTGAGTATAGCACATCTCTTGCAGTTTTTTCCTGAACGATCCAGTTGTATAAATGGAAAAAAAACAAGCAACTTAGCATAATGTGAGTGTAATGGATGCACAACTATGAGACTCTTAAGTCACCCGAACCCCAGTGGGTGAAGGTTTTTCCAGACAGAGCCGGCTGGCTCACTGAGCACGAGGCCAACGCAACGGGGCAGGCCCACACTCCCGAAAGCGGAGCCGAGATTCCTGGGGGAGCCTTTGATTTGTGGCGGGATTCGCCGCGGGACTTAGACATTCCGCATATTTGGCTTTCCGCACTCTCGGCTCGCGAGATATTTCCTCCATGCCCGACATCCAAACTCAATAACGGAGCTGGGCGACGCGATGTTTTATGCATCCGCAGCAATAAGAGGCTCGGTATTTTTAGAGCCGCGGCCCGGGATTAGCTGCCGCTTTAATAACGAAGCCCATGAGGTATTATGGGTCAGATCCCACAGACCTGCAACAGTCTTCATATATCGAGGAAATGTATTTCCTGGATAATAATTTTGCAATGGGGAATAAAAATGCAAAGATGCATTTGCTCACTCGGTTAGGCACGTAATGATACAAAAGAAGTGCAGGACAATAATGTTTGAATGAGAAGCACAGCTAATGCTGAAAAATGCAGATTCAGCTATGCATGCCTGTAGACATTGTGTTTTAAGCAGGTACATGCACTCTCTTACAGACATGTATGTGAATTACTGACAACTGTGCCCTGTTTGTTTCTGATGTAAACATGGACTACTAGGTGTTTATCAGTGATGGCAGGAATGAGGGTTCAAAACTCCTAGTGGATGGGATTATTACACGCTATTAGTTACCGATTTGTTAATTCCACTTCCTGTTGGGTTACTTGGTTCTCATTGGATGAAACAATCTGGTGATTGACAGTACATGGTTTTTCATCCCTTCGGGTGGGACTACGATATGATATTACTCAACGGTTGGCTTATCCCCACTTCCTTTTGGGTTACTTGATTCTCATTGGACGAAATCATCCGGCGATTCACAGCACGTGCTTTTTCATCCTTTCGTGTGAGATTATTATGTGCTGTTACTCAATGATTGGCTCATCCTGACTTTCTGTCGGGTTGCTTGGTTCTCATTGGACGAACACATGTGATGATTGATGGCACAAAGTTAGTTATTCACCCCTTTGCTGCCTGAAAGTATGTGGAGAATTTGTCTAAATAACCTCTGAACTATCTGACGAGGTCCCTCGAGAGAATCGAGTGTGTCACGTAGAGTATAAACTGGGACTACCGATAAGACGCCAGGACAAGCTTCCGGGCATCAACGGTGTGGCAACTCGAAAGTTCTCTCTGAACCTCAGGCTAGACAGCAAGCTTGGCTTCTGCATAAGCCAGAAGGTAAACGAAGACAGTCTGTAGGAGAACATCTGGAAACAAGGCGGCGGGAGCCACTCCACAGTGGTGTAACTAATTCTGATTAATTGCATCGCTTTGCCGCAGGAAAGCAGGCACTGTGCAAGCCTCCACTGAGACGGTGACGATTAATCACATTGCAGGGAGTTTCAGAACATCCCCCAGGCCGAGACACCCTTGAACCTTGACCCTACTGAGGCATACGCAAGATGTCATGAATATATCACGTCATGCTCTTTATATATACAAAAATCCCAATTATAAAGCGATACTATGAGGTTTGAGTGCTTATGAAAAGCCAGCAGATACTTTAACGATACATATTTATCTGAGAAATAATGTTCTAATGAGGGAAATGTCATAACAGACATTGCTGGAGAGCCCTTTGAAGCCGGCGCGTGACACAATCTGCACGAACGCCCCATTGGCTCCTTCTCAGTCTGCGATGGTTTACATATCATCTTTCATCCCGCTGACAGATTATGACTGTCGTTTAGCGTGAGTTTGACTCTTTAATCCCCCCTAATTCTGCCCATCTGGTGGCACGCGCGGTAATTGGGCCACGCTATTATGAGCATGGGAGGGGGGTTATGACCTGAGCACTCTGCGGGTTGCCATTAGACTGGCGGTCCCATGTTAAGCGAGCACCCCTGCTCTGAGCTTAAAACGACCCGGGTTAATAAGCTGGGGGGGGGGGTGGTCACTATTGAGACCTGAAGGGTGGACCACAATGCATCACTCAAGAAAAACTTTACATTCAATGGGACACAATAGATTTAGATCAGGTGGAAAATGCGTCTGCATTGACTTCATGCCCATTTTTCGTCCGCATTTTTCAGTCCATGTGTTATATCCATGTCTCAGTATGTCATGCTGAAATTGTTAGGATTCCTTACAAGATGACGATAGCAATAATTTGACTTGACTTGGCTTTGAAATAAGGAAAACAAACTAAAAATGCTAGCAAAGTTAATTAATTGCAGTCGGCAGCCTGGATTAATGTCGATATCACCCTAAATGGCAGGAGGATTTCTGGAACATACGTGCATTTCACATGTGCCCGGAAAGATCCGTGTTTCTGTGTGCGACAGGACATGGTTAAAGGGAATGCAGTGTTACTAAGTGGGCCCTGGTCACAGTGCTGGGTTCCTGATAGAGAAGCAACCAGCCTGGGCTGGATCTCTGCCTGACCAACCCCCCCTTAGCCAATCAGCCCCATACGACTCGCTAGCTGGGATCGAGCCGCTGAATCAGAGGTACACAACCAAAATCTATTACCACACATGACTGTTTACTCAGTGATATTGATTTACATTTACTCATTTAGCCGAAGGGACTTAAAGGATTACAACTTAGCTGTCTTCCCTGGCATTCAAACCCACAACATTTGCATTGTTAGCACAGCATTCTACTTGTTGAGCTACATAATCCATTCGCAGAACAACCTTTCAAACTTAGTTTTTCTGTCAAATACCCATGTTTCAATATATCATGTTTAAACGTCTTACATATTTATATTTTACATTGAAATTCCAGCTAGTGTCTGACCCATGCATCGTATAGCCGAAGATGACAATAAAGGGAGTTTTTACTTTGAATATGAGACTAAGAAGGACTCAAGCACCCAATTAAACTGGGTATCACTAGTTAGGAAGTAGATAAGGCTGGGGGATTTGTAACTAGGGGCTTGCATCACAGGCCAGATTTGTTGCTTAGCTCGATAAGTTGTCAGATTTAAGGTACCCCAGTTTAGACAGACTTTATCTTCATTCACTTACATTTAGCCCAGACTACCTTAAACCTGACACAATATCTTGCTAACATAACAATCCAGCTTCTTTATACAGGCGCCAGGAATCAGAGTAACAATCCCTAGCCAGAGAACAGAGATATCAGGCACACAAAGGCAAAACTGAGAGGAGACCTGCAGGCAGACAGAGCTTAAATACACTGGGTGCAGGAGGGGGTGCTTATACAGTGAAATGGGCTGGAGGTGGGCGTGGCCTTGAGGGACGACCTCAGCTAACTGCCGATGCAGGTTCAGGACCGGATGTGACAGCACACGTACGTGTAGGATTGCCGTTCTGTGTGGGTGTCCGTATCCTCTCAGGCGATGGCTGTTCAGGCCAGCTGCTGGATCTGCAGCCAGTTGAAGTAGGTCCTCATAAAGCCCATTAACCCAGCCTAGGAGTCCTGCTCACTGCCACACTGCACCAGCCAAAGAAGGGGTCTGTTTCTCAGACAGCGGGGCAGCTGAGGGCTGGGAGCCTTTGGGCTTCCAGAAGAACCACTTCCTTTGCATGTCAGGGAGCAGCAGTGAAACACACCATGGTTTGGCCTCGCAAACCATTTGTCACGGCTTAAACTCATTTTGTCAGATGTTTTTAGCTTAAAATTAGAATTTATTTTGTTTTTCAGGACTCTTGGGTTTTTTAAGGTTGATTCAAAGCTGAGAGTCAAGGAAACGAGGGCCATGATTGAAGGGCAATGTTTTTCACGAGCTTCCTGGCCGCCCTTTAGAGCATACCCAGTTTAAGAGCACTTTGACTTTTAGGAATGAATGAATCCTGATCAGGTTTGCAAATCATAAACACAGATTTGCACAGAGGAGCAGTTTTGTGCGAGTCTCAGCAAATTTTACGTTCTTATTTACTCTTGATGCCCTGTGATGGACTGGCATCCCATCCAAAATGTACTCCACCCATGTGCCCTGTCCTGCCCCGGGACCCTCTTCACCAGGATGAGCAGCTAGAAGATGGATGGATGGATGGATGGATGGATGGATTTCCAGTTGACTGCCGTAGGAATGAAGATTTACTAAAATGAGCAAGAAGACATGGGTAACAAAGTCTGAAATAGGTAAAAAAAACAAAATGTACGGTATACATTCCTTCTCATTTATTCTCTCTTTTATCGGATGTATGGAAAGTCTTTTTGCTCATTTGTTTTGTCCCATGCAGTGTTCTCCGGTATCACTGGCACTGCACTGCTTTTTTTTCCACGCAGTGGGGCCCACATGGGCCACACCTGCCAGCCAAATGTGCCGAATCCTCACAGTGAAACCTTCCCTGTTTGGCTGCAGCTGATCACCCTCCCCCCTCCAGTAAACAAACCCTCTCCTGAAGCTAGTTGCCAGTTCCCACCGGGCCCTGGGAGCTGAACAAACATACGGTACAGGTGTGTTTACAGCAGGGGCCCCATAAAGCTTTCCCCGGGGGAGGGGGGGATTCCTTCTGGATGCCAGGCATCAGCGCCTCGCCTGTGATGTCACGCGTGGATTTCATTAAGCCTCAGATTGTGGTGAAAGGCCATGTCACGGCATCCACTTCCAGTCAGGGATGGAGGTTCCTCCGCTTAGCAAAACAAAGCTTCAGAGAACCTCTACATGTCCCTCTTCTGATATTCTGTGGAAATGCACCTGCACCACAGTCTTATATAGGGGAACTGGCCACACCTGACAGCTGATTGGCCACCAAAGTGTCTGCTCCCTTCTCACTGGCCGATTCAAATCATATCATTGGCTAATGATAAAATTCACGAGGGGAAAGGTGAGTTTGCCCAACAGGGCATCCTCAACTGGGATGATCTTCCACCAAAGGTGACCCAGTAGGAGTTTCCCTCATTTTGAGGTGAGCCAAAAAGACAGAGTGAATTTAAAAGGGAATTTTGACCGCAGCGCCACAAAATGGTTAAAGAAACCGCAGCTGCACAGCACAGCCATTCAGCGTAAGTAAGTTTCACACCGGCAGCACGCTAATGAGAATATTTTAAAAGCAAAGGCAGAGCAAGCAGTTTCTGAGCCGACGTGCTGATGTCATGCTTCCGCCCGCCTCCGTTAATCCGGGATCAGGCCCCTTAGTACCCCGGGGGTGGCAGTAATCTGACATGCCGTCGCATTAGTCTCTTTACAAGCTAACGGCGCAGCAGCGATGGCCTGTCCGTCAAGGAGGCCGGGCTGAGGCCTCCGTCTGCGCGCGCTAATCCCACCGGGCTTAGTCTGTGCCCCGAAAGTGAGGTCCTCTTCTCAGAAGCCGATGGAGTCGTGTGTGTGTGTGTATGTCTGTGTGTGTGGATTATGCTTATATCACATTGTGGGGACCAAATGTTCCCCACAATGTAATAAAAACTTGTTTTTGGACATTGCGGGGACCATTTTTCAGGTCCCCGCAAAAATCTGTGAATGCAATTAACAAACCAAAAATGTTTGGTTACTTATAGTTATGGTTAGGGCAGGGTAGGGGTTAAGGTTGTCATAGTTAGCGTTAGCATTTTTCCCATTGAAATGAATGAGCGGTCCCCATAAGGATATGTTTACCCTACATGTGCGTGTGTGTGTGTGCGTGTGTGTGTGTGTGGGTGGATGTGGTGGCTGATTCCGCCAGAACACTAATGCGAATAAACTTCCACGAACACTGTGAATAAGCCTCAGATCCGACCACAGTACGTAGTCATTCCGAGGAGCAGGGCTACAGACCCGCCTCATATACTTAACAGAGGCTTCTATCCAAAGCCAGGGTCAGAATAGAGTTGTTAGGGCCTGACAGAAAAACCCCTCTGCCGACCCTGGCATTCAAACCACCCCCCACCCCAAGAACCATGCGTTTTATACATATTACTCGTGGACTTTTGTGATCAACTTTCTGCCAATTCCAAAAAACCTAACCAGAAAGGTCAGATCCACTGGGTCAGAGAATCTCAACGCTCTCTGTGAGGCTTACAGGTCTTTTTGTGCCATGGAGAGATCACCATAAAGGAGGAGGAGGATGGCAATGGACATCGGGTGGTGTAGGAGACAGAGGAGCAGAGTGAAGAGGAGTTACAGCAGGTGAGGCAGACGAGAGGAGCCCACAGGAGGACGTTGACATTGTGTTACTGAGCAAAGCTCTCAGCCCAACTCCCAAAATGCCCTAAGGACTCCATTTGCTGACCCTGTGCTCAGACCCCAAGATTCCCTCTTACCTGTAAATGAACACATTCCAAGGTACCGGTACTCAGACTTGTGCAAATAGCCAATAAAGAATCATTTCATTTCATTCACGGCACAGCATGGCATGGCTTGCTTTTCTCACGGACTTTTCTGGGGTTTGACCACCTGATGGGAAATGAAGGGAGGGAGCAGACAGGGGAGGGCTGTGCCTGTCATCACGCATCGTCAGAGGGCCTGATTGGTGGGGGGGCTCCTCCTGGCCTTCTAGCGCGGAACAAGCACCCCTTTGTCTGGAACGGCCCCTGCATTCTAGCGAGGAGTTTTCTCCCGCCGAATACGACATTCTCGTGCTTTGAGTGAAACTGCCGCGCGTCAGCCCTGGGGGGCCCCGAACCTGCCCTCCTCCAACACCCCCCTGCATGACACATGACACTCATGAACTACTACGACGCTACACCATAAGCTGCCACACTTAAATGGCGCCGATTGTCGATCCAGTTAGGAATTTGAGGAACACGTCAATACTGATTTCCTGCATGTTCATCTATGGATGAAGTGTGTTTTTTAAACCGTATCTTCACGTAAGGTATGCGAACTGTAAAACCTAACAGCAACTCCCCACCCAAAAGGAATGACTGATGTCTGGACACATAAGCATTAGACGTTCTGACATCTATATTTTGGTAGGATATTCGGTGCGGCGGTTCAGTGGGCAGCACTGTGGCCTAACACCTCCAGTGCTGTGGGTTCAGTTCCTGCCCCCCGACTGTGCGTGTGCAGCTTGCATGTTCTCCCCGTGTCCGCCTGGGTTTTCTTGAAGTGCTCCAGTTTCCCCCCGCGGTCCAGAGACATGCGGTTTAGGTGAACTGATGTCTCCAAATTGCCTTGAGAGTGAAAGCGTGTGTGTGTGTGTGTAGTCTGGCTTGGACCCAGTGCATGCTGGGATATATTCCAAGCTCACCACAATAGTTCTTGGAAAATGGAGGGAAAAATAGGATAAATAGAGCTACATAACTACTGCACTTCCTACACTCAGGGCAGAGGAGTTTGTCTGTAACTGGATGAGACGGCATCATCCCTCTGGGATTCTACACACGCCCATGTCAGGGTTCCGGAAAGCACATGCCAGCGAATGATAGGTCCTGCCTGCATGTTCTGATCGTCTGGCCGAAGCCTCTGACCAAACGGATTAGCAGAGGGTGGGATTCGATTTATGGCAAGAGTAGGGGCCATTCTAGGAATTTTAAGGTGGGAGTCATAAGAGGGGACATAATTCACACAGGGAAGCAACTTTTTCATTAGCCAATGATATTTTCATTGGTGAGTGACAGGGGAGGGGACACTCTGGTCGACCAATCAGCTTTCAGCTGGGGGCAGCGCCCATGTGGCGCCCATGGGTAACAAGAATGAAAATTAAGTTAATAGCAGAGGGCAAAAATAGGCTAATGAAGAGAGGCTGAGACCCCAAAAACGGTTTTCGGTGTATTTACGGGTTCGATTTTGTGGGGTCAACATGGAAATGGGAGTCGGTGGAGAGGGTCAGGCTGAGGTGGGGGGTCAAGGATGAGGAGCCCAGCTTTCACCTCTGTCAGCCCGTCAGATTTAGGAGATGGGAAGAGGGGGCAGGACGAGGGCCAGGAGAAAATAGGAGGGGGCAGAAACGCGCCTCAGCCCCGTAAAACAGAAAGCTCAACACCTCCTGTGTCGGATTCACACTGACACTGTGAACTGGTTGTGCTCGCGGTCGCTGCCCCCATCCCAGTGGGACTATTATTCTCCATATATATACTCATATATAGATGTGTGTGTGTGTGTGTGTGGTCTAGGTATGCCTTACCTTATGGGGACCAAATGTCCCCACAACATGATGAATAGCCGTTTTCTAGTTTCCTAGTCCCCATAAGGGAAACTCTATTTTATAAAAATCTGTGACTGCAATGAAAAAACTAAAAATATAAAAACTCTTGTATTTTGTTAGGTTACTTATGGTTATGGTTAGGGCAGGGTGGGGGTTAAGGTTGTCATAGTTAGCGTTAGCATTTTTCCCATTGAAATGAATGAGCGGTCCCCATAAGGATATGTTTACCCTACATGTGTGTGTGTGCGTGCGAGCGGGTTTGTGTGTTTGTGTGTGTGTGTGCGTGTGTGTGTGTGCATAAAGTGTGTGCCTAAGCGTATATCTGCAGTCAGGAGCCAGGTATGCAGGGGCATTAGAAAGGCATAGAGACCCTGGCAGATTTAGAAGGGGCTATTTTATAGGGGCCCTAGAATACTTGCATTTGCACGTAAAATTGGGTAGGGGCGGGGCACACTAACATATTGTTAGGGGGATAAAAATATCTAGGTACGTCCCTGCGTGTGTGTGTGTCCTCAAAATGCAGTGATATGGGGGCTGTGTCCAGCAATTTCTCCCTGGTTTGTTTGGCATCTCTCCCCATCCTGAGGAAAGGAAGTAAGCTTGAGGTTGGGGGGGAGGGCAAGAAAAATGTAGACGTAAAAGGGGGGGGGGGGGGGGGCAGTGGGTTTCCAGATACTTTGTTGATGGATTTATAAACTCCGAGCCGGAAGTGGAGCGAGCGCTGTTTATTTCCGAGGCTGACGCCTGGGGCAGTAATCGGCGGCGACCGCAGATGGAGAATTTGCTGAGGCATGTGAAAAGCACGAAGCATCATGACAGGAGAGACACAGAAACTCAAGGTTGAAGAGAGCAGGATTATTTCGGGCAGATTGAATGACAGGCCCGGGTCACATGAGGACGTTTTCTGGAAGGAAGCCATTCCCAAGCTCCCTCCAGGGTTCCCAGGCTCTGCCGTCCCGCTCTGGACCTCTGTGACCTGGAGCCGCCACGCTGGAGCCTGCGGGCCGGCAGGTGGCCTCCTGACGTGAAGGTTACGGACATGGGTCGGCCGTCACACCCCGAATGAGGTATTTAAAGTGAATCACTGAAACATCCAGTGGCCAGCAGGTAAACAGCAAGCTGTGAAAGTCAGCGTCGATGTGAGCAGCCAATAATCCGTCAGCGTCGATGTGAGCAGCCAATAATCCGTCAGCATTCTTCAGCCCATACAGACACATCGGGGAGCATTATGAGATTGTCGCCTGCTGTTTTTCTGCGCTTCTCTCTCTTTAATCTGACATTCATTTAACATACACAGCCATACTGATTTAATACCTTCCTGAACATGCACAAGGGGGAAGAGGGGTATTTTTAATGCAAAATTATATAATCTTTTCTGAATAGCTGAAAATAACCATCAACATATGCAAAATTTAAGCACATTGTTGTAAGCTTGCTAATTATGAATGGCATTCTTAAAGACTACTGTTGTACAATAAATGATAATAAAAATAATTAAAGTCTTTGTCTACAAGCCATAGCTGTTCACACAGGCAATTCAGAGCAGAAGATTTGCGTCGTTTGTATGCCAGAGATTCATCTCTTTCTAGTGTTATTCATGTTTTGAGTCCCACGATGCGCCGCTCGCTCCAAACTCCTCACAAAGTCTCTCTATCTGGTGGCTCTTCTTGCATAGATGTCTTGCCGTTTAGCTGACAGGGGCCTGGTACAAATTAGCTTGGCGTTTATATCAGAGCAGCACAGAGAACAAATTGTGATTTAAAATGGCGAGAGCACGACGGGCCGGCCGAGCATTCGGGGGGGGGGGAAATGTGGATCGAGTTTACGGGCCAGAAGCGTTTGCAGGCTCTGACCCTCGGGGCGAAGCTCACCAGGAGGTGAGGCACTTCAGAGGGTCCTCACTGGCCCCGTAGTTTTATTTATGGGGCCCGGATTCCTGTGTCTCTGCCCTGGCCTCCGAGCGCTGGTATGAGCGGGATAGCGGTGATACCGAAGGCTGGATGAGAGGGGGGCGAGGACACTGAGGCATGACCTGTCCAGGTTCATCTCTCACTTTGTTCTGCTGATTTATGCACAGGGGCAGGGACACTGGCTCCAGCTGGAATCTGATTAGCCCCCTCCCCTGTCAATCACCAATTCAAAACATTCCATTGGTTGCAGGCATGTAGTTGGGAATACATTTCATGGGATGTCTAGCAACCCTTCCAATGGGGTCCGCCCCTGCCAAATGGGAGTGGGGGTTTCAACTAATTCTGGGAGGGGGTTCAGACCTGTAATTTTACTACCTGGCTATGTGCCTGATTGTTTGACCCCTATGCTTGAATTATGGCCCCTCCTATGCTCCCCCTCCCTTAAAAAGAATCCAGGAATGGCCCCCAGTTACACAGCCCCACAGAGAACACGAAACAGAGACTGAGGCCATTTTAGAAAGACGAATGATTGGACTGCGCCAGTGGCTCGTTCTGAGAAAATGTTCCGGAAGCTGAACGGGACCCTTAAAGCCCTCGCCCAGTCAGAGCCAGACACGGAGTTTTCTAAAACTTAACATCTGCACACGCGGTGGGGGCAACACGACCCCCCCACCGCCACCATGGAACCCCCCCCCCCCATGGGTCAGTGCACCTGACTTCCATCAGCCTCTGTTTTGAAGCAGCGGTAAAGGAGTCCACTAAAAGCATTCCACCCTGGCACGGAGTCGGGGGCTTGCTGTAGGTCACTGGCTTCGCACGGCTGGGTGCCGGGGGAATGGGCCACCATGTCAGACCGCCTAAAGACCCCCCTAAATCAGCTTTGGAGGGGGGAGGGGTCAAGTTCAAGTTCTGTGCGAGTGCCTCTATATGTACAAAAAACACACATGGGGGCTTCTAAAGGCTTCTGCTGAGGAAATATCCAGAAATATCTAGAAAACCGCACACTGCTCGCTACCGAAAGTCCGCCTCAGGCTGACTGGAGAGGATCCTATAAACCATCCTTCAGTTTCTTCCTGTCCCCCCCCTCCCCCCCTTTGCCGTCTCTCCATTCAGACGCCGAAGATACAGAGAAGAAGGTTTTTGATTTCGGTCGACCTGAGCCTGTTATTCCCGGCAGGCTGAATCGCACGTTAATCAATCACATGTAATTAATACAGCTAGGCTGGGCGTGGCCGGCCTCTCTTCCCAGGGCGTCTTAGTGCTTTTTATAGTGCCTGTTCGGTCGCCGCCCTGGCGTGACCTGTGGGGTGTGGTGGGCTGCTGGGAGGGGCTCCGAATGATGGAACGAGATGGAAGGACGTGATAGGAGCGTTTGCCTCTGGAGCATGTCGACTGGCGGATCGGCAGTTCCCTCTTGCCGCCTGTGCAGGTGTCAGTGCCCGCCCTTGTTCTCTGTGTATGGCTAGAGGGTGCAGTGTCTCCATGCCACCAGCAGAGGCATCGTTCCAATAAACTCCCAGAAAAATGTGACAGAAAGAGGGAAGATCTAACACAGTGTTTCTCAACCCAGTTCCCGAGGACCCCCAGACAGTCCACATTTTTGCTCCCCCCCCAGCTCCCAGCGCACCTGAACCAAACAATAGGGAATGAATAAAACAAATGAGAACGAACCAAACAATCAAGAATGAACCAAACAACCGAGAATGAACCAAACAATCAAAATCAAAGCAAACAATCAAGAATGACCAACAAAATCAAGAACACTGACAACCTGGTACGTGTGTATTAGGAGCAGGGGTGTACCTGTGGGGGGGCCTGGGTTAGCCTATGTCCACCAACTTTTGTAGTCTCACCCAATGAAATAGCTGCTTTATTCTAATCAATCTGCTATTATTAAGCGCTTTCTCACCACAAGAATCTTTTTTCCAGAATCAGTGTTGTGTTCCCAGTGCAGGAACTCAGTCCAGTTGTAGCTCCTTGGAGGCAGTTCCGGAACCCGTTTTTAGTCCCTGCTCCGGAGCAGGTCCTTTTCTCTCCACCAGGAACTACTGGTTTGAGGTCATGGTGATTAACTTGCTGATTACTTGATCACAAGCTTACAAGTTATGTGGAAATGCTGGGAAAAGAGCTAAAAGTAATTCAGCAAATGAAATTGTTTACATTTAATTCATGAATGTGTTTTTGCTTGCGACTCCATATTTCTGCATCAGAAAATTCATTTGAAAACTGATATATACTTTTGTGCCAGCAATGAAAGTTGGAGGTGCCTATTAGTGGAATAGCATCACATCATTTTTTTATTTTGTGGGAAATGAAAGATCAGTCTGCTGAAAGATTTAATGATGAATTATAAACACATCGCTGGTCATATAAATAAGATATAAAGGAAACTCTATATCCCATTTTGATTGTGATTGATCCCCCAATAACTAATGAATAACAAAAAAACAGCTTCTTTATCCTCCATTGTTTTGGGGTGGCGGTGTGGTTTTGAATTACGTGTGAAGTTTAACCTACAAGCTTTTTACGTTTCCATTGCTTATTTAGCATAAAGGTCCCAGTTTCTGTTGTACGGTGTGAAAGCGACACAGAATAAGCGGCCAGGGGCTACAAAAGCTGCTGGGTGAGACGGCCCAGAAACCAGGAACCAGGAACTAGGTTCCTGACCTTCAATGGGAAAGCTAATGTTATCTGATTCATTTTTAAATTATGGATTAATATGACTCCAGCAAGACAAAGGCAGGCCTGAAACTGTTCTTTTTTTTTGTAGAAGTGTATTTGTCAGGCTGATACGTGACCTGGTGAGTGTAGTTACGATGACATGTTAGCAAAGCTGGTTATGAATGTTGTTGAAAATGTTCATGGCTTACAATGCATGTGTTGTAATGTGATACTGTTTTAATTTGTCTACAAGAGGGTACCCTTGTTTATTGTTGTACTATGCTTGGAAAAACTGTGGGAAGTTAAATAAGTTTGCTAAAGAATTAAAGTAATACTTTGCTGTATTATTTCTTTTGATTTCTTAAATAGTTATGTAACATTGTTTGGCTATGTTGCCTATGCAGTGTATTATTTCGTTTGATTTCTTAACTTGTTATGTAACATTGTTTGGCTATGTTGCCTATGCAGTGTATTATTTCGTTTGATTTCTTAACTAGTTATGTAACATTGTTTGGCTATGTTGCCTATGCAGTGTATTATTTCATTTGATTTCTTAACTAGTTATGTAACATTGTTTGGCTATGTTGCCTATCCAGTGTATTATTTCGTTTGATTTCTTAACTAGTTATGTAACATTGCTGGGCTATGTTGCCTATTCATTCGCTGTGTGTTAAGCTGTTTTTTGTCCCTACATCTGCTATGGGTTGCTTGTTCAGATTCTGAATATAGTGTTTTGTTGTAATAATTAAACAGAGCAGATTGGTTTGATTTTGATTGGCTGTTGGGGGATGTCAGTGTGATGACACAGTAGGCCAACGCACAGCAGAACACTTCCTCATTTGTAATGTACTACAAGTGCTATTGAGCTATTGGATTGAGTGGCCCCACCCACTTTTATTCTTGCCCGTCTGCAATTACATGCCTGGCTGGGCCACTGCTTAGGAGCTGGGAAGTAGTGAAACTATCTGGGGGTTCCCAAGGACTGAGACTGAACAACATTGTTTCAAAAAGCAGAACCTTCCTAACCAGTGGCTCAGGTTCTGTTCCCATGGTCAAAACAGAACAGGTAGAACAGGGACAGGGGGCGGAGCATCAGGCCCATGCTATCCGTCTCGCTCAGGCCATCCATCAGGCCTTCAGCGGAGTCTCTTCTGTCTAGTAGACATTCTGCAGAGGTTCTGGTGATCTCCGAGGAACCATGGGGACAGGAAATGCAGTGGGCGGAGTCTCCGATGATGGAGGAGGTTAGAGTTCAGCCTACTTCCTTTTGTGCGGCAAACCCGGGGCAGAGGAGCGAGCGGTCAGACATGGGTCTCAGCACGTAAATATCAGCATGGCGCAGCGTAGACAGGGTCGTAAAAATCCACTCCGTGGGTGTAAAAGTGTCCAAGCCCCCACCTAAGTGCTCCCATTCCCTCCCAGTTCCAGATCAGGTCAGGGAGGGGGGGGAGGCAAACTGTCAGCCTCCTGGGTTCAGACTGGAGGTGGGGGGCTGTAAATAACAATCCAAAGACGTGGCGAGGGGGGCACGTGTGCCAGGCACCGTGTGCCACTTCCAAACATCATATCAGGGGTGGGGGGGGGGGCGTTGGCTGCAAAGTGGCACTGGCCCCAGCTGAAAGCTGATTGGCCACCAGAGTGCCCCATTCACATCTCTCGCCTATACAAAACACATCATTGGCTAATGACAAGGTTGGCCCCCGTGTATGACTTATAGCCCCTCCTGCCGTGCCTTATTGCCCAGTCAGCATGTTCGATTTCTTTCATCTTTTATTTGGGAAATTGCTAAGTTAAACCCTCCACTTTCCCACCCCGTCCCTCCCCGCAGGCCTCAGGATGACATCCCCCTGATCGGATCCACATGCAATGAGCCCCCCCCACCCCATCAAAAATAAAAGCTATCAAAGTGTCTCACACAACCCGTTGCCCGCTACCACAAATATTAGTCACGACGCGAAAAAGAGACGAATGTTTGTCCCTGCACCCCATTTTACGAGGAACAAATGTTCCCCCAGAAGAAGATAAAACAAGACAAAAGCAGTTTTGCTAACGCCGCCTGAGGAGTTTCAAACAGCCGGGGCGAGGGGGTCAAAGGTTTCGACGTCCGGGGCTTCAAATTCTTCAGATGTATTGCTGTTGTTTTCAGCCAGGCCTTGACTGTAAATTGACTTTTTTACAGGTTCAACATGAAAGTATTTATTTTAATCGAGAAAAGACCTTGGATTGATGCTAGAGAGTATGCTGGGGCAAGAGAGTATGCTGATTGGCCTCCTCCCCTGTCACTCACAGATTCAGAACGTATCATTGGCTAATAAAACGGTTAGCCCATCTGTATTGCCCTATGAATTGTGGCCTCTCTTATGCCTCCCATCTTAAGAAATTCCTCGATTACCCTATTTATGATGCTCTGTGGTGAGATGATTGGGTTTTCAACAGCTAAACCCAGAGAAGTAAGAGGTGTGTAGCCCTCTGGTTCTGATCCAGATGGAAGGGTCTTGTTGCTCTTACTGGAGCGTCAATGGATGGCTGGCTGTCATAAAGCCTCTCCAGCACCTTGTGGTCTTCTTCATTGGAATCATTGTACATCACTTCCTGTGCAGGAGAGGAAGACCACCAAGGAGACCAAATAGCCTGTCACTTCCTGTGCAGGAGAGGAAGACCACCGAGGAGACCAAATAGCCCGTCACTTCTTGTACATGAGAGGAAGACCACCAAGGAGACCAAATAGCCCGTCACTTCCTGAGCAGACCTTTATTGCATCACTTTTCCAGCACCACCCCACACACACTACTGAGTGGTGTTGGAAAGTCACACGCCAATCATAAAGTTGGTTTTAGTGGTCTTCATTGGAATATCTATCGACGACCTTTGACCTCAAGGTGTTTCACATATGTCCTGGCTGCCAGACCCACGGTCCTACCTGGAACAGAGCACAATGCGAGAAGCCTGTCTTCATCCCTGTGCCCAAATAAAGTCCCTGGACCTACCCTCTGTCTCACGGTTCCACTGTCCATTCTAACAACAGTGACAGTAGCAGTGAGGTTTGGTGCCCCTCGTATCACAGGACACAATGTGATCATTTCTCCCAGAACAGGTTTTCATAACCATGAAAGTGCAAGTGCTTCCTCACGTGTGTTTGGGATGTTTGGCATGTCAGGCTGACCGTGACTGCAGCTGACAGGCTGTTCGTCGTGAAATTTCTTTGTGAATATTTCACAATCATCCGCCCGCCTCCCCCTTCCCCGATTTAAGACCACCTCCTTAATGACACCACATATACACAAGCGCTCACACATAAACACATGAAAACTTACAGGTTTGTACGTCTACATCATTCCGAAAGCTTCCCGTTCACTCTCTAACTTCAGCTAAACAAAACTCATAGACACACAGAGCTTTAAGAAATTCTGCCGCTTTTCATTAAAATTACAATAAAAAAAAAAAGCTGACTGAGTTTAAAAATAACGATTAGAGTCAGAGAGCCGTCAGTGCCGCAGTCTGCCGAACTGGATCAGTAATTAGGCCAAAACTTCTAGAAATAAATGAGAAAATGTCACACCAGCACTTCATATCTCAAAATTAATTTGTTTTAAAGACAATGTTGGGAATAGACTCCTAAGCTGCGATAATTACATCTATTTACGCCGCTGTTTTGCAAGAGGACAGGGAGCATAAACCAGCCCTCGTCAGCAAGTAGATGATGGCTGTTTAATAGGTGTAACAGGAACACATGCCTGAGGTAATTCATTTTACAGCGCCGGTGAAAAGAGTGAGTATCAGGTTTTGAGCGGGATGCCAGAATGTAAACCTATTTGTATATAATATATTTAGGCATTTTAACATCTGTTTAAAAAATGCAGTCCTTCTGAAAGGGGTGTTTTTATTACCTTTTATATCACTGCTTTCCCAGGCAAGCCGGCCCCGCTGGATTCCTCCGAGGGAGGTAGGTTCTGTTCAGGATGGGCCTGATGTAGAGATGAGGTGGGGTCAAAGGTCACGTTTTGGCACAAGAAGGCCTGACCGTGATCGGAGAACATTCCTAAATTATTCTCCTTCTATTGCTGCTTTCATCACATGCTTCAGTCATCTGTCTGTCTGTCTGTCTCTCTGTCTGTCTATATATCTATAATGTCAAGTAATATAATGTAATATAATATAATCTATGTCTATATCTGCACAATCCAGTTTAAGTACCTAATTAAATGGTCAAAGGCAGGTCTGGACTGGATGAACTGGATGGTTCTCCTAAGAAGAGTCACCTGATACCGTCAGGCTTCTTTAGAAAAACAAAAACTTGAGCTTCACTGTAAAGGACAGGCACCGAGAGCTTCGATAAACAAGCCAGCCAATGAGAAATGGACTCTGCTTGACCAGCCAATGAGGAGCGGGCAAAATAATATTCAGTATAGTTTGAGATATTTAATACAGGCAGCTCATCAGAAACAGACATCCGGGTGGAGGTTCTCATTGACCAGCCAATCAGTAGGTGACATGTAGCTAAGATGAAGGGGAAGGATATTTAACTACATGTGAGCCGACATTCAAGTCACATGATTCAAAGATGTGCTCTTCAGGTGGCATGCTGGGTAATGGCCAATGGGAACTAGGTGACCTTCCTGGGTGGGGGGGGGGGGGTCCCACACAGTAGGAATCCACAAAGGTCTGATGGGATCCAAAGCATCCAGCACCCCCCCCCCCCCCCCACCCCGCCAAAAAAAACTCTTTCACCCCCTCCAGTCAATTGGAACAAAGAGGCTTTCCCATCCTGGTGGTGGTGCGGGGGGGGGGGGGGGGGGGGTGACGTGACAGGGCTCAAAAAACAAGTCCTAATTAAAACGACTGGGGGTTAAATCAGCATTAATTAGCCGGCTAACGATGAACATCCAGGAGACAGGGCGGTCTTCCCCCTCTGGAAAGGCAGCGTGCCCCCCCCCACCCCACCCCCCGCTGACAGCGCTCTCTCACGGAGGAAGCAATAAAGCCGTAAAGGCAGCCTGAGTCAGGCTACCGTCCCGCCTGCCTTTTCATTCGCCTCCTTTTCTTTCCCATCCCGCTACTCTGTGGCCCCTGTTGTTTCCGCTCCGAGAAGAAGGAGAGAAAACACCAATAAAGTCAAGACTTACTGTGGACACTCTGCGTAACCCCTAATTAGGAGCTGAAGGCGGGGGGGGGGGGGGGGCACCCGTTCTAAACCAGGCCCGAGCATCCGAGAATCTGTGGGAAGGTTTTAAAGAGGGGGGGGGGGGCTGTGGTCAGGCTCCGGCTGTGAATTTGAGGCGTCGGGGGTCAGGCCAGGCAGCGGAGAATAACCCACTGATGGCTGGAGAGTTTTGGGGGGGGGGTGTAATTCAGGGCGGGGATGAGTCTGTCATTCATTTAGCCACACTGACTGCTGACCGGCACTGCCGAGTGCGTGCCTGTGCCGGAAAGAGAGAGGGTGTGTGTGTGTGTCGGTTATATATATATATTGCATGAAGAGGCCCAGATATCTCCACAATGTAATATAAACCTTTTATTTACTCTCAAAAGCAGTTTTTAAGGCGGCAATAGGACAGGGGAAATAATAATCGATGACTGCAATTCTGACACATTATCTCCCACTATGGTTCCTTAGCCAAAACGTGTGTTAATCTCCTGCCTCTCTTTATATTTACGCTGCAGGCCTGGGATGCCTCAGGCCCGCCTTCGCCCTGCAGCCCAGAGTCTCACCCGGGTCTCTGCTCATGTCTGCCTCATGACCACGGTCCTCGCGGTGGCGAGACTCCGCCCACATTCCAGTGACTATCTACTCCGGACAGGGCGCTGAGCTCCGCCTGGTGATCCACGCCATCCAAACACATCTCTGCATGCAGACTGTCTGTCCGACTCCCATACGCGCTCGTGACCTGTGGTCACGTGTTCAGCTTGTAATAGGGCAACTTCATAGTGAGACCGCCAGAGGTCACGAGGAAGAGGAGGATGATGTCACTGGCCCTTCCCCTGGGATAGAATGCTGGGATATAAATACTGAAGACTAATTTTTTCAATTCAATTCAATTTTATTTATATAGCGCATTATCACAACATTACATTGTCTCAATGCGCTTTACATTTCTGCCTCGTAAGGACCCCCCATTGAGTAAGCCAAAGGCAACGGTGGCAAGGAAAAACTCCCTAAGAGGAAGAAACCTTGGGAGGAACCAGACCCAAAGGGGGAGCTTGGCTATGTTCCGTAGATGATATAATGCCATACTGCTAATGCTATTTATTTGAGCACTGAAGCAGAGGTCGGAGTCTACCAGGACACCAAGATTTCTGACCACTGTTTTAAATTGAGTAGTAACTGCTAATCAGATCAGCTGAGCCTATGGGGAGCAGTTTGACATGAAAACATGCATCCCGGCAGCCTGCAGGCAGCCGAGGCAAAATCCCCCAGTTTACAGTGTTTGGGGGGGGGGGCTGAAGGTTAGTGTCACCATCACCCCCTCAGACCTGCCAGGGGCAGGTCTGTCGTTCTGGGACCCCTCTCAAAAAGTCACTTTGGGGCCCCTCCTAGTGTATTGACTGCATGTGACCAACAGGGGTACCTCAAGACTTGGGTCCCCCATACAAATGTGTGGCTGATCATGACCCCCCCCCCCCATGCCATTGCACATTTGGTGACCAGCTGGGATATATCCTCATTGGAGGATATGTCCTCTGGACATTCCCCTTGCAAACAGGAATAATTCAATACCACCACCACAACCATTTCCTTCAAACAAAACAAATCAGTGTCTCATTGAAGGCTAATTAATGAGGGGCCCATTGCTGTCAATAATCTGGGGGGTTATCATTCTTTAATCATCGGTATTTTGTTATTATACATCAATGAGAAAATAGAACATTATAATAAGTGAAGCTGCCAGTTAGCCATTTCTGGGATCCATCCCATGTTATCAGCATCCTCGGTGCGTAACCAGTCACCCCAACAGGGCAGCAGCCGGCAGAATGACAGTGAGAAGCAGCAGCAGGGACTGAGTGGTTCTCTTGGGCTTCCTCAGCCACTGTCCTGCTGCTGATCACCCTGAGGGTCTGCAAGGAGGGCTGCTAGTGGTTAAGCCAGAATGCAGCACAGAGAGACGCAACTGGGCTGTGTAGTGGTAGGCTGGGGGCCCTTCCCACCACTGCCACAAGGCCCCACCACAGCAAGTCACCAATACTGTATAACAGATGTGTACAAAGCCCCGCCCACTCCTTCCCACCATAGTGCAGACCCATGTAAAGCCCCGCCCACTCCTTCCCACCATAGTGCAGACCCATGTAAAGCCCCGCCCACTCCTTTTCACTATAGGACAGCTCATGCAAACCCCACCCACTCATTGCAGACCCATAGTGCAGACCCATGTAAAGCCCCACCCACTCCTTCCCACCATGGTGCAGAACCATGTAAAGCCCCGCCCACTCCTTTTCACTATAGCGCAGCTCATGCAAACCCCACCCACTCCTTCCCACCATGGTGCAGACCCATGTAAAGCCCCGCCCACTCCTTTTCACTATAGGGCAGCTCATACAAATGTATGAGCTGTATGAGCTCATACAGCTCATACAAACCCCACCCACTCCTTCCCACCGTGGTGCAGACCCATGTAAAGCCCTGCCCACTCCTTTTCACTATAGGGCAGCTCATGCAAACCCCACCCACTCCTTCCCACCATGTATAGCCCCGCCCACTCCTTTTCACTATAGCGCAGCTCATGCAAACCCCACCCACTCCTTCCCACCATGGTGCAGACCTATGTAAAGCCCCGCCCACTCCTTTTCACTATAGCGCAGCTCATGCAAACCCCACCCACTCTTTCCCACCATAGTACAGGCCCATGTAAAGCCCCGCCCACTCCTTCCCACCATAGTACAGGCCCATGTAAAGCCCCGCCCACTCCTTCCCACCATAGTACAGGCCCATGTAAAGCCCCGCCCACTCCTTACCACCATAGAGCTGACCTGTTTCAGGCATCAACTGAAAACATTTATATTTGTGTATTTTTGCAATCATTCACATAACTTTGAAGCAATTATGAATGCTTTATTATGAGAATTATCGATGAGTGACACCTCGGTCAGTAACTGGCTGCTTGTTCTTCCTCTGGCCCAGCAGGGAGAGATGACATGCCCACGGATTCACCCCCCCCCCCCCCCCCTTTCCCAGGGATATTACTTTCTGACCCCTTTATTACCGCACGCTGCCACCACTTTTATGATGCAATATAAATACAATGTATATTTTAGAAGGTATTAGCAGAAAATTAGTCCAGGCCGCTCACAAGGAAGGTGGCTTCCATAAGGGTGAGTTCTCACTTACTAAACTGCCCTGCACCTCCCATTTAAAAACTAAGCGCAGTCACACTGTGTTGCCAACTCTGGGATGCCGGGTGTGGCAAATTTTTCCTCAATCACCATGATCCGTGGCGTGTTTTTAAGGGCAAAAGGGGGACAAGACTGAAAATGGGAATTCAGAGGCCCAGCAGAAGAGAGACGGGGGGGGGTTAGCAGTCTATGGGGGTGTCGGGGGCCACGGTGGAGAGGAGCGGAGCCGAAGGGGGTGGATTATCACCAACTCTTTAAGTGTGAGAGACGGTATCTCGGCCCAAATCAACACAACCATAAACAGGCCGAGACAGAGAGACAGAACTTCCCCCTCTCACACGCGTAAGTTAATAAAAGATACACAAACAGAAATAAACAGCCAAAGCAAGGCAATTAATGCCAGCAGATGATTTATATAAGATAAGCTGAACGGCTGCAGTAAAATACCCAGAAGTGTAAACGTGCCAAGATAAGCAGCTCAATAATGTCATAATATGACTATGAAAATATGAGGGAACTTAATAATTTGGGAGTTCTACACCGGGGGAAAGGAGGGTTGTTTTTGCGGCTAGAGGATCGTATGGTTTTATCTGTAAAAACGTGATGGGAAACGTGGCGGAATTCTCTGGGGGTGTATGAACATGGCAGTGCCGGCATTAATAACAATGCGGTAAAGTGATCGCAGCAACACGCTTGGCACTGGCAGAATTACAGGTCAGACGCCCCAAGTGCTCTTCCTACAGACTCCTGGCTCCACGGCGGTGAACTCAAAGTTGCAGTGTAAGTGTAAGGCTGCAGTGTAAAGAGACTGATTCAGGCATGTTCACGAGTGATCTGAGGAGGCTTAGTGATGGACAAGGAACACACAATCTGTACTCTCAGGAACAGTCTGTACTTTCAGGAACACACAGTCTTTGCTCTCAGGAACACAGTCTGTGCTCTCAGGAACAGTCTGTACTTTCAGGAGCACACAGTCTGTACTTTCAGGAACACACAGTACTCTAAGGAACAGTCTGTGCCCTCAGGAACACACAGTCTGTTCTCTCAGGAACAGTGTGTGCTCTCAGGAACACAGTTTTTGATCTCAGGAACAGTCTGTACTTTCAGGAACACACAGTCTGTGCGCTCATGAACACATAGACTGTCCTCTCAGGAACACACAGTCTGTGCTCTGAGGAAAACATCATCTGTGCTCTCAGGAACACCGTCATTTCTCTCAGGAACACACAGTCTGTGCTCTCAGGAACACACATTCTGCACTCTCAGGAACACACAGTCTGTACTCTCAGGAACACACAGTCTGCACTCTCAGGAACACACATTCTGCACTCTCAGGAACACACAGTCTGCACTCTCAGGAACACACAGTCTGCACTCTCAGGAACACACAGTCTGCACACTCAAGAACACACAGTCTGTACTCTCAGGAACACACAGTCTGCACTCTCAAAAACACACAGTCTGTACTCTCAGGAACATACAGTCTGCACTCTCAGGAGCAGCATTTGCCCATGTACTTTACACTTCCATGCTTATAACCTCCCTTCCCCTTTACATCAGTAACCTCTAAGAAATTCACAAGGCCGGTATCTGGGCTTCTTTTGGAAGAATCCGCCTTCGGCTGATCCTAAGCATCTCCTAGTGTGGTTTAGCATAAGGGTGGCAGCATTAGTTGAGCTCTTTGGGATGGGGGGGAGGGGCACCTGCCCCAGAGCCATGCACGAGCTCCACGTCTCCCTCTGGTGGCCCAGCACGTCCTACGCATGCTCCCCCTTATTTCATAGCTTACTCATGTCTGGTATGTGTCTGACCCAATGCCTGTTGGGAAAAATAACACCCAGGGTCATCTCTTTACAGGCTCCTGTGGCAGGTCAGAGCCACTCCTTTGTCCCCGCCATTGTGTTGGTACACAAGCATTGGCGTCGCTACGGAAGCTCACGGCCCGTTTATACAGCTGGGTACACAACGCCACACTGGGTTCCGCACTTAAATCTCCAGCTGGGGATTTAACCATTTCCCAGAAATTCCTGGCCTCTTATCGGACGTGCATTCGTCATTATGACAGCCGTCGTTAGCCTTTGATATTGCAGTGGGTTCTAATCCCAGAGCAGGTGGTTGTTTAATCTCAGTTTTTGTTTTTTTTTTTTTTAACTCGAGTATCCACCACCACCCCCCCACACACCCCTCTCCACTCCAACACCTCACCCTGGCCTCACCTCATTTGTAACCCAACACGCGGTCTGGATTGCAACCTCTGACCTCCGACCTCCGAGATAGCGCTCAGGGCAGATAACAGGAAACACGTGTTCCCACAATCCTCTGCGGCGCCGCCTGGAACAGCCCAGAGAGACCTGGGGTGGGGGGTGGGGGGTCTAAATGTCAATGCTCTCATGTCTTGTGACATACCTTTAGCATTGGAAGCTAACTAATTGGACGGTACCCTACCACCGCCATCGGTCCCTCCAGGGGAGCCTTTGCTGGTTAAAAAGATTCTCGTTTTATGGCTCGACATGGGGAACGTGGCCCCTGTCCCTTTACAGCGGTTACTCAATACCCACTGAAACATCAGCACCATCAATTTCAGCCAGTTACCATAATCCCGAGCACCTGTACCCAGGGAGCCTCTGGCCCGAGCGTTACCCCGTGCTGCGTTATGATGTGTCTTGTAAATGTTCTGTGGCCCAGCAGTGCACTTTAACGCAGCTGTGGAGTGCCACCCTGCCCCCCTACCGAGGGTCCTCACCAGCAACTGGGCAATGAAGGGTCATTTTAGATGAGTTGCTATGATATAGCACCATATAAACAAAGCCAGGAAGGATACAGACATGGAAGTATTTACGCTCTTCCTGAGAGATGGGAAATGGCCTAAGATTATGGAGCCAGCAGCAGTATTTACTGCCACTCAAGCCACGCATTTGTCTGGCGCCCCCTATCGGCAGTCACTAACAGGAGTGGGGGCCCCCAGAAACAAGAAACCTGGCCCTGTAGAGAGCCCCTTTGTCTGGTAATGCATCGTCCCAATGTGGGGCTCAGGGTTGTTGCGCATTGCTTCGATGTTCCTTGCGCCTCTGAGTGGATCTGATTCCTGACAATGGACTTTCTTTCCTGGAAAACGGTAAGAGTCATACTGCTCTTACCACAACAATGGGGTACGGTGTAAACCAAAAAGCATTTGTCCCCCCACCCCGCCATGCATCATTAAGGATCGATTGCCCTCATAGAGGGTGTGTCAGAGAGAGGACAGTGCTTAAATTGCCCAAGGTCCAATCCGACTTGAGACAAGACACCCCCCGCAGCACCCAGGAGGGGGGCATTAGTCACCACCCTTATTGTAGCAGACAGGGCCCTAAACTGAGTACTGAAGTGCCCCCCCCTTGCACAGAATACCTCAGCCCATCTCATCTTCAAAGACATATTAAGACCTTGGAGAGTTTGATTTTCTCTCTCTCTCTCTCTCTCTCTCTCACACACACACACACACACACACACACACACACATCCCTTGTGGTAAGACCTTGGAGCAAGTCTGATTTTTAAGGCTAACTGAATTGTACAGAGAGTTATTCTGTAGAGTGGGATCAAAGCAGAGTGAGCGCACTTTTTCACTTTCCGTGAAAAAACTGAACCCTCTGTTTGCGACAAGAGCGATAGCTTAATGAAGAGTGTGATAAAAATGATTAATTTTACCCTCAACGAATAGAAATTTTATTGCGTTACCAAAGAAAGAGGGAATATTTATTTTAGCTAACATGCTTTACTTGGCCACTGGTGGAGAATTCTGGAAGCTGAGCAAGAGGAGGACGAGCAGGAGCGTGACATCATGGGGTTACCGTGAGGGGAACCCCATCTTTGAGCTTTCATGCTGGCTCAGCAGAGAAACACTTCACCATCCTGAAGTGTGGCGGGTGTCGAAAAATGCTATTTTCGCTCCATGAATGACAAGAAAACTAAAAAGAAATGAAAAAATAATCTTTACACCATGTATTTCTTTTTTATAAAAGGTCTCTATGACATAGACTTTCAAAGTGTCATTTTTTTGGAAGCGAATCTGTTATTTTCTTTCCTCAAGGGAGCATCTGATTAATCATTCTGCAAAAAATCCTATAAATGATCACATTAATAAATCAAAATCAAAAAACTACTATTTTGCTGTGGCTTATATCAAAATCTTGGCCCACCGGTAAACTGGTTCCACATGTGGCCCCCAGAACATGACTTGATCTCGCTCCGATCTTTGTCCACGCTCCTGCTGCCATCCAGCCGCACCGATTACATGACCCTCCTCCCCATGTGACGGGTTCGCTTGCTGCCACGGGCCACCAGATCCAAGCAGGCTGGGGGGCCTGATTTAATTCCGCGTTGGCGCTAGCCAAGAGAATCGTTTTATCGCTCGTTAGCGTTCCTGATGCTAACACAGAGCCCAGCCGCATTTTTTAAATCAGAAACATATAGCCGCTTTGTTCCCTGCCCAAAATGTTTGGGGATCGTGGTCGCGACCTCTGATATGCCAGTGAAAAGCCCCTCCCTGCTCTTGTTTGCCCCGCCCACGTGACAGCAACGTAAGGACAGATGCTGCGAAAACCAAGGCTTGGCACGTGTCTTGCTAAAAACATGGCCCCCACGTCGACGCTGCCCGGGCTGTAATTTACAGTGCATGTAGCCTGTTCCGGAGCTTTTTGTGCTCTTCCTGTGCATTCTCATTCCTCTTTCCCCGCTCCGAGACCAGTAAATCTTCCTCGACAGCAGGAGAGACCTTGCGTGGGATGACTTGTGGAGTCTGGGTACTCCTGGTACTTCATGATCTACGTGGATGCTGTGTCCCTCTTTGATCTGCAGTACTGCGGTGAGGGGGGAGTCACACTAGGTCCTTCACTCAAACAGGTCATGCTGATAAACAGCCAAGGGGGGCACCTCTGTAACAGGGTACAGCATAGGCTTGGACATCAATCTGTGTGTGAAGGTCTTTCAACATAGATGTGCATGAATAGACCACATAATACGCCTCAATCATGGCCATTTATGACCACGGAACAGACTGACGCTTTAGTTTTGACTCTAGAACATTTCTTTCTAGCTAGATTGTTTAGATGGTGAAGCCACAGTTCTGGTCTTGGAGGACCATGGTACAGTATGTTTATGTTACAATGGAGATCAAGGTGGGAAATGCGAAAAGAAGCTTTACAATGTACCTGTTCTTACACAAATAAATGGCAAATAAAGCACCATTTCATCTCAGTAGGAACCTGCAATCCTTGTCCTGGATGACAAACATCCAACAAGTTTCTTCAGTGCTTTAGCGAGGAACATTGTTTAATGATATTTAGCCACAGAAAATAAACCTTTCCTGAAGTGAATCTCTACCTTCCCACTTACCTTAAATTAGATATTTCAACAGGTGCTCCTCTGTGTAAGCTGGAAAGGGAGGGGGATGTCAGGCCGTGATTTGTGCTTCTGGCACTTTGCTGATGTCACTTCCTGCATGATTCATCTCCTGACATGAGCATGAGATCAGGTAGAGGTCTGAAGACATGAGCGTGAGGTGGTGCTTGCTACTGCACAAGTAACGTGAATGTATGTGAACTTCTAGCTGCTGCGTCAGGATATTCGCTAGCAATGAGCAATGGGGTTGCTGGTCATTGCCTCTGGTCTGCTGTGACGTAAGAGACCTTCCAAAATGCTCAGGAAGAGTCACAGGGCACCATCCCTGGCACCAGCCACCCGTCTGCCGGTGATGGATGGCTGGATGCCGATGAAGATGCAGCGGGGTGAGACGCAAATAGGTGCGGCCTCCCTGTCTCGCCGGGAGAGCTGGGTGCCATGATCCAGGCTACTGGATGTGGAATGATGACATGAAAGGTTCTAGGTTCCCACGAGCTGGTTGGTTCAGAAGGGCCATCTCACTTCCATGGCATCGGTGGGGGTGATGCATGTGTTTTTTGGCCCGGGGGGTGGGACATGGAAGATGAGATTCTCCCAAGAGAACCCCGTGCCTTTGTGAATATGTTGCGTTAAGCTAAGTCAGTTAAGGCTGGTGAGAAAGACGTCGACCACCTCCCCCCTCAGCTTGGTGAATGGATCGTTCCTTCACTGTACCCCCTCACTGGCCCTGCTCTTCGAGGGCTGGTGGAGACACAACAGCAATTCAAAGGCCCCCTATTGGCCAATGGCTGTGGAGAGCACCCGCTGCCATAACGCAGGCCTTGAGGGTTATAAAATAAAGCTCTCTTCTGTAGAGTTTCGGGGGAAACGTTCTTTAAATAAAGAGGCCATGTGTCGGACGTGAAATGTTCCAGAAACTTTGAATTATACTTGAATGAAACTCAATATGCGTTTCCCGTACTCATGCACGGGTTCGATTGGGTTTGATGGCCGTGTCACAAGTTCAAAAGGTGTTTCCCGTAAAAGGTCTGCATTCCCGCTGATGTTCCTGCAGGGTCACAGGTAACTGTCCGAAACAGTTTGTGTACCCTGAGTCTTGAGCGGAACGCCTTTGATGAGTGGACCACCTCTGTGTAAGGGAACTGGGTAGGGACAGTCAGATTGGTGCTGTGGAACCAGACCCCCCGCTTAAATAATTCTTCAAAAACACCCCCCCCCCCCCCCACCCAGGCATATCCACATATTCCATAAAGCAAAACGTGTACAGAAGAGCAATGAGGCATGATATTGATTACGATCTCTTGACCAAAATGCACAATTTGCAGCGTGGGTGCGTGCATGGACAAGTGTGTCTCTTCATATTAGGGGAGATACAAAAAGATTTGACCGCAAAAGTATTTTTAATGGCGCACTTTTCAGGAAGGAAAAATTCAGGTTTTTAATAAGCGTGTAATATGATCAGTTTTAGTGCTTTGGGCAGTTTGCTGGATGGATTTGAGGTCTGAATTAAAAAGTGCGCATGTCCGTCAATGCTAATGTGAGCCTGAATATTATGTGATTCATCTCAAAGTGATGTAGTTCACAGTTTTGCCAACTAACACATCTGGACATCAGGTTAAGACTGTTTCACTGTCTCACTTTGGTTACAACTAGTTTGTATAGACATCTAGTGTGTGTGTGCATACGTGTGTATATTCACTATTTGCAGTATTATTATTATTATTATTATTACCTGTATTTTCTTCTATTCCTCATTTATGTTTATTGTCTTATTTGTATTGGAGCGAAACGTCAAGTCAAATTCCTTGTAAGTGTCACCTTACTTGGCCAATAACACAGATTCCGATTCCTTTTTTGATTCTGATTCTGACCCTGGCTCAAAGGTAAAACAGCAAGCTCCTATCTAGGAATTGAACTTGTAGCATTTTTAGATGCCAAGCCCAGCTACCTGCCTCCTCATGTTTGCACGTGTGCGCTCATGGGTTAGGACGCTGTTTCTGTGAACATGAGGTCATAGGTTCAAATCCCAGGGTCGGCAGAGTGATGTTACCATTGGGCCCCTAAGCAAGACCTTTAACCCCCAATAGCTCTTGGGCCAGGCTGCCCGCTTTCGAAAATGTATGTCACTTTGGATAAAAGCATCTGCTAATGAAATAAAATCTAAATGCTGGCATTACATGCTGGTGTGGACGGCCGTGTGCCTGCGCTGTCTAAGCTTTACAGCACATGTTTGCCGCCCTGCTATCCCAGAATGCATTTCACCTCTCAGCCTTGTGCGTAGCACATTGACCCCGATGGTGAGCAAGGGGCCTATAAATACTTCAGCAGACCCACAGCTCTTAATACACCACAGGAACGTCTTACATCTCACTGAGGTTCTTATTCTCGTCAGTCAATCGCATTTTATTTGCTATTGCACATTTTCTTAAACATGAGACCAAGCATTTCAGCGTTGATGTTACTGAGGAAATAATGAGGAGTGACTCTCTGTTGTGTTATAAGAAAGATAACTGGGTAATTCTGCCCCCCTCACTCCCCACCCCGCAGAATACAATGTCTATAAATGTTTGAACTGTAGGCCATGTTCGTAAATCGCATTTGAAAACCTGAGGAAACGATCTCTGCTTCAGTACCCAGGGAGAAGGAAGTAATTCACTCATACTTATAGCTTGATCCATCAACCAATCACTTACCCCAAGCAGGGTCATGTGGGAAGATGGGGGGTGGGGCCTGGATCCTATGGCAGGCAGCACAGGGCACAAGGTTCACCTTGATTGGATTGCCAGTCTATATTAGGATATATAGACAAACTTTGACTCTATGGGTAATTTACAGAGTCAAATTAGCCTGAATGCAGGTCTTTGAACAGAGGGAGGAAGCCAGAGCATCTGTAGGAAACGGACAGCTCTACAGGTACAGAGCGGAGGTAGGATTCAGACCCCCAGACCTGGGGAGGGAAGCTGCCGTGCTACAGGCCTAGCCACCATGCTGTCAAGGTAAATGGCTAAACGAACTATATCTCTCAGCAGCACATTTAGTCATAGTCTATCATTTGTTCCTTATACTTTTTAGCATTTCCATTTGATCCCTGCTGCACACTGTACACTCCAACACCAATCACATTTTAATTTAATTTATGAGAAAAACAGGAAAATGGCTAAACTGTTGACTTAGGATCCACATGTCTACGGCTAGGGAGTTTGTACGTCGGAGGCATTTGAACGTGAGTCGGCACCCTCCCGGTGCACTGCAGTGACCCGTAGCCCAGAGGTAGCTGGTTCTAGTCTCCGACAAGCTTGAAGTTGTATCCTTCAATAAGGGCTTTAACCTGAATTTCTTCTGGATGGTTTCCAGGTCTAAAAAAACCGAAAAGCCATACTCTTGGTGGGAGTTTATCAAATCAGCATGGTGCCGCTTGGCTCAAACAGCGAGGGGATTGTCCCAGCCAGCGCCGTCAGCCTGGCATAACTGTAAACAGAGATAACGAAAATAAAGAGGTGAATAACCGTATCGTTTCGGAGATGGCCTTCAGCTCTCGTGCAGGACAATCACCTCGTTCTTGTCAGGGTCTCGCCGCTGAAAATCAAGTCGAAATAGACAGAGGAATCACTCAGCGCTCAGTATGGTGAACATCTGATGAAATCATGTTGGCATCTACGGGAACAAAAATCAACTTCATTGTCTCATCTGATAGCTAAGGAGCAGAAAAGACGGAAATGTCTCACCACGGTTATGACAGTTTGTGTTTGTTTTTATGTGTCTTTTCCATCTGGTAACATATGATCTCTGTGTAACGAAATCTTCTGTTTACTTACCTGGTTCAGACTGAGTCCCCAAGCCTCAGTGAGACAGCGCTTGATTATTTACTGTCCTGCAAACACTCACACAGTGGTCCGTGTTCATTTCACCCCCTGGAACCCGGTTTCTCAGTTTTCTAGCGGTAAATCATGTCATTATACAACCCTCAAAGGTACAACATATGCCCCACCACTGGGATTATAAAAACTGCAGCCTTTTCTGTCCCAATCTGGTCTACGTGCCCGCTGAGAAAAGATGTAGGTGATTTTTAATGAAAATTATAAAATGCCAATTCATTCACTGGACCGGTTAATCTGTTTCTCATTTCTCAATTTTCTCGAAAAAAATAATAAAATCACGAAAGGCAGAAGGGGGATAAACTTTTCTGGATAATTGTTGGGTGTTCTCCATCCTCAGTGGCCTCTGGAACATAATTCCCATCAGGCATCTGGAGGGTTAACCGTGTTTTTACTGCCAGCTTTCACAGTAATACACAGCTGGTCTCTGTGCCTTTTGAAAAAAAAAACATATATAAAAAAACAGAAATGAAATCACACATTTTATGTATTTATAGATCTCGCTAGGTCTTTTCCATAGCCCGGCGACACTTGTAAAAGTGTTTCTCTCAGAAGGGAGCTTTTATGGACAAACCCAGTGATCGAGTGTTGAGCCATTGTGGAGCCAGCGTTTACGTGCCTCGAGAACGATCTTGCTTAGAAAGGGACAGCCCTGTTGCCAAAATCGATGGCGGAGGTGCACCCCCGAAACCGCGTCACCCTTCTGGCTGGGCGCGACGGACTGGCTGGTGTATTTAAAAACCTCTCCATTGTAAAAATGTTCCATTTTAAAGTCTTTCTTTAGTGACAAACTCATGCAGTGTTTTCCCTGCACCGATTAGCCTTCCAGCTTGAAGAAATATTCATATTTCACTTTATCGGCCTGAAATAATTTTCCAGACAAAACAAGAGCAGGAGCTAAGTTTGGGGATATGATTTTTCTGCAAAGATATAAACTAGGAAACATTAAGCGCACATGGACAGACCCAAGAAAGTAATCAGGCTCGTCTGCATCCATACACCCCACGTAAGTACAATCAGGATTCCCATACCCCTCACATTAACGCACCGAACACATACAGCAATTAAACCACGCAGATGTTTTCGGGATCTGATTTCAAAGAAAGAAGCTTTTCTTCCTCTTCCAGTTAGTTGACATTTTTTTCTGGACTGGCCTTCTCTGCCTACGGAGCAGACGGTATTAAATCCTAGCACCTGATGGGGAGTAGCGTCTTTCCTCCGACCCCCCTTCTCTTATGGCCTTCAGCAGGGTTTCACGTGCGGGGAAAACATGAAAACACGCCGCCGTCCACAGAATCCCCGCTTACGCGAGATGTACTCCAAACCTGCGACTTTAAACATCAGCCAGATCCGTGACATTAAGAGAAAAAATACAAGCTGTTTTTGCCTCGGTTAGAGGTAACCATCTACAGCTGATGCAAGCAGACCTCTAAACGTCTTCTCTGATGTTTGATTATAGACAAACATTTCGTTCTGTTCCCTCTTACAGATACATGAGGTCATCTGCTTTTATTTTTAAGGTATTCAGGTTTTTAAATGGTAGGAACCTGAAATGAAAAGGGCTTTTAAATGCTTGGGGAACCTGGATTCTTCAAAGTTTGCTCCCACAGGTTTTTTTTGGATGTAATTTTTGGCAGAATTATAAGATCCCGGTGCCAGTCCATCCTCTGGTGAATGTTAGGAGACACAGGATGGTTCCGATCCCGTGCAGCCGTGCAAAATCGAGCTGCGTGATTCCTGCTTGTGATGTGATGAAACGCTCACAGCAGGATGGGGGGATCTCCCGGTTTTGTCCGGGTGACCGTGGAACATGGCAGAACGAGATGTTTAAAGATCTCAGCTGCGGGTGTGATAGATAGCATCAGAGAACGAGCCCTAAGAAAACAGATTATACTGCAGCCTGATCGGGAGTGAGATACGGCAGAACTGTGGAGCAGAATCTGGTGTGGAGACCAGAGGCTTAAAGTTCAGGAGGCCCAACCTCCAGCACCAGCCTTGGAGAAGCTCAGTATGGAGCTGAGAGAGCATCTCACTACAAAGCATCACATAGGAGGTTCTCAGCAGCTGCCCGACATCTGGAGCTCATGAGGTTGGGATGCTGGGTCTGTGATCAGGAAGCCAGTGGTTCAAATCCCAGGGTCAGCAAAGTGATGTTACCACTGGTTGCTCGACCAAGGCCCTTAATCCAAGCTGCTCCAAGAACTATCTGACCAAGGGCTAACGTTCGGGTTCATCATTAGTAGGTACCGAATTAGCCCATGACCCCCCACCCCCCTAAACGCATGCGGTATGAGGGACATATCATGATTTGGTGTTTTTTTATGTACGTCACTTTGGATAAAAGCATCTGCTAAATAGATTTAAAATGTAAAAATGTATTAATATCAATGCTCCTTCATTACTGTCTTACCATTCAATGAAGTCAGAATGGTACAGCATGAACGGTACAGCATGAACGGTACAGCATGAACGGTACAGCATGAACGGTACAGCATGAACGGTACAGCATGAACGGTACAGAAAGGTTCAATTTGTTGAACTGAACTCCCTCATCCCCCAACAAAGCCCTTCCCAATGGCCAGGAATTACTCCATCCTACCCTACCCTACCCTACCATACCCCACCCTAACCTATCCTACAATGTCCTACTCTATCCTTCCCTATTCTAGTCAACCATTTGGTACAGCATTAGCTTTTAGCATCTCTAATGCTGAATCCACTATAGGCGAATGTTTGTATGAGAGGACATGGCCTGGAACTGCTTGCTGGACCATAAGAGTATAAGACTACTTCAGCACTTCGTCAGTCCTGGAGACATTAGGGACTTTGATGACCAGGATTCTGCTGGATGGTTCCTCCTTGGCTTCTCACTCCATGTGTCAGTCTATACTCTCAAAACCTAGGGCAGGGTTCCGCCAGTTCCAGTCCTGGAGGGCCAGGATCCAACACAGTCTGCAGATTTTCCAGCTCAAACACACCTACTAAACCGTGTAATTAGCTGCTTAAGATAAGTTTGAGCCAGGAAATCAGTAAACCGTGTTGGATTCCAGAACCGGGGAACCTGGACTCTCTCGGAAGACATCTAGTGTAATGTCTTTTCCTAATGACTCATCCACATCCAACTACATCAAACAGCCAAACTACTCCCCATACAGTCTCAATAGTGCCCCCTATGTCTACGTGTCAAACCTGCCCCCCCCCGCAGCCACCAGCTCTCCTTCAGCACCAGCATCTACACATGAAGGAGGAAACCCAGTTTAAAATGCGCCCCCTCCCACCTTAAAAACCATGGGGGCTTCTCTGTCTCAGATCCAGTCTCCAGCTGGAGGACGACTTCTGGGGGGGGGGGTGCCGACATCTGAGGAGCAAGGCTGCCATTGAGTGCGGCGTCTCACATCAAAACTTCCCTCCCGCCCCTTTAAATCCCGCCGCGCTTCTATGATTAATATTCATGAGCCGGGAAAGCTGGAACATATTTGGCCTCTGCGATTGATGGCCATCGCCGTGGCAATGCCGCCACACACCAGCCCCTGGCTGGGGCATTCGTGACCCACGTCACACTAGCAGAACCTGCGTCGCAGAGTCGGTGTGAAGGGCCCCTATCTCATTACCGTCAAGAATCTGTGAAAATCCCTCTATCTAAATGAATGCTGATGTGAGTGACGGGGATTCATCACTAACGAAGCGAGGTATCGTGGGATCTGAGTGGTGGCACCCCCCAGTGGTCCAGTTGGTGTCCTGCTTGTTAACAGCCTAGGGGCGACTTCAAAGCAAGCCGGACACTCAACAGCCAGATGCAGCAACAGAACGCTGATATCCACACACGTCTGTCTCGTTCCATCGCGGCTTTCGGTGAGTGTGGCAGATAAATGTTAGACAGGGGAGGAAATATGTCTGTGTGTATGTGTGTCTGTGCGTTTGTGTCTGTCGGTCCATATGCATGTCTGTCCACCTTGCAGAGGTAGGAAAATCGTAGGAAAATTCCAGAAGGCAGCGTGTTTGGGGGAGAGGACACCTGTTGCCAGAAACCAGCTCCTAGCAGGAAGCGGAGAGGCCTGTGAGCACCCCCCTCATTCCTGCAGGTGCACGTGTTGAGCAGGTGGGGAACCGGTATCCCAGGGGGTGGTTCCCTTGAACTGTACGGGACACTTGCTGCTGTTTCAGGGGGCAGGGACCAGCATCGCTATGGCAACCCCATGGAAGGGGGCCTTAGAAGTGATAGACCACTGTGTCCACCGTTTCACACATGATGCCCCAACGACATTTAGCCGGGAGGGAGCAGGAAGTAGGGGGTGTCCACTAGTCTCCATGGTGATGATACATGATGAGAGAAGTTGGGGTTCCCTGACTTACCCAGAGATGGAGGGGGGGGGGGGGGGGTCTAAAATACAGACGTCCTAACAGATGTAATTATAAGTACATCATTAACATGGGAGCAGAGGGTACCGCACTACACAGTGCAGAGTAAGTACATCATTAACAAGGGAGCAGAGGGTACCGCACTGCACAGTGCAGAGTAAGTACATCATTAACATGGGAGCAGAAGGTACCGCACTGCACAGTGCAGAGTAAGTACATCATTAACATGGGAGCAGAGGGCACCGCACTGCACAGTGCAGAGTAAGTACATCATTAACATCGGAGCAGAGGGTACCGCACTGCACAGTGCAGAGTAAGTACATCATTAACATCGGAGCAGAGGGTACCGCACTGCACAGTGCAGAGTAAGTACATCATTAACATGGGAGCAGAGGGCACCGCACTGCACAGTGCAGCGTAAGAACATCATTGACATGGGAGCAGAGGGCACCGCACTGCACAGTGCAGAGTAAGTACATCATTAACATGGGAGCAGAGGGTGCACTGCACAGTGCAGAGTAAGTACATCATTAACATGGGAGCAGAGGGCACCACACTGCACAGTGCAGCGTAAGAACATCATTGACATGGGAGCAGAGGGCACCGCACTGCACAGTGCAGAGTAAGTACATCATTAACATGGGAGCAGAGGGTGCACTGCACAGTGCAGAGGGTGGCAGGCATGAGCTTCAGCTTGTTGGTCCAGGTCAGCAGGGAATTCCTGCATTGAATGGGGATATTAGCATTTTCCAGCTTGTGTTTATACACTATATTGCCAAAAGTATTGGGACACCCCTCCAAATCATTGAATTCAGGTGTTCCAATCACTTCCATAGCCACAGGTAGGGCTGGACAATAATTCGATATCAATATATATCGCAATATAATTTTTTTCAATAACAGTGATACGATTTTTAAACACATTTCCGATATTTCGATATACATATATACTGTATCATATAATATACAGTATATGAATAATCAGCCTGTTTTAGTTTAAATGGAAATATATTATTGTTAATAAGCTGAGTCTGAGAGTTGTATTTATTTGATAGTTTATTTCACATTTCTTGTTTGTAAAGGCTAAATACAAATAAAAAGTGAACCTTATTTTTTTTTGTACTGTTTTTATTTTAAAAAAATTATATAATTTTAATAGGAGGAGCCTGGAGGTATTATAGACTTTGCAAATTCAGTTTGCAGACATCCATTGTGTGTGTCCTCGGCAGTTTTTTCCTGAGGCTTTTTAATATTGTCCATATCGATATCGGAATTATATCATATCGATCAAAATTAAGAAATATATCGTGATATAAATTTTTGCCATATCGTCCAGTCCTAGCCACAGGTGTATAAAATCAAGCACCTAGGCATGCAGACTGCTTCTACAAACATTTGCGAAAGAATGGGTCTCTCTCAGGAGCTCAGTGAATTCAAGCATGGTACCATGATAGGATGCCACCTGTGCAATAAGTCCATTCGTGAAATTTCCTCACTACTAAATATTCCACGGTTAGTGGTATTATAACAAAGTGGAAGCAACTGGGAACAACAGTGACTCAGCCATGAAGTGGTAGGCCACGTAAAATCACAGAGTGGGGACAAAGCATGCTGAGGCGCACAGTGTGCAGAAGTGGCCAACTGTCTGCAGTCAATAGCTACAGACCTGCAAACTTCATGTGGCCTTCAGATTAGCTCAAGAACAGTGTGTAGAGAACTTCATGGAATGGGTTTCCATGGCCGAGCAGCTGCATCCAAGCCTTACATCACCAAGTACTAAGCGTCGGATGCAGTGGTGTAAAGCACACTGCCACTGGACCCTAGAGCAATGAAGACGTGTTCTCTGCAATAACAAATCACGCTTCTCTGTCTGGCAATCAGATAGATAAGTCTGGGTTTGGTGGTTGCCAGGAGAATGTTACTTGCCTGACTGCATTGTGCCAAGTGTAAAGTTTGGTGGAGGGGGGATTATCGTGTGGGGTTGTTTTTCAGGGGTTGGGCTTTGACCCTTAGTTCCAGTGAAAGGAACTCTTAATGCTGCAGCATTCAAAGCCATTTTGGACAATTTCATGCTCCCAACTTTGTGGGAACAGTTTGGGGATGGCCCGTTCCTGTTCCAACATGACTGCGCACCAGTGCACAAAGCAAGGTGCATAAAGACTTGGATGAGCGAGTCTGGTGTGGAGGAACTTGACTGGCCTGCACAGAACCCTGACCTCAACCTGACAGAACACCTTTGGGATGAATTAGAGTGGAGACTGTGAGCCAGGCCTTCTCGTCCAACATCAGTGCCTGACCTCACAAAGCTGTTATAGCTGCAAAGGAGGGCCCAACTCCATATTAAATCCTATGTATAAAAAATGGGACCACATTAAAGTTCATGTTTGTATAAAGGCAGGTGTCCCAATACTTTTGGCAATATAGTGTATGTCAGCGGCTGGAAAAGTGTGATAACAATTAAAACATGTTAATTAATCATCGTGGCCCCCTGTCTCTGCCCTTATTACCCAGCATGCCTTTTCACTATCAAACACACAAGCTCTCTGGCCTCCCTGATTGGACAGCCATTGCGGAGGGCCCTGCTGTGTTCTGACAGGACCCGGGGCTGGCCGCGGATTTGCCTGCCACACACAACAAACCTTTATTATGCCGCTGGATTTTCAGGTTAGCAAGATAACTCATCAGATTTAAGGTAGCCTAGGCTAAATGCAATTGAACAAAGATAAAGTCTATTTAAACTGGGGTAGCTTAAGTCATCAAGCGAACCAAGAAATCATTTCATTTTACAAGTACCTGCGGCTCCCCCCCCCCCCCAAAAGGTAAAGACTAAACCATTTTCGGATCTGTAGCAGAACTTCAAGCTGGTTCACATCTGGATTTACAGAGCTCCAATATTATTCTGTATTCTGTATGCAGCTTTTCCCAGCTCATATCCGAACGACAGCATTGATTCGCAGGTCACTTACGCTGACATCTGTGCACATCCGACACAGCGAGTTCAGCTATAAATCAAACATTTACACATTTCCATGTGCCAAGGAGCATAGAATTCAACAGATTGGCATCCTTTTTTAATATTAGAAAATATGAGTATAAGAATCAGGGCCAGACTGACTTATTTGGGTCCTAGTTTGACATTAGCATGGACACTCAGGTGTTGCCGATTTCACCGACCGTTCCATAAGCGACACCTGGTGTTTGCTGGGCCCTAGGCTGTTGTCAGGCATAGCTAATGCATTAATCTGCCCCTGAAGAAAATATGCAAGCGCAGGTTCGATATTAGCGGTCTTGGTTAGTTGTGAAAGGTGTATTTGCTCATGTGACTTTCAGGCTGAGCCAGTCGCATTCACCGGACAACGATCGATCTTTGAAATGCGTCCACCCACAGAAATGTGCGTTAAAACCAAAATTTGAGTTTCCTCTGAAAAAATAAAAGGAGGCCTGAAACCAGCTTGCAGGGCCTGAACTGGGACAGGGCGATTACAGCCGTCGGACGCCTCTCGCTTACTGGGGACATGTTTGTTTGGGGACTGCTAATTGTGCCACCCAAGGCAGAGAGCACGCTCGGACTGTTGAAACAAGGATTGACCTGCCATTACGACAAATTGCCACCATTAAATGTATTAGGGGGACAGATGCATTTTCGTGGATTTTCACCAAGGGGGGGTGTTTGAACCTAAATAAACAGGGAGGCAGCATTCTTTAATTTCCCTCCTTTTCTCCTTTCATTTTTTTTGGAAACCCTGCTGTGACTGTGACTGAGATTGTTACCACCTGCTGTGCCTTTCTGCCCCCCCCCAAAACATTTTAATCGTGGATGAAATTCATTTATACGTCCTGATAATTGCCCCTAATTGTTTCTTTGAAGGAGTACTGGCATCTGGCGGACACGTGCCACGCGAGAGAGGCGTAGCGGCCCTGTGCCCAGTGTGAAGTAGCGGGCCGAATCCTACCCATAATCCCTTTCATCCAGGAGGGAGGGCCGTCCCGGCTTAGCAGCGTCAGCCCAAGACCGGCCTGGAGGGCAGGGTACAGGTGAACGGATGCTCAGACCCCCAGTGATTCGGACTGATCCAATTTTATATAGCGCCTTTAAAGAAAGAGCTGGAAAGAAAGAAAGCCAGATGACAACAGAGGAGAGGAATCAACAGCTCTCAAGTAGGGAGAAAAAAAATCCTCTTGGGGTCCAAGGTCAACTGTCCCCCCTAGGACATGCTAACATTACAGAAAATAGGGAGTGAGCCTGCTTACGAAAAGCAAGGCGTAAACTGTGTTCAGCTACCTAGACACGTATATGGGAGGCAGATCATTGAGCCAAAGGAGAGGTCTACGTGGACATCAGTGAGCCAAAGGAGGGGTCCACGTGGACATCAGTGAGCCAAAGGAGGGGTCCACGTGGACATCCGTGACAACAATAATAAATATGGGGGCTGACAGGCTCCCACTTAACGGCAAGTAACTTTTTACACTCTGGACAAATATGTCCAATCGCCTGTCGGCTCTGTCCGAATCGCAGCCGTGATCAGTGTCGGTGGTGCTGACCCAGCCCACATCTGGAAGCCTTTGGCCCGTGTGTGTGTGTGTGTGTGTGTGTGTGTTTTTCCCTTTTGTTGCACACAAATGTGCTGTGCATTTCAATGTGGTCTGATGTGGTCACGGGCCCTCGCTGGGGAGGTGGGCCAAAGGGTTCAGGCTGGGGGGGGGGGGGGGGCTTGTGTCCCTCCAGGGTTACCATAGAATGGCTGGCAGTCACCCCCCCAGACTCCCCCGCGGGCAACCATAACCTGTAACAGATGGGCGGTAAGCTGGTGCACTGCGAAGAGGGGGCACTCGGGGGGGGGGATGTGGCTTCCCAGCTATAGGCAGGAAGGTTTTCAGTGACCCCCATCGATGTCACTGCGGCGTGGCTACATCAGCATCTACCTACCAGCCCCCCCCCTGGATCTGCTCCGGTTTTAAGAGTTGGTAGGGAACCCTTGACATGTGGCACAGAGACATTTTGCCGGTGGGGGGGGGGTTGGGGATGGGGCCCGGCCGACCTGTGCTCTCCATCGTACGTCCCTTTGGATTAAAGCATCTGCTACATAGATGTAAATAGGAAAGACTCCTACATTCTGGGTCAAGAAAGGTGAGAGAATCTCAAGTTCTCTAAAAACCGACAGGCTGGTCAATATACTTTCAATACGGCCCTATAATCAGTCGCAGCAGCAAATTAATATATATATTTTTTTTTTTTAAAAAGAACCAAAGAAAACAGTTGATTTTATGAAGAGTTGCAGGTTCAGGACCCAGAGCCCGGGAATATTCCAGGGCCGAGAGCTCAGTCTTACAGAGCCGCTGTAGGGCGCAGCTGAGGAGAATGAACAGCCTTGTCACCCGGGTCCACACCCTGCCAACCATCTTATGTTACTGTGTCATCCCGCCTCGCTGACGCAAGCTTGGCGTGTCCAAAAAAAAGAAAAGAAAACAATTTACAGGCGTCATAAAGAAATTAAGCCACCTGTCGGAAACAGGAAGCCAGACACTGTGTCGCCGTGGGATACGTGACAGAGGATGATCTCGTAAAAATGTCATTCGTCTTGTTAGGGAAACATAGAGCTTTTTTGTTGCCGGGAAGACTGATTCGGTAAGGTGACAGCACGCCCACGGGAGAAAATCCCATGTCAAGGGAACATCGCCTCACCTGCTCTGAGGTGAGAATCATCTGTTTACCCAGCTGCGTGTGCCAGATGTATCCCAGAAGGCCCTGTGAGAGAGAGAACACAGCGGCGGAACGCATAATGGATGCTTTGCCACGTAAATGACTTACTCAGTAAACTAACTGTTGCACTATTATTTTACGTTATGTTATTTATTCTATTGTCTGTTGTCACCATTTTATCACTATGTGTGGTGTTTGCACTAGCAGACACTGACACCTCATTCCGTTGCAAATGTGCACAAAATGACAATAACGTTAACGTTAAACTTAACGACACTTTGAAAAACTCCCCAGAAGTAAATCCCACTTTCATGGCGTCATGACGACATTCCGTAAACGTGGCACGAATGCGGGCAGCCACCTTTCACCGAACATTAGGCCGAGCGACGTTTTCTGGAAAAATAAACGCATAGAGTTGGGCGACACAGGTTTAAGCGAGCGAGCCGCCCCCCCCCCCCCAGTCCCACAGAGGGTGCCAGGCAACTGAGCGACTCCACGGTGTTTATGTGTCCAGTCCGAGCTGGTAATGGCCTAATTAGCTGCGAAAAGGCCCATCGCTGCCAAGCGTGGAGCCAGCGGGACAAAGACGAAGTGTTTCGGGGTGCGGAGAAGCAGCCTCGCCTGGAACACCTTCCACGCCGACGGTGCTCGACTCCGCCGATGACATCATGGCTACATCGAGATCGCCCCCCTCGAAGGGAAACCCATATTTAAGCCACATTATCTGACGCAGACTGGATTCCAGAGTTATTTCCTGATCCTGATGAGTTTCCACATGGACACGACTGACCGTCCAGGCTTGGTCCCCAGTATTGGCTTCAGGCCCGATGGCCGTAAACCGCCGTCAGAGAAGATAGGGAGATGCTACAAAGCGGAGATCCGCTCAAGTTTATCTACACCTTCAGCTATCTAGCTGACACATTGGACCATGAACACAGCTGTGAATCATATGTCTAAACCGTACAGATCTGATAGCGTATCGGATTCATCACATGACCAGCACACTCAGAGAGGCCCAGCGTGCTGGATCCGGGCTTGAGTGCCGAGCAGTGGCTTGCTGTCGCCTCTGACGGAGCCCTGTGACCCAGGTCACCTCCGATTCAGCCACCGTCACAGGGCGACACGATCAGTGCCACCCTTGATCAAATCTGACCTCCACTATTCCTTCTGTCTGCGGTGTTTGGCGACGGATTGCTTGATGTGGACGGGGTCCATCCAAATTGGAGGAGAAGGGGACTTACGGGGGAAGGATTTCGTAGCCCGAGGCATTGTGGGATTACTCAGCAATAGCCCAAGGCATTGTGGGATTACTCATCAATAGCCCAAGGCATTGTGGGATTACTCACCAGGTCCTACATGTGGAGGAGACCCAAACTGCAGGGCTCAGGGTGGCTGGAAACACTAGCAGTGACAGATAAACATTCAGCTCGGAGTAACTGATGGTGCTGTCCCTGTTAGTGTCACGCTGACATCGCTGCATTTGAATTCATACCCTGCCTGTTATATTAATGGCCAGATTAACATCTTAATATAGCTGGAGTTTTTAACGGTTTTTACCGCAGTAGTTAAGTTGAAATACATTGCTGAAAGCAGGGTCAGACTGGGATCAAAAACCAGCCCAGGACATTGGGGGTCCCCCATGGTAAATTTTGCTGACTTGCAGGGGGGGTTCCCCTGTATAACTTTTTCCAATGGATAGATTTGGCTCTATAAGCCAGATGGCCGGTCCAGGTCTGACTCAGGACCCAACTGCAAAGTTCCCTCCCAGTGGGGAGAGATTTCCACATTTTGGGTCCGTGATCTTCACCGCTGCAGCTGCAGGTGTGTGCAAATACAGGAAGGGCACAATAACTTGCATCGGGGTGGCCCCCCATGAGTCAGCAGTTTACGGGAGTCTGCCTGGGGAGAAGAACAGCACCTGAGGGGGTGTTGGTGCACTGACTGACACTTGACATGACTCAACTATCCAGCACGGTTTATTTTCACCCCCCAGACCCTTGTGGAAAACACACCCCAGAAGAATCCAAACGTCCCATCCAATCACATGCTAGTATTTCTATGCCCCAACTTGACTGGGGTCACGAGCGCAGGACCTCTACCGAATTCCCCTTGCGAAACGCCATGACGCCAAGGGACCACAGACGTACGTGAGACCTCAGTCATCCGACTCCCGCCATTCAGCTGGTGAGGCCAGGTTAACTGGAACCATCCACCTCTACTACATGGGCTCTTCCAGAACCTTCTACCTGGCAATACTGTTGACCGACCCCGTCCCACCAAAACAGAGCACGTCAGCCGTCTCTCTCTCGAGTCACGGTCTGAAAGGTGGCAGCATCCCCCGGTGCCCGGTGTGGAGATCGCGAGCATCTGCTTTCACTTAAGCCATGCTTTCTCTGCGAGAATTAATCTGAAAGGGGACTGGATCCAGTTTCCCGAAATGCTTCTAATGAAATCTAAACTGGAACACGTTTCCAAATGAAGAACAAAGAAACCGGCGCACAGGAACGTGCGAGCAGGAGCGATCTGGGGGGAAGTGTTTCTCTAGCCCTCAAACATGGGGCCGGACCCACTTTAAACTCGAAACACCATCCCTCCCCCCCCCCCCCCCCCCATACGGGATCGAGTTTCTCCATTCTTCCCAAAACAGGTGAAGAAATGAAAGCCTCGTTGTGGGGCTCTCGGATTACACATTGTTTTTACCTGTGCGACACAGGCGTGAGGCGTAATTAGAACCGTCGCGACTTTCACGACAACGCAAAGGGGAGGCCGAGCGGACTCCCCGACGCTGCTAAGGAACTCTGAAAAAAGAAAAGAAAAAAAAAAACTGTTAAACGCGAGTCAATCTCGAGCAAATGTGCTCAACAGCTCCAGAAGATTGAGATATCACGGACGGCAGACACATGTGGCAGGTTATGTGAAACATATTTGTGGGATAGAACAATGTGCAGACCTCTTATATGAGAATTAGGACCTTTACAAAGCTTTGAAAACCTTAAAGGTCCCGCTTAACCCAATTTCTATAGCTGTCACCGATGATGGAGTGAAATATTTATTGGGAATGAAGGGCCCCTGGTGACTGTAATGAAGGGCCCCTGGTGACTGTAATGAAGGGCCCCTGGTGACTGTAATGAAGGGCCGTTGGTGACTGTAATGAAGGGCCGCTGGTGACTGTAATGAAGGGCCCCTGGTGACTGCAATGAAGGGCCGCTGGTGACTGTAATGAAGGGCCCCTGGTGACTGTAATGAAGGGCCGCTGGTGACTGTAATGAAGGGCCCCTGGTGACTGTAATGAAGGGCCCCTGGTGACTGTAATGAAGGGCCGCTGGTGACTGTAATGTAGGGCCGCTGGTGACTGTAATGAAGGGCCCCTGGTGACTGTAATGAAGGGCCCCTGGTGACTTTAATGAAGGGCCGCTGGTGACTGTAATGAAGGGCCGCTGGTGACTGTAATGAAGGGCCCCTGGTGACTGTAATGAAGGGCCCCTGGTGACTGTAATGAAGGGCCCTATCTCGGAGCACCACAGGGCTGTGCCGTAACCAAACCCAATTAACTGCCATCCATTCATTATGAAAAAATACATCTCAGAACAAATTAAATGATAACACATTCTTTTTCCTCCCTGATGCAGTTTGAACTGACGTGAAAGACAGCGAGAAAGGGACCAATTAAACTTCAGCTGGAAGCTTTTCATTTCGTTGACATCTTTGTATTATTTTTTTTCACATGTAAATCCTTAAGAAATTTCCAGAATTGGTCCTGGGGTATTGTGGCTGAATTTAAGATGCCAAAGACGCATACCAGGGTTTAGGAGTTGGCTTAAATCGAAGCTATCCTTGTGTTTAAAGATATAACTTAAAAAATACTTATCGTCATTTGTTTGTTTGTTTTTCAAATATTTCTCTGTCTGATTGTGAACTTTTTTTGATTCATTTTTACTTGCCTCAACAATATATATTGGCTGAACAATATAGATTTATCTTGAACAATTCCATTATTCTATTCTATCCATCTGACTTCTAAATCTGCTCTAGAAAGCGAAAGGTGGTGATTGCATAATTACACCATGAAGTGTTCCTGACTGGGCTCACCAGGGCGCCCAAAAGCGTCAGAACGGGGGAGTCAGCCGCAAGCCGACACGTGTACGATCGTATCTTTTAAGGCCTCGCAGTTAAAGAGGCAAACAGATCTGCGGTTTTTAAGGCGCAGTCTAAGGAGGTGCTGCAGGCAGGAGAAGCCCACATGGGAGAGAGGGCGAAGGCAGCGCTATCTCACGCTGCCCGGATGGCGTCCTTCAGAAGTGAAGACGTGAACTTGCCGTGGCGTTATCGGATACGCCACACGCACGCGGGAACGTCACCGATAGTGTGAGGCTCCGCTAAGGAAGGTTCCGGGTTTACAAAACAAATCAGCTTACACAAAGAAGTCTGGGTCGTTTGTTTATTTTCACATTCATCTCAGGTTCTTGTTAACTGAGGTTGGAACTTCAGGGCCGGCACCTCGGCCTCAGAGTGCTGCGTGACCCTCTCCCCACTGGGCTTCAACACAAACAATCCACGGGCGACCTGACGCCGCTCACAGGGGGAAGGGGCAACATTCATCTCTGTTTTCCATGAAAAAACAGAAAAGATCACAGATTTAGTTGTCCCTTTGAACCAATTTTTATTACATTAGATTACATTTAGATAGATAGATAGATAGATAGATAGATAGTCATAGACATGCAGTCTCAGAGATTGGCCACAAGCTATGATAAAGTCAAAAAACAGGCTGAACAAACGGGACACCACCTTCTGCCTCTGGACTTTTTCCGCTGCCTGTCCCATGTGATATATCGCGTGGAGACATTTATGGTTAGCTGTGATATACTTTTTTTTTTGCTGCTGTTATGATTTACATCGTGCTCAGTAAAACCTGTTCACTGTTTTTGCATTTGCTTTGATGTGGGATACACAAGACTAACTTTCCAGGTTGTCTTCAGGTTGGCCTGCTCCCTTCCCTACCCTTATCTGGTTGGCCTGATTTAGTCCTATGTCTGCAGTGACTTACTCTGGACAACCACTCTTACCTTACGGGCCCATCCCCCCCCCCCCCCCCTCCCCATTGTGAGATTGTATCCTGACCTGATTGGCCCATTTCTCTCTATACCTTTTACCTGCTTGGCCCATTCTCTATGTACCCTTTACCTGGTTGGCCCATTTCTCTCTATACCCTCTCCTGATTGGCCCATTTCTCTCTATACCTTTTACCTGCTTGGCCCATTCTCTATGTACCCTTTACCTGGTTGGCCCATTTCTCTCTATACCCTCTCCTGATTGGCCCATTTCTCTCTGTACCCTTTACCTGCTTGGCCCATTCTCTATGTACCCTTTACCTGGTTGGCCCATTTCTCTCTATACCCTCTCCTGATTGGCCCATTTCTCTCTGTACCCTTTACCTGCTTGGCCCATTCTCTATGTACCCTTTACCTGGTTGGCCCATTTCTCTCTATACCCTCTCCTGATTGGCCCATTTCTCTCTGTACCCTTTACCTGCTTGGCCCATTCTCTATGTACCCTTTACCTGGTTGGCCCATTTCTCTCTATACCCTCTCCTGATTGGCCCATTTCTCTCTGTACCCTTTACCTGCTTGGCCCATTCTCTATGTACCCTTTACCTGGTTGGCCCATTTCTCTCTATACCCTTACCTGGTTGGCCCATTTCTCTATGTACCCTTTACTGTACCTGCTTGGCCCATTTCTCTCTCTGCCTTCACCTGGCCATATCAGTCACAAGATTACATGTTAGAGGTGTATAAACAATGCATGCATTGGATTCTGTTGAGTTACAACTTCCTGTTCTAATCATGATGCATTTCTTGGCATGGACACTCGATGCATTTGCTTTTCAAGGTGAGAACATACTGGTGTGTGTGATGGGACGTGTTCGTTTGTGTTTGCTGGCAGCATTTGTCCTTCAGCTTTGTTGAGCAAGTTTGCTTGTCTGTGTATTTGTGTATATGTGTAATGAGAACAAAACCCAAAACAATAAGTCCAAGCACTGGTGATGAAAGGCACCACAGCTGGTACGATATCACTGTGATACATCTGACACCAAGCTATAAGTGACCTAAGCGGCGGCTTGGGGCCCAGTGGCCACCAGGGGGCCCCCTATCTGATCATCCCATCAGAATGGGAAGGAAGATGAAAAATGACAACTAGGTCAATCAAATCTTGCTTAGAGCCCCAAAAAGGATGGGGGGGGGGAGGTGGCAGCCCTGCCTAAGCCCCCCAGATCTGTTTGTTTCTGTGTTGTCTGGGGTTTTAAAGTCTGTTGCATATCCCATGCCTCATGTGAACAAGTTGCTAGACAGGCTGGATAAGGCTCAGTTTTATGTGAAAGTGGACTGCTAGCAGATTCCCGCGTGGCCAGTGTCTAAGGAAAAACCGACTTCCTCCATTCAATCCAGGGTCGACTCAAATTCTCCACTGTACTGCACGGTTTACATGGGGCACCAGCAACATTTATGCAGCAAAAACACAGGATAGTTCACCCTCTTGTTGCTCATGCTGCAGGGCATCTGAATGACGTCGCTGTTTATGGGGGTGACTGGCCGAAGGTGGCCCCGTGGATGCCGAGGCAGGTCTGCAGGGCATCTGAATGACGTCGCTGTTTATGGGGGTGACTGGCCGAAGGTGGCCCCGTGGATGCCGAGGCAGGTCTGCAGGGCATCTGAATGACGTCGCTGTTTATGGGGGTGACTGGCCGAAGGTGGCCCCGTGGATGCCGAGGCAGGTCTGCAGGGCATCTGAATGACGTCGCTCTTTATGGGGGTGACTGGCCGAAGGTGGCCCCGTGGATGCCGAGGCAGGTCTGCAGGGCATCTGAATGACGTCGCTCTTTATGGGGGTGACTGGCCGAAGGTGGCCCCGTGGATGCCGAGGCAGGTCTGCAGGGCATCTGAATGACGTCGCTGTTTATGGGGGTGACTGGCCGAAGGTGGCCCCGTGGATGCCGAGGCGGGTCTGCAGGGCATCTGAATGACGTCGCTGTTTATGGGGGTGACTGGCCGAAGGTGGCCCCGTGGATGCCGAGGCCGGTCTGCAGGGCATCTGAATGACGTCGCTGTTTATGGGGGTGACTGGCCGAAGGTGGCCCCGTGGATGCCGAGGCGGGTCTGCAGGGCATCTGAATGACGTCGCTGTTTATGGGGGTGACTGGCCGAAGGTGGCCCCGTGGATGCCTGCTATACTCAGAAAAGTGCACCATTAGCCAGAGAGAAGTTCAGAATGTGTCAGTGGGCAATGTCTTAATACCGAACTCATGCATGGACTATTCCAAGTGGGGGCGGTCTGTGCCTCAGTGTGTTGGGCGCCTGTGATCAGAAGGTCGCCAATTCAAATCCTGGGGTCGGCAGAGTAGTTTCCCTGTAACGTCCCTGAGCAGAGCCCATAACCAGCAATCGCTCCAGGGACTGGCTGACCCTGCTGTCTCAGCTGTACCTTGCTTTGTCTGCTAAATGTCTTACAGTCAGTCTTACAGTATGGTGGTGTGTATGGTTTATATTATGAGCGTGTACGTAGATTACCCCGCACACGCGTGTGCAATTGTGTGTTTGTGTGGTTTTCTTCACAGCTCTTCGGCATGCTCTGTTACAAACGGCTTCGAACGCTGCTACATGTCATATCTTCTCCTCGGCCTCCAATCCGGTACAGATTCCCCAGTTAGAAGATTAATTATTCCCTCTGGGGAGGCAGTGAGGGTGGGGCTGCCCAGAGACAGAGTCCCGAGGAAAGGGAGGAGACGGGGAGCTGGCAAGAGAGAGGAGATTAGTGAGGAATCTCTGCTCACGTTTCCACAAATGTTTTGACTAGACAAGTTAAAACCTCTCTGTCATCAGCACTCACCTGCCGATAATGTGGCCCGACGGGGCCCCCGTGGGCTCGCAGAGAGGGCAGCCTGGCTGGGATGTCCAGAATCAGATGGAAGAAAGACAGACGCTAGACTCCGGAGCTAATCAAATCGTCCGAAAGGCTATTCAGAATGAACGACGGCTACGAACATTTGCTTCTCGTTTTCAGCGGACGCCACCCGCCGGGGACAAGTTAAAATGTAATTTTTTTTGGAAGTCTGAAAGTAAGGGTGACGTGAAGGGTCAATCCTTGCTGGGTTTTTTTCCTTACATGCCCTATAACTCAGGCATTGAGGGCGAGAGCTCAAGTCAGATAGCATGCGATGAACAGAAGAGAGTGAGATCAAAATCACCGAACAAAATAGAAGCGAAGAGGCAGAATATATCGAGGGTCAGAATTCACTTGAGCGCGTTCACTAGGGTCTCACGGAGCTTGAGTGAAAGATGACACATCTGGTTCTAATGAACATACCTGCTAAGTGAGACAGCAGTTCCTGAGCTCGTCTCCGTAACCAGAGAGGCGAGGCTGTGGTCATGTGGTCAACTCTGAACCCAAGCCAGGCTGCGTTGGCTGGGGGTGCATCTGGTCACCCATTCCAGTCTTCGCGGTGGCGATCAGAGACAGGAGGTCCACCATCCTCTACCGGGTGATGGGTGAATAGATGAGCTTCTGAGAGATGGAATAATGTGGCCTGTGTGTCTGGATATCTTTAAAAAACAGTTTATCTTAGGGGGTAACTGCCCCTACTCCACTATGGCCTACCATAACCCTTTATAACATCTTTCTAAAGGGACCTGCCACTATGGCACACACTTAGTGGATGCCCACAGACTGCAGTCATTGTGGCTGACATGATTATGGAGCATGTGTATCTATCGGGCGTGTGGAGGAGTTGGGGTAAACGGGCCGGTGCTGTCACAAAAATGAACTGCCACATACAGGCATAATGACCAATGTGGTGCCAAAATGGACCGACAGTACTGAACACACACACACACACACACACACACACACACACACAGAGTATCAAATAGTATTATTAGTACCTTTATCCATTAGTTAGATAACCTGAGTATATTTAACTACATAAATCCCCACAATTTCTGTAATAACAAAAGCAAATTTATTATGTCAGCTCTAAATAGCGGCTATTTAACATACCTGACTAGACTGCATGACTGCATGCAAAAAGCTTACATGTGATTGGATGATTCCTTGCACCCCTATGGAAGTACATAGCACACCATTGGACAACAATCGGACCGACAGACTGGCAACTCCCTCTGTCCTGTCCCCCCCCCCCCCCCCTTTGTTTCTCCATCGCTATGGACACAGCCTCTATTATACCGGTTTGAGATACCTGTAGGTTTGTGCTGCGAAGCCTGGCCAGCCGCCTGCCGCTAAACCCAGGAGGTTTGCAATTAGGCTAAATCGTTCCTCTGAAGCGAGGGGGGAGAAAGGGGCAGCTAAGCTGGAATAACAACAATCTCACGCCATGCAAGATGCTATCCTTATTCCCCGATTAATCACCCTAAGCTTCCAGAAGGTAATACTGGTTCATGCGTCTTTAAAGTGCCGCTCACATGCTAAGTCTGTTCCATTATCTAAAATGAATCTCTCCGTGTGGCACGAGGGACTGAGACGTAAGCCTCCCTGCTCTCGTTTTTACAGTGATAAAGGCGTCTATTCACTCCATCCTCCCAGGACTCGAAAAACGATACCATCTCTCGCTCGCTGAGTTGATATCCCTCCTGGGGAGTCTGGGAAGGGGAGGGGGGCGGGAGTTCAGATTAAAACATCACGCTATTAAGAAATGACCCTCTAGAGTAGAGAACAGTGGGGCAGCCGGTATGCAAAGATGTTTCACAGAGGAATGTTCTACAAGAAAATCCTGGTACTCATTGGCACCGGTGAAGAAGATAGGTGAAAGTTCAAGGCACAAGGACCAGTGTTTTGGTTACTATGGATACGACTGACACGGCAACAGGAAGCCAGACTGGAACACCCTCCCTGACGTATAAAGACACCTCGGTCGGCACCTCCTGTGCAATCTCGTGATGCCGCTGCGGTCCTTACTTCACATTCCCTCTGGGGCGGCTTGTTGCTGGGGTGATGGTAGCCAAATAAGTTCATGGGGCAGCCCACTATGTGTCGTTCCTGGTGGTTTGCTGGGAAATCCCAAAGCCGGACCCCATTTTACAGAGGTATCCGCTACTGGACCTGACCGCACACAGATGGGTCTGGGTGTGCTGGAAGTCGCCACAGGCCCGCGGAAAACGTGCAATTAAGGCGGAGGGCGGTCCCCTGAAAAACACGCAGTGACCACATCCACGGATAGGAGACTGTATGCTGGGGTCACTGAAAAAAATCCCAGCCGAGAGCAAACCTACAGCACCTTCGGAGATGCTCAAAGGAGGATTGAAGCACTTGGATCACATGGGGGAAAAAAACTTCAGGCAATGAGAGGGACACTCAAGATTAGGCCCCCTGCTTCTGCTTCTGTGAGGGGAAGCATCTCCCTTTTGGTTCAGGCAATGAGAGGGACACTCAAGATTAGACCCCCTGCTTCTGCTTCTGTGAGGGGAAGTATCTCTCCTTTGGGTCAGGCAATGAGTGGGACACCCAAAGATTAGGCCCTCTGCTTCTGCTTAGGAAGACATGTACCAAACTAAAACCACTCCTTTCTTAGTTTAAAGTTTGCAAACATTTTAATTACACATAAAAGGAAATTGTCCAGGCTTCGCTGTGTCATCTGTTATGCATTTTCAAAGCAAACTGTGTGGATATACAGCACTAATTAAGGACCTCGGCGGTCAGCTCACATTCAGAAATACACGCCTGCACCGGATCTCATGTTCCTCAGCAGGGAAGATTTGCATGGTACATGTGAGAATCGTTACGGACTAAATTTAATCTGGGAAGACTCACAAGCTTTAAAATAATAATTATGCATTTACTAATTTGTATAAACCATCGGTTTTCTTGATTATATATTCCTTTTGTCTATTTTTAAATCATGGATTTGTACTTGGCCTATGTATGCAATTCAAAGTGAACTTTATCGTCATTGGGCAGACACACAACAAAATTCTTCACGTATGCCTGCTTGCACCTCTGCATTCTGGGAGCACGTCCGTGTGTGGGTCCGTATCACCGTGAGCTGGAATGGCCCGGAAATCTCCCGGCAACCAGCAGGAGCCCATAGAAAGTCGCTGACAGCTCCCGCATTGAAAGTCGTGGCCTAGGCGAGCAAGGCCCCAATCCAGGAACACCCCCGGCCCGCCCCCCCTCCCCGGGGGCTAGCCCTAGGGAGCAGGCCCCGCGTGGGGACGCCCCAGGGAGCCTTCTCTCCCAGTGCTGGCTTTTGTAGATCAGTCAGCGGCTCTTTGTGGGCCAGTGCCGTGGCCGCGGACGGCCTTAATTACCGAATCGTCCCAGAATGGCCGATGAGCGCAGAATGAGAGGCGAGCGAAGAGCCGCTGTGAGAACGGCGATTCGGCTTTGAGTGGCCCGGCCTTCACGGTTTACATTAAAAAAGCGTAATTATAATTAACGGGGCGAGCGGCTCGGCAAGCAAGGCTTTCATTAGTGTGCGTGGGAACATTGAGGCCAGGAGGGAGCGCGGGATTCTGGGAGATCGGCAGCCTGGGGCCCGGTGAATGCATACAGAGATATGACTAAAAACACACACACACAGACACACACACACATAATAAATACAGCAACACACACAAATATACCGACATAAATATGACAAATAAAACACATAAATACACCAATACACACACAATACCACATATAAACACACAAACACACACAGATATACCAATACACATGCCAACACACACAAACACACACCGCTCATTCATTTCTATGGGGAAAATGCTAATGCTAACTATGACAACCTTAACCCCTACCCTGCCCTAACCATAACCATAAGCTAACCTAACAAAATACAAGAGTTTTTGCATTTTTAGTTTTTTCATTGCAGTCACGGATTTTTATAAAATAGAGTTTTCCCTTATGGGGACTAAGAAACTAGAAAACGGCTCTTCATAACGTTGTGGGTCCCCACAAAGTAAGGTATACCTGGACCACATACACACCCACACAAATACATGAAACACACTCTGATATACCAATACACACGCAGAGACACCAACCAAGAGAAATAACCAACACATTAGTATCACACATTACTGTGGGCAGTTTAGCGACCCCCCCCCCCCCCCCCCCCCCGCACAGTCATTCACCACTGAACCTCCTTGACAGTAGCTAAGACAAGGAAAAAAATTTAAACAGGAATTTTAATAAGCAATGCCAACAACTAAACCACAGAATTATAATACAAAGAGTATGAACATTCAGAAAAATTCAGTTTTAACAACAATACAACGATTTTTTTTAAATGAATATATAGAAAGGAAAATACAGCACATGCAAGAGAACCTCAGGGAAGCACTGGACTAAAGAAACACTCCTTAAAAACAAAATAAAATAAATCTACTGATGTTTAAACTGTGTGTAGGATATGCAGAATGCCCAACACTGAACAAAAATCCATGTAAATATGGCAGCAGCTGAAGTGAAATGAAATGCTACAGGATGTAGAGGTTAGGTTTTGTTTGGTTGGCCTTCACTGGCATTCCTGCATCTGAGGCTGCAGCCCAGAGTACACCCTCTAGCACCTTACCTATCTCAACATCACTGATCCCATATTGGAGATCGGATACACCAAGGTTAAGGCATACCCAGTGGTGCTGAGGATGCCGGACCGGCAGAACCACTGGGACGGTGCGTAGCCATTTATTCACTTTCCCGGGGTTCGATGCTGAAATCCCTCCTTCAGTGGAGGGGAAGGTGAGTGCTACGCTTCGGTCTCGCCGTGGACGTTCTCCATGTGCACCTTGAGGTAGTCGTTGCGCGTGAACTTCTTGTGGCAGAGCTGGCATTCCGCCATGGGCCGGTTGGGGTTGTGGGTCAGCTTGTGGCGGATTAACATCTTCTTCAGGCTGAAGGACAGGTCGCACACCTGCAGGGGGAGCCGTCGTTACCTCTGACATCTGCCTGCCTTGCACCTTGGTCTACAACAGTGTTTCCCAACCCAGTCCTCAGGGAACAACGGACATTCCACGGTTTTGCTTCCTTTCAGCTCCCAGCGCACCTGTACCAGGTATTCGGTGTTCCTGATTGGCTGGGAGCTGGGAGGGAGCAAAAACGTGGACTGTCTGGGCTTCCCCGAGGACTGGGTTGTGAAACACTGGTCTACTATACGACAGGGGTGATATTTGGGAGGGGGGGGGGTATTTTGAGTAGTAACATTCACCGATGAAAAACAGAGCCGTTAGACCAGTAGATCCGCATCGTGGTACCCAGGCCATATTGTCATGTGACACGGGGCCGTCACGACCATGAAAGCCATGAAATCTGCAGAGCTGATGTAGTCCCCAAAAAGTTGCTGCAGAGACACAGAACAGTGTGATCCACGTCGCAATGGAAGCAGTCCGTCAGGGAAACGGACTTTGGAAGCTTCTGTTTGGGCCGAAACACACACACCCCCCCCCCAACCCCCATCCTGCAGACACTGCGTTTCCACGTGGCTCGCAAGTAAATAAAATCCTACTGAACAAGCTGCTTAAAAACACACAAATCATCCCTTTTATGAGCGTTGATCCTCTTCCAGGTGGCACAGCGACCGCCCGGGCCGTGATGAATTATCTCCGCCATGCGCCCCCCCCTCCGCTAATCAGCTTAAGCTGCCCCATCTGGGAAGGGAGGACTTGCCCGTGGCGTTTACCAGAGCGTATAACAGGCCTGCAGAATGTGCCCGTGGATACAGCCAGTGGAGTTAAAGCTCTGGGCCTTTAGGGGGCGCAACTCCGAGGTCTGGGCAACAACTGTAAGCTCGCTGTGTTTCCAGCTTGCAGACATAAATCACATGGGAGGCCCCCTCTCCAGCGGCAACCTGTCTAAAATCATTTAAAAAAATGGATACATAAAACTGAAGACCTTTTGCATCTGCAGCAGTTTGCAAGGGACATTCCCCGGTTCTATCCTCTGTTTTCTGGATTCCTCTCCCTTCACGACGCCCTCGAATTCGCAGTACGCCTCACAGAACGCCCGGGCTGTGGCATCCGGTGACAGATCCCAGGAATGCGCCACTTTCAAAGATGACGTGGTCCGCAAAATTCTGGACGCCAAACCCGAGCAGGAGATCAGGCAGTGTGCCGGCTCTGTGGCCACTCTATCCGCCAGCGTCGGAAGGTTGTGGGTTTGGTACTACAGCCAAGCCCAACCAAAAAATTAAAGCCAAAAAAAAAGCACTTCTGTGCTTTCCTTCCAGAAGCTGCAGTGATGTATTATGGGTATTGGGGGTCCTGTTAAGAGGTCCCATGTTTGGGGGTCATATTGTTTCAGGATTCGCAAACTGGATCGGGTTGAATCCCCAAGTAAAACCGCTTGACTTTGTATACTAATTCCAATACTAATTAAAGAATCCACGGTAATAATTAAGATGAGACTTGCTAATGAGAAAAGCTCTATCAACTTTAAGGAAACATGCTTTACATGAGTAATAAAGCCTGTCTGAGGCACAGTGCGAAACAGGTGCTTTAAAGCTCATAGAAACCGTGTCACATTTAACCATGTGACTCACTTTAGCTAGAAAAGACGCGTCACGTTCTGAAAGGTTCAGGAAACGACCTGATTTATTCATCCTGGGATTCAAGCAGCCTTTAAATGGGAATTCAACGTTCATGGTGGGGGGGGGGGTGTCTTCAATTCTTTGTGCGACACTGGAAAAATCTGCGGCCTTGTTCTGGAGCCACAGTGACAGGATTGGTTTGGACAGCGCCGCACATGGGCTGTTTTCTATAACATCTCTGCGATGCTGCAGGATGTGGACATGATGTGGACGCCTCAGGACGTGAATAAAGACGCGCGGCCAATCGGACAAAGCCAGGTGAGACGCGCGGCCAATCGGACAAAGCCAGGTGAGACGCGCGGCCAATCGGACAAAGCCAGGTGAGTGGCTCAACTCGGCCTCTTTAGGTGCCTAGAAATTTCAGAAATAGGTTCAGGTGACCGTAAGAGAAAAGCCAAAGGTTAGGCGTTAGGGGTCAGGGCTCAGACTTACGTCACACTGGAAGGGTTTCTCGCCGGTGTGCGTCCTCATGTGCTCGTCCAGGCCTCGCTTCTGGCTGAAGGCCTTGTTGCACTCAATGCACTTGTAGGGTTTCTCCTGGAAGGGAGAGCATCAATGAAACTGCAGCTCGTTAGATCGGCCCGGCGCAGCGGCGAGTCCGAAGGGATCCGCATAAATCTGTACGTCCCAAAAAAACCAAAACGAAACACAGAGCATGTTTGTGAGGCGTTATTTTACCCCAAAGCTTCATGTCAGCTTTCTCTCTTAATGGCTTATGTGTGGGTATCAGAATGATCTAGAGCAGGCCTCCACGCAAGTCTGATTTAAACACATCCATCCACGTACCCATCTTCTAACCATTTATCCTGGTCAAGGTCATGGGGGAGATTTAAACAAACTTAACCAAATTTAAACAAAGTAAAGAAGATCCTGGCCAAATGAAAGGACGTTCTGACAGGTTTAAATGGATAAAGAGCAAGCCTGGGGCAGAACCCAGGAGGCCCGTTGGATGAGACGAGCTAAGGTAGCACGAGAATACGAGTAAAAAGCAGCGCCATGTCCTCCCGTAGGTACAGAGATGGGAGAAATGGGGGGGGGGGGGGGGGGGGTGAGCATCCACATCGCTGTCCCCACACCTGGAGGGCATTTAAGCACTCAAAGCAAGCCAGCCTCCTCCCCCCCACCCCATCCGCCTCCTCCCAGGCCGCGCTGAGACGTAAAAGCCCTGAAATCAGAGACGGCAACAAAACCCATCAAACTAAACGCAGAGGGACGACTGGGAGAAGGCAGCATGCATACGAGGCATGAGAAACACATGGGCCTTTAACACGGGATGTGGGACAGGGAGATAGACTGGGACTTCAGAGGACATGCATGCATTAGGGGTGGCGCACACTAGTCGAGTGGAATTTACTAAGTGCCGTACAACAGCGAGGAGCAGGCTTACCGGCTGGATCATGCACGAGTTCCGCTTTCCTCCCCAAGTCTTACACCGACATTTCAGTCTTTCGTCTTTTGCACTTAAATGGAAGTCATAGCCAACTAGTGTTATTGTTGTATAAATTATCGCTGCTGAGTTGCAGTCTGTTGTTTCTACTTGTTAATATTCCATGAAAAATGTTTGTGTATGAGCCATTTGTTGTCAGCATATGCGTTCAGTTTTGCGAATAGAGATTGTTGCTTGTTGCAAACTATTCCCTGCTCCTGTGGTTTTATTAATGACGCCATCTGTGATGTCAACTTTAAAAAATCTGATCTCGTGCAACCCCTAGCACGCATGCACACACACACAATTCTGTCCATACATGTGTTACTGTCCTGAGCCTGTCCATACAAGTGTCTCTGTACTGAGCCCTTCTATGCAGGTGTCTTTGTATTGAGCCTGTCCATACAGGTGTCTCTGTACTGAGCCCTTCTATGCAGGTGTCTTTGTATCGAGCCTGTCCATACAGGTGTCTCTGTACTGAGCCCTTCTATGCAGGTGTCTTTGTATTGAGCCTGTCCATACATGTCTCTCTGTACTGAGCCCTTCTATGCAGGTGTCTTTGTATTGAGCCTGTCCATACATGTCTCTCTGTACTGAGCCCTTCTATGTAGGTGTCTTTGTATTGAGCCTGTCCATACAGGTGTCTCTGTACTGAGCCCTTCTATGTAGGTGTCTTTGTATTGAGCCTGTCCATACAGGTGTCTCTGTACTGAGCCCTTCTATGCAGGTGTCTTTGTATTGAGCCTGTCCATACAGGTGTCTCTGTACTGAGCCCTTCTATGCAAGTGTCTTTGTATTGAGCCTGTCCATACAGGTGTCTCTGTATTGAAACCATGGACACTGTTACCATGGAGAATCGGACCCCCGCCAGACAGTATGACAATAAGTGGAGACAGCCTGTCACCCCACCCCATGTAGCCTGGCGGGCCCTGATAGCAGTCAGGGAGCCAAGGGTGGGCCAGGCAGACATACTGGGGAGGTGGGGTGCCAGGACTGGGACGGCGGTTGAGGAAAATGGGATGGGTGGCAGGGAGAATGGGGACCGTCTGCTGGAAACCACATACACAGGCAAATTCTGTTACACTACTCCGTAAGATACTCAGCCATATAATTGAGTAAAAGAGCAACTATTGATTCCATATAGAAGCAAGCACTGTGAGTACTCATGAGTACTGTTCATAAGCAGCCTGGTGCATGGTCAGGTCCAGCCTCATTCAATCCATTCCAGCCCTTCTGGCCCCCCGGCCCGGTCCAAATCTGCTATGCGGCAGCGAGGCAGCTTCCTTCCCAGGCCTGTTTACCAAATCTCCAGCAGTCAGGTCGAGATCCCCAAGACACCGGGGTCAGAGTCCAAGCCCCCCCCCTGCTGCTGAACCCCTGGAACCAGCCCGCTCGAGTTTCCTGGCTAAAACAAACAAATAAAAAGCCAGCATTTAATCTCTCAGTCGACACGTTTCCTCGGCAGAGTCCATTTAGCAAACAAATTGGGAATCGTATGGCTTTATTTACACAAACGAGGACCCGGCTGCCCCTGAAAAGATTCCAGCTTCTGCAGGGCCTCTCATTTCCCATCTTTCCTTCTGGAAATTTCCGTGCAGGACGTCGCGGGAATGACTCAAACCAGGGGCGCTTCTAGGGTTTGAAAAAAATAGGGTGGCTGAAGCCTCGCTATGTAGGGTCTGGAACCACCTACGAGTCAAAAGCTAGCATCTTGATGCGTTTTAACTCACGGCTGCCGAATGTCACTGTCCCACCACCCCTCCCATCTTCATCTGAGTGTTACGGGTAATTCCTCACTCCTCCTGCGCCCCTCAAGGTTGGCTGACCCCAAAAACTGCTGGCCAGTCTATAAAGACGCCACCAACACCCAACCCCCCCTCCCCCAATCGCAAAGGGTTCCTTAAGTGTTTGAGTCCCGCAGCTGGTCCATCAAAAGGAAGCCTTCTGGACTGGCATCCTGCTGAAGCAGAGGGCACAGCAGCAGGGGCTGTGGCAGGGAACCTCACAATGGGAAGTCGGTGTCGGAGTTAGATCAGATAAAATGCCGCGACTCTCCACCCCCTAAGCTAGCCCACCATTCCTGATCTGATCGATAAGAACCCACTAGCTCATTTGTTTGGGTGGTCTAGCCCAGTAGGCTGGTGGGCAAGTCAGGAGAGCCTGTGGGATGCTGGGAAGGCTGGCTTTCATTTGCGGGCTCATGGGAGGCGTGCTCCGGACCCCAAAACCGAAAAAGCAGCAAGACAAGCGCCCGACCACCCTGCCTGGTATGGGGCTGGGCTTGTGTTCCAGGGACGTACACATGGATGTCTCCGGCAATGCCACTGGTAAACTGGGCCTTCTGGAAACTTCCACGGCCTTCCTGAGAGTTACCTTCATCTTTCGCCATAAAACATACGCGTATCACTGAGGATGCTCTGGGGCGGCATGTCTTAGCCGGGGAGAGGGGAATTCCTGGCTAACGGAATCCCAGAGGTCCCGAATCAACCAATAAGCCCAACTTACTGCCGCCTCTAGCCAGCTCACGCTAATGACCTGCAGTGAAGCCCCAACCCCCTCCAGCAAGCCCCACCCACCAACTCGCGCCGTACAGCGAATGTATTCCATAACCGCGAGTCAGCCTCGTGCCAAAAGAAGCCTGCGAATGCCCTGCCTTCTCCACCTCCTTCCAAGCAGACGGCAGCCCCTAGGGCATCCTGGGAAGTACCCAGGAAGGTGTAGCACACAAACAGACTCGCGCTCCTGAAACGCACCTGTGTTCTGACACGCGACTTGATCGGCGGGATTTCCCTACATATGGGGTGTGAGGGCTGGGGGGGGGGGGGGGGGTGGGGCAACTGTGCTGGGCTTATGCTTATAACGACCTGGAAAGCCCACAGCCAATAGCGAAAGAGCGACTTCATGGTGGGAACAAGAGAAGACTGCAGACAGATTATAGCTATCCTAAAAAGCAACGCAAATACAGAGACAAACACCAATAAAAAGTGGACGGCAACAGAAACTAAGGTAAATTAAAAAAGCACCATCTCCCCTCTCTGGGGCTGGGAAGCTGCTGTTGCATTATGGGCCGGATGTTGTCGTTGTTGAGTGTCAGCCGAAAAGCTGCCATGGCAGAAATGCTACTGATGTCGATAAAAGCCTTTACGCTTCTCCAAAGCTTTCCCCGCAGCCCTAACCCATCAGGTGACTGCCTCCTTTACCGGCCCAGCACTGCTGTCGTACATCTGAAGCAGCCTGAAGCTCCCAGCTTCTCTGTCAGTGTGTTAGACCCCATTCAGAGGGAGTATCTCAGACAGCCAATCATAACCGAGCTCCTGGGCATTGGTGTCATAAATGTTTAGAGTATAATTCTAGTCGAGGGGTCTCTACTAAACCCATATTATGGAGTCCACATTAAACCCCGAACCAAAACCTAGAGCAGTGGTTCTCAATAGGATTAGGCTCAGAACCTACATTTTCATTTGGTGATTAAGTCACAACCCAAATTTTAAAAAATTCAAACCAAAAACAATAAACGGAACATACTGCCAGCATAGCAGCACGGTGCCTTCATGCACTGTTAAAAAAACAAAGTCTGAGGTTAGAACAAAAAAATATTTGTTTTTAACCACAAACTAAGAAACGGTGCTCTGAGGGAGGTCAGCCTCCTCTGATGTGATGAGTGTTAATTTGTTAACGATGGTGTAAATGGAGGAGAGTAACTCTCCACCGCTGTCATTTTCACCCGCAAAGACAAAATCGGATCAACAGTGGAGAGAGAGAAAGAGGGGAGGGATCTTAGCGGAGCTTGTTATGAATGTGACTCTGGAGGGGGGGGGGGGGGGTAACGACAGCACGCGTGCTAAAGTGTGTGGGGCGTCCGTCTAGAATGTAACGCCGCACCGGGGCGTGATGGACCGCAGATGCTCGACGTCCTTTCATGTGCGGTGACCCTTTCAGCTGACATTAAGAACATTCCAGAAAGAGAAAGCTCTGGAGAGGACACTCGGGCATCCTTCAAACCTGCCTTTGGATAGCAAGTGAGGCGCGACTGGCTGTGGGCCCAGAAAGGGCTTTAAGAAGACTGCCATCAACATGGCTGCTTGTGGTCATGTGGAGGGGGCGGGGTTATGGATGGGGTAAACAGCTATTGGCTGGAGGCCAAATCACTCCAGCATGTGGATGTTGATGGGGGTGGGGCTTCACTTACCCGGGTGTGAGTGCGAATGTGCATCTTCAGCCCGTCGTTCTTGCTGAAGGCCTTGTCGCAGTAGGGGCACTGGTACGGGCGCTCACCTGGAATGGAGAAAGGGGGCGGGTCAGGGGGGGAGGAGACAGAGGCAGGGAAGTTGTCATAGCGACGACCTCCAATGGCTGACAGTTTTCCTTCATAGGAGGAGATATATATATATATAGATATATAGAGGTATATGTAGGTGCTCCAACACTTGAGGTTATGTCAAAATGAACCAATCATGTTATCAGTTGAATGTGATATGATAAACGATGATAAATAACTACTATCACTGAATAAGTAAACATCTAATAAAAAAAATACCTAACTAAATACTAGTAACTGAAAAGAAAATAACTTTAAATACAAGTTTATTTGGCTAAACACAGAAAGAAAAACACTGTACGATATGTTGTTGGACATCATAAGTGATGTTTTACGCTCGCAATTGCTACAACAGAGGCCGGGAGCGTAGATGTGTGGATGTCGTCACCACCCCTCATCAGTATAAAGTATCATACGGCATATCGCTATCCTGGAAACGGATCAAAATTCAAGCTGTCTGCTGAATGTGCATCACTACTGCGCCATCATGAAGTTGAAATATGACTATGCACGACTATGCACTGCATCAATGTACGTTACTTATTACAACGCGATGCTGCTACGACTTCTGTCTTGTCTTGTCTTTCGCACAATGTCTTGTCGTGCCTTGTTTTTAAGTTTTAATTCTTATTTGCACTAGTATCTGGACACTGCAGACCTCGAGCTTCGCCATCTCGTCCCACCTTATAATTTATATGGTTGAGATGACAATAAAGTTCACTTTGACGTTGACTTGAAATATCCTAAGTTGGACCATCTCAGAGTGAGGAGCATCTGTTAAGACAGACCCAGGTGAAGCAGGAAGCTCAGCGCTGTTTATGTATGCCTTACCCAATTACTCAATTACTCAATTACACAATTACCCCAGAGGTCAGGGCGCAGCAGGGCAGACACCGTAACAGCGGGCTGCTTGCCTTACAGGCCCAGCGGAGATAAGCAGAGCTATAGTAATAATAAACACTAATAATGCTAATAATAACATTACTAACGGGCCTGTGGCTCATTCTGGGCCTGACGGGAGCCGCAGAACCAGCTCCAGGTCTCACACCCATTTCCTCTCGGCCGCGTGGGGGGTGGACTCCAGGCCGCGATATCGTCCAGGGGTGGGGGATCAAAGAGGGGCTCAGAGATGCTATCAGCGGCAGCCGGATTGCTGGCGAGCAGCGATGGGGCCGTCAGTCAGGGGCCCGCCGCAATGTGGATTCGTTTACCCCCTCGGAGGAGCGTATTAGGGGCAGAAAACAAAAAAGCTGAGGGCCGTGTTCAATCAGCCGGGTGTAGGGTGGCAGGGCTTGTGTGCGGCCGGTCCTGCCCAGACATTCCATGGGGGGGGTCGATGTCTCCGCCTCAGCATGGATGGCGCCCCCTGCTGGTATCCGCCGCCTCCTCTGTGAAGAGGAGGAGATTCGCCCCACTCCCACACCCCCTCCCCCAGGGTTCAGCCTCAATCGGCGCACTGGTTTGAATTACAGCCGTCCGCACGCGGCCAAAGCAAACCGAATAGATGGGACGACTGCGCGGCTAAAACCCGCCCCCTTTACGCTGACACGTCCAATCAGCAGTCGGCTGACGTGCGCCGCATGCGGCCGACAGGTGACAAGCCTGCTTTCAAACACAGCCGCGGAGACAGGGGATTTAAAGTGACCTGTTCCCCTTTTACCGTCTTTACCGTTCCGGCCACTGCAATGTTCATTTTGTTAGTTGCGTTTTTCCATTTTATTTATGTAGTGTTTTTATCAGAGGCGACGTGCATTTCAGAAAGCTGGGTCCGACAGTCCCTGGAGCTACTGGGGGATGAGGGCCTTGCTGAAGGGCCCAGCAGTGACATCGCTCCAAAGACCATGGAATCCGAACAGACATCCTAACCCGTTGAGACACACCGTCCCCATTCTGAATCATTGATTTTTATAAAAATAACAGATTTATTGAATATGGTCAGTTTCAAGCAAAAATAACAACCAGAACTGAAGTAACTGATACTTGAAAATGGACCTCACCAAAGGGGGAAGGTGGGGGGGGGGGGGCAACCGTTCGGAGTCGTCAGCAGTGCGGCAGTGAAACGCAATTGAGTGTCGCTCACTGGAATTTTACACGCCCGCAACGGAATGCGAGTCTGCGTGCCGCAGTGTAACGGAATGCGGTTTCATATCCTGCGGCATAATGCGACGTAATCTAATCTAATGCGACGGAGTGCGGCTCAGCGTAATTCGGGGGGATTCGGCGCAATTGCACGTGATCCTGGGTAATTCGGCGTAATGCAAGTCGGTCCACTAATGGCTGGTGGAGAATCCCATTACAGCCGGCCAGATGGGTGAATGAGGGAACCGAGAAGTCATGGGGTGCCTGGTGTGTGTGTGTGTGTGTGTGCGGTACAGAGAGGAACGTGCCTTAATGAGATGTTGTGTTACGGCTGTTTGGGGGGTATAAACAGCCCCCCCCAACCCCGACAGATCCTGTTCTCTAATGGGATTAACAGACAGGGTAATTTCACAGAGTTTAGGAGGCGTGAAGTTTGCCATCCTGCAGCAGGGGTTGGGGGGGTAGCCTGTTTGAAGGTCCCCCCCCCCCCCACAATGGCAGAATTCGTGCCAGGCGTGCAGCTGCAGAACGCCCCCTGTTGCTTTTGGGGTGGTACTAGCACGCACATCTTCGCCTGAGGGGGCATTGCAGGGGGCGTGCCGGGTCATGCAAAGCGATCCAAATACACGCATAACTGATTGTGAAACAGCTGGTCACACCCTCGCTGACTTCACGAACAGACACACACGAAGATTACACACAGGCTGGCAGTGAACCCAGGGCAGGTTATGCTTGGCCAACCCTAACAGACACCTCCTACTGGCACTCCAAGGTTGCTTCTCCTCTGCTGCTTCCAAAAATGGCCCACTAGCAAAGGAACTGAGGTCTGTCTCCTATGCTGGCAATGACGACCAGTAGTACCAGTACAACCAGATAGCCCAAATCCAATAAAGTAGCCCCGATCTAGTAAGGACTGACCAATGAGGGCTGTCCAGTAGAAACGGAACCAATAAGGCAGCCCCGATCCAGTACGGACTGACCAATGAAGACAGTCCAATAGAAACTAAACCAATAAGGCAGCCCCGCTCCAGAACGGACTGACCAATGAAGACAGTCCAATAGAAACTGAACCAATAAGGCAGCCCCGCTCCAGTAAGGACTGACTAATGAGGGCTGTCCAGTCGAAACAGAACCAATAGAGCAGCTTCATCCAGAAGAGCCCAGAGGGGCCCTGAGCTGTGGGCTGCCAGTCCCCTGAGGGAAGCCTCCACAGCCAGGCCTGCAGGCCATTAGCAGACTCCCCCCACCCCCCAAAGGCTAATGGGGGGGTCGGACGTGGCAGCACCCTGCCACTTGACCCATACTTCGATGCCATTCCCGCTTTGGCTGATCTTTTATCCACCACACAGCTTTTCCTGCTTAATAAGCACATACGTATGATGCAGATGAGAACAGCGTGCGAGAGAAGTAAGACCCCCCCCCCCCAGGACACAACCGCGTGGAAGCTGGGAGTGGAAGAGGTCACAAGGGCCTTGGGGGGGCAGGGAGGTACTTGTTGTGGGTGAGTTAGATTCTCCGCACACACACACAAGATATGAGGCATTATTAGGTTTTGATGTCTTACCCACACACACAGGATCAGATCCCTCTATTCGGCCTTCTGTGCAGCCCCGGCGTGAGTAACATCGGACCGGGCCCGACACACGCAGCAGGATCCCCCCACTCCATACCATCTCAGCGCCAAGAGGGGTGTAGCTATCATATCAGAGTGATGGGGGGGGGGGGGGGGGCAAAGGGAGGGGTCCCATTACCCCCCCCCCCCCAACCCCACATACAAGCCACGGACCTTGCATGTCAGCACCCATGCTCGGCATGCGACGGGGCAGCCCGCTCTGGGAAATCACCCTTCACCCCCAGGGCTGAGAGCCGGGGCCAGCCTCTTCCTCCACCCCCCTGCGTCTCCTCAGAGGCATGTTCTCTCCAGTATGATAGGCCTCCGCTGCACACAGCTGTGCTTGCTTGGTGGGGGGAGGGGCAGGCTGCGGGCGCTGGAGTTTTATAAGCAGCAGGTGGCATGTGGGGGCGGGTAAGCAGGTTGGGATCTCATAGGGATAACCACTTAACTGGATAACCGAGTAAGGAGGGTACGGTCAGGGCACTGAGAGGAGGGTATGGTCAGGATACAGAGAGGAGGGTACGGTCAACCCTCTGGGTACAAAGAGGAGAGAACGGTTAGGGTACAGTCAGGAGGGTACGGTCAGGGTACAAATAGTAGGGTACGGTCAGGGCACAGAGAGGAAAGTACGGTCAGGGCACAGAGAGGAGGGTACATTCGGGGTACAGATAAGAGGGTACGGTCAGTCCCTGTACGGTACAGAGAGGAGGGTATGGTCAGGATACAATGAGGAGGGTATGGTTAGCCCTCTGGGTACAAAGAGGAGAGTATGGTCAGGGTACAGACAGGAGGGTTTGGTCAGCGTACAGAGAGGAGGGTACAGTCAGGATACAAAGAGGAGGGTACGGTCAGGGTACACTGAGGAGGGTATGGTCAGCCCTTGTACGGTACAGAGAGGAGGGAATGGTCAGGGCACAGAGAAGAGGGTACGGTGTGTCCCTGTATGGTACAGCAAGGAGGGTACAGTCAGGACACAGAGAGGAGGGTAATGTCAGGATACAGAGAGGAGGGTACGGTCAGCCCTCTGGGTACAAAGAGGAGAGTATGGTCAGGGTACAGACAGGAGGGTACGGTCAGGGAACACAGAGGAGGGTATGGTCAACCCTTGTATGGTACAGAGAGGAGGGTATGGTCAGGGCACAGAGAGGAGGGTACGGTTAGCCTCTGGTTACAGAGAGGAGGGTACAGTCAGTCCCTGCACGGTACAAACAGGAGGGTTAGAGTCAGGTTACAGACAGAAGGGTACAGTCAGGATACAGAGAGGAGGGTACATTCAAGGTAAAGAGAGGAGGGTATGGTCAGGGTACAGAGAGGAGGGTATGGTCAGCCCTCTGGGTACAGACAGTAGGGTACAGTCAGGATACAGAGAGGAGTGTACGGTCAGTCCTTGTACGGTACAGAGAGGAGGGTACAGTCAGGGCACAGAGAGGAGGGTACGGTCAGTCTCTGGTTACAGAGAGGAGGGTATGGTCAGGGCACAGAGAGGAGGGTATGGTCAGTCCCTGTACGGTACAGAGAAGAGGGTACAGTCAGGGCATACAGAGGAGGGTACGATCAGCCTCTGGTTACAGAGAGGCGGGTACGGTCAGTCCCTGTACGGTACAGACAGGAGGGTTACGGTCAGGGTACAGACAGAAGGGTATACTCAGGATACAGAGAGGAGGGTACATTCAGGGTACAGAGAGGAGGGCATGGTCAGGGTACAGAGATGAGGGTATGGTCAGCCCTCTGAGTACAGACAGGAGGGTTACGGTCAGGGTACAGAGAGGAGTGTACATTCAGGGTACAGAGAAGAGGGTATGGTCAGGGTACAGAGAAGAGGGTACAGTCAGGGTACAGAGAGGAGGGCACGGTCAACCCTCTAAGAACACAAAGGAGGGTATAGTTAGCCCCTGGAGACAGACACGTTTCTTTGTTCTGTGCGATAACCGTGTTTGATCTCCCTCCCGCTCAGATCCTTTTCATCTTGAATTCTTCTAATTTATGCATCTCTGACAGCCCTGACAGGTTTCCTGGGAAAACCAGCAAAGTTACCTCTCTGGTCTGATGGCACAGTTCTGGGGAGCATCTTCAAAGGAAGACCGCGGACTGACATGGTTGCGCACGGTCGGAGGCCAGACAGACGTCATCGTCGGCACCGCCGGACCCTCACGGATCACGCCGGGCAGGGTGAGCGAAACGACGTCTTAAAAACATCGAATTTCAAAAAAAACGATCGCCGCATGCTTTCTTCGGAGTTAAAGTCTCAGATCGCTCATCGCCGTAATCCCACAGCAGCGGGAAAGCAAACAACCCCTGGATTTAGGTCTCAAATGCCCTGAGAGGATCTGTCAGTGCTGGCCGCTTCGCCATCCATGGGGGTCCTTTGTAGAAGTTTGTTTACGCAAAGATAAAACTTCCATCTTTATTCCCCATGCCCGACGGGAGACAAAACAATATCTGGAATGAGGGGGGAAAAAAAGCATCACAATGACTTCAAAACCACCAGCAGTTCTGCCAATGCGTCACCCCGCCCCCCCACCATCCATCTGATGGTTTGAGCCAGGCCATTCCACGTGGCAGGCAGGGTCCGATCCGACCATCTCCATAAGCCCTGTGGAGCTCTGCCAACCTGATTTCACCCCTGTTCTGTGTGGGTGGGGTCAAATCAAAGACTGATCGTCAGGAGATGAATGACGGGAGGAAATGGGGGATTAACTTTGTGTTCCCATCTCCCCCAACCCCCCCCCCCCCCCCCTTTGTGTCCACCCCCCTCACCTTGTGATCCTCTGAGCCTCAACACGCCAACCCTGCTAATATGGGGACTATTCATTATATTTCAAATTTCCAGAGATCATTAATTACATTTAGGGGGCTGTAAAAAAAAAAAAACATTCATAAAAATCGTAATAGCAGACAAGGGGGGGGGGGGGGGGGATCCAGAGGACACTGGTTTCTCAGAGTTCCTGAAGCTGGGTTTTCCCGGCACGCGTTAAACAAGATGTGCTGCAGCCAATCGCGGAGGCCGTCATAGAGAGTGGGGAATGAGGATTTACTGTGAAGTGTCAGAGCCAGCATCTGCGCAAACAGAACCTGGCTGTCATGGATCGGCACCGGGTTGGTTCCCCCGGCCCACTTGGCCGGGCCCGGCACCACAGCGATGACGGGAAACAAAACAGGGCAGAAAAGAAGCTGTGGATCGTGAGAGAGAGGATGGGGCTGATTTACGGCCAGCGCCACCCCTGAGGTCGCCCCGCAGGACGGCTGCCTTTCTTCCTAGTGTTTTTCCCTCTCTGAGATGCCCAAACAAGCTCCCCGCCCCAGCATTCCCAGAATCCCAGTGTCTTGTTTACTCTCAGGCGCCTGTATGTATAACTCCCGCCGGTGATCCCTGTAGGGGGTGTCGTCCTGCTTTCGTGCCTCACGCTGCCCTCGCCCCTGCCGGGACCTACCAGAGGCTGGCCCCCAAATGCCCCGCGCTCGTTTTGGGGGGGGGCTGCGTGGTCTCTATTAGGACATGAAAGCTGGGAGGGACTGGAGCGTTTAAGCTGTATAAGGCCCCGTGCGTGTGATGGAGTGAAGGCATTTTGTGGAGGAAATTCATTTGGAAAAAGGTCTCCGCGGATTTATGAGGGTATATCCTTGCAGGGTGAGGAGTCTTCCTCAGCAGGGGGATGAAGGCACAAGGGCTGTGTGCATCAGGTGGTTCAGCATGTGTATGAGGACCCCCGAAAGATGGCATGGAAGGATTTATGTAAAGATGGATGGATAGATGTATGCATAGATTGATGGATGATTATTAGATATATACAGATGTATAGATGGATGAATGTATGGACGTAAGGATGGACAGATGGATTTATGGATGTGTGGATTTTGGTTACATGAATGCAGGACACAATAACACATGGATAAAGAAACTGTCCAGCAGGTCTTATCTAATGCAAATACCGTCACTGTGAGTTCCCAGCATGCCTCGCTCCCTGCACCCCTGTGCACCCCACACGCAGATTCACACACTAAGCCGGGGAGGGGGGCGGCCATTGTCCATCCTCATTGGTATTCCGGCGTCCGCAGATAAAGGGAGAAACGACAGGGAAAACGCGGGGGGCAGCAGGGGGACAGAGCCGAAGGGGGGCTGGGGGTTCTGCCAGGGGGTGACACCAAGTGCAGATACTTCTTCACAAAACCAGCTGGACATGTCTGCGGAGGCGGCCCACTCAAACAGGAGGCGTAACTTCATCCGGCCCACTTACTAGGGACTACCAAAATCACACCAAGGCAACAGGTTCACTTCCTGTTATACCGTACAATATAGCATCCATCAGCTGGCCCAGAGCATTCTGGGTAGATGTATTGTGAGCAGGGACGCAAATAAGGGCATGGATACCCTGGTAGATTCACGAGGTACAGCATTTCACAGGAGCCCTTAAATATGCAAAATTCGGAATTTCACTGGACGCGGGGGCTCAAGGAGGCATTTTGTTACAGGACCCAGGATTTCTAGCTGCATCCCTGACTGCGAGGGAGGGGAGTGCAGGCTATTCAGACTGAGGCGGGGTGGGGAGGCGTACCAAATCGGAGAGGAACAGATGACGAGGTGGGAGTGGAAATAAAACAGGAAGTGACACGAGGTCCTCTTCCTGTAGGCTGGCAGACGTGGACAGGCCCAGAATCACAGAACCTCACAGGACTGGCGGTGGGCGCGGGTGTTGGTGTTGGAACTGGAGAGCGGAAAGGGTGAGGCGGGATGTGATGGACTCACCGGTGTGGCTGCGGATGTGGACCCTCAGCGTGCCGTTGCTGGCGAACTTCTGTCCACAGTAAAGGCAGATCTTCTCCTTCTCGCCCGTGTGAGTCTGTCAGGGTGGAATGGATGCGCTCACTGATCCAGTCGCTGTCCCCCCCATCCCCACCCCGCCCCCAGCGTAGGTATGACACGCCGCATTCGACTCGCCTAACCCCACATGCAGTAACCTGGGCCAGTGTTTACGATTCGCCTGCCTCGGTTTCTCTTTGGCCTCAGAGTTAAATAAGGCAGATTCCGTTTTATCCTACCGCAAACTGGCCACTTTGCTTTCAAGTTTATGCTTCTGTTGTGCTGGTGCGGCCTCCCACTCCCCCCACCCCCCTCAGAACCCGCATCAATCTTCCGAAAGGGGATGTTTTTCCAGTAAAAGCTTTCTTCGTTACCGAGTCCCCGTCATATGGTTCCGTTTGCCGTCCCACCACAAGACGCTGTAAAAGCACGACGCACCGCATAACTTGACGTGTATATCAGGGAAGATGAACGGCAGGTCATGGAAACAGACAGCAAACACACAAAAAGAGAGATTAATCGCAGAAGGTCGCTGTGGGGCTTCCCCTGAAACGGGGGAACAGTGGCATGAGCCTGTCCTACCACAGCTGGCCTCTAGGAGCCAGTGTGGAGCAGGGGGATCGGCCAGCACAGGATGTCGTGCTGTTACTCGCAGTGTGAACCCGTCGGGATGTCGGGGTGCTGCTTTTCAGGGAGTGCCGTGGGGAAGCAGACCAGCAAAGACACTAGAACACTGCAACCTTAACTGCAGGATGGTGAACATGGAAATAAGCCACACTTCTTAAATAACAAGGATGTGCAGCAGAAGCAGGGCTACACTCAGTCCAGAATAATGAAGGTCTCACATCTCTCCCATGAATAAAGAGTCCCTGTCTCACATCTGTCCTACTAATACAAAATCCCTGTCTCACATCTCTCCTATGAATAAATAGTCCCTGTCTCACATCTGTCCTACTAATACAAAATCCCTGTCTCATATCTGATCTACTAATACAAAATTTACGTGTCACATCTGTCCTATTAATAGAGTCCCTGACTCACATCTGTCCTATTACGTCTGTCTCACATCTGTCCTACTAGTAGTCTCTTTCTCACATCTGTCCTAGTAATACAAAATTCACGTCTCACATCTGTCCTCTTAATAGAATTTGTCTCACATCTGTCCTAGTAATACAATCCATGTCTCACATACGTCCTTTTAATGGAGTCCCTGTCTAACATCTGTCCTGTTAATAAAGAGTCCCTGCCTCACATCTGTCTTCGCTGTACGAAACCCGAAAAACTGATGAAATTCAATAATAAAACAAGTTTTTGGCATTTCTTCTGGTCTTTTCAAAGATTAAAAAAAAAAAAAAAAAAACGCTCCAGTTCTGCAGGACGTCTCCAAATCGTGAAGAGAGGAGTCTGTCTCGCCCAGAAGGGGCCGCAGAGTGTGCAGGCCTCGCCACACCAGCATGCAGCGAGCAGCGGGGCGGCGGCGCCTCACACAGGCCGAGAGCGGTGCTCCAGCATCGATGCGTCCGCCAGGCTCTAAAGCCTCGCCCCAAATTACAGAGCTATCAGGAAGGACGGCAAGGCCCGGCACTGCTAGGAGGCCGGAATAAAAGCAAAGGTGCAGAATAAACAGAAATTAAACAACAGATCCTGGCTGAGCACCAGAGGAAAAAGCAAAATTGCACATAATAGGTGTCCTGTAGGGCGGCGCTCTTTTCTGTTGCAGGTTCCTGCCTCCTCCCTAGAGAGGATTGCAGCTAATCTGTCACACGCCAGGGTTCGCAAGGTAGTATGTTAGTAATGTATTTGGTCCCGTGCCAAGGCAGGATTCGCTCTCAGCCCGAGCCCCCGGACACGCCGGCACGTTATGGCCCCCAGATCCACCCCGGGACCTCTCCAGTGCCTTAAAACCCCACTAGGGCTAAACGTCGTCTCTAATTACGAAGAAAAATGTGTGTGATGGCTTTTGCAGTCACGGGAGAAGCGTGTAAAAGCGGAGGGGGTGGGGGGGGGGGATTTTAAAGCATTTATGGTCAAAATAAAAAGTACTGCGTGATCCCGGCTGGACCAGAAAAACACAAAGACTAAGCCTGCGTGTTTATGTAAGACACCAAGATTTACAGCACCGCCAAAAATTGTCACTGTGGGAATTAAAAATCAAAAAAGGAACATTTATTCATCAGTGTTTCATGTTCAGTTCGACGTCTAGAGTTGGGTATGATTATAGAGTCGGCCGACCTCATAATTAGAGAACGAAGTTCTCATTTTGCAGAAACGGTAATTCGGGCTTCCGCCTGAAGGGGGCTCCTGAGTGAGCCATCTTACCTTCTTGTGGCTCTTCAGGACGGACGGTGTGACAAAAGCCTTCTCGCAGAGGTCGCACTTGTACTTCTTGTGGCCGTCGTGCACCACCTGTATGTGCACGTTGAGCGTGTCCTTGCGCTTGAAGGTGGCGTCGCATTGGTCACATCTGAAGGTCCTCTCGCCTGAGGAAAGACGGGCACGTCACACGGTCAGCCCATAAAAAAAATCAGTAAGGATAAAGTCCTCTCTTTCCAAATACGAGACGCAAGCATCCTCCAATAAGAGCAAAGCAGAAAATCGCTTTACGAAGACTCATCATCCTGTAAGGCATGGAAATGTCTACCTTCAGGATCAAGTGCTTTAAAAATCCCCCCCACTCTGTATCCTTTGTGTTCTGCCCCTGAAAGACAGCTCAGACTCATGAAGAGAGGCATACCCCTTCCCTGACACGCGAGGCCATGCTCCTGAGGCCTGTCTCGTTAAAGAGCCTGACAGGAGGCAGTAAAACCCCATGAGTTGGGAGGCTTCTGTTTTAATGCGATTTCCACAACGTCCTGACTCCCCAAGCCGAAGAAGGGGCGAGGGCTCCCCCCTCGCTCTCAGAAACACCTCCACCCGGGGACGACTGCCGCAGACAGAGAGCAACATGCCAACTTATAGATACATCCTCATGTTGCACCTGCGAACTCCAAACAGGAACAGGAAATGACAAATCTGTGGGCCAGGAGGACCAAGGAGGTCACTGTGGTGCCTGATTTTCACCTGATGGGCGTCACACACGCCGAGCCACACGCAATGACCTGCACACACAAAGACCCGCACACACGCCGAGCCACACACAAAGACCCACACACACACCGAGCCACACACAAAGACCCGCACGCACACCGAGCCACACGCAATGACCTGCACACGCAAAGACCCGCACACACGCCAAGCCACACACAAAGACCCGCACACACACCGAGCCACACACAAAGACCCGCATGCACGCCGAGCCACACGCAATGACCTGCACACACAAAGACCCGCACACACTCTGAGCCACACACAAAGACCCGCACACACACCGAGCCACACACAAAGACCCGCAAGCACGCCGAGCCACACGCAATGACCTGCACACACAAAGACCTGCACACACACCGAGCCACACGCAAAGACCCGCACGCACACCGAGCCACACGCAAAGACCCGCACGCACGCCAAGCCACACGCAAAGACCCACACACACGCCGAGTCACACACTGCAGCCCGTTTCCACCTTGCATGTGGTACTGAGACATCCAGACACTGGTGAGAGGTGTAAATCCCTGAACTGCACATCACCACTTGTAGGGGGCGCTGTCCTGCACACCTGGAGAGTCACTATTTAAAGACAGACAGAGAGCCAGGCAGCCACACACACACACACACGGTACTCACTGTTGTGTATCAGCAGGTGGCGCTGCAGCGAGAATGGTGTGCGGAACAGCGCCTTGCACTCCTCACATTGGAAGGGCCTCTCTTCTGAGTGGGTCTGTGTGGGGGTGAGGGAGCAGGAAATCATGGGGAAAAAAGGCACGTGGATGGGAAACTTTCGGGGGGGGAGAGACCCCCCTTATCTCTGCAATCGAGCAGCATAATTACCCAGGGAGGGATAACGGGATTATAGCCCATCTCAATCAAAAGGTCAATCAACCCCCCCCACTAAATTAATCAGGCCCAGCAACCCCCCCCCCCCCACCCCCCGGATCAGGGAGTCCCAGGGGAGACAGATGGAAGGTAGGATGAAGAATTATTTGGGGGAGGCTCTGTCTCAGCGAGTGTCATGTTTCCAGCCGGGCTAGGGGAGAGGGGGGGGGTTGGGGGGATTGCTGTCCTGGGTCCTCCCTCTACTGCCTCTTACTCCCTGCGGACAAATATCATGGGTCTATCTGTATAGACACTCCGCTCTGTCGAGCCAATGTGTGTGTGTGTGTGTGTATTTCTCTTGTATTTTGTCTGGTTACTTATGGTTATGGTTAGGGCAGGGTAGGGGTTAAGGTTGTCATAGTTAGCGTTAGCATTTTTCCCATTGAAATGAATGAGCGGTCCCCATAAGGATGTGTTTACTAGGGGTGCAACGGTACCTCGGTATTTGGGCCAAATATTCGGTTTAATTTTGGTTTAAATACAACACTACAAATAACACAAGAAAACAAATAATAAACTGCCTCTTATTTATGTATAAAATATCTATACATGTATAAAATTCAAACTTACAAAATGTAAACAAAAACACTTTTAAAAATGTTAAAGTGCCTCTTAAAGTGCTCTAAACACTCTATATTCCACTCGAGGCTCTGTGCTTGAGCCAAATCGTTTTCGATGGCTTTGTGCGCTTTGTCATAGAGGTCGGGAATTATAACGTCGCTGAAATGTGTACGGCAGGGCACAACATAACGTGGGTCAAGCGTTTTAATTAAGTGGCAAAACCCCGCATCTTCGACAACAGAAAAGGGTTGCAAATCTTTAGCGACGAACGTTCCCACTGCACGGGTTATTTTCTTATGTTAATCGGATGTAGCAGGGTATGTCTGCTGAAAAGCTTTTTCGATAGACACTTGTTTACCTGCAGTTACCTTTTCGTCTGTCCTCCGTTCAGGAACCGTTATATCAGCATGACTACGTTTGAGATGCTTAGCCATATTGCTGGTGTTTCCATTAGCGTATGGGACACGTGTTAGGCAATGTTTACAAACAGTGACATTTCTATTAACTGTTTTGACTCCCTGGTCGTTGTATTCTACAGCGAACCCGAAAAAAATCCATACTGGACATTTGTACAAAGCCGGTGCTTCTTCAAACTTCTGCCTCTCAACTGTTCCGCTAGTGCTTGCCATGCTTGTTTGTTTTTCTTTTTTTCTGCGTCTGCGTACCGAGCTGCGAGCTCAGCTCCAGTTACGTCAGTGTGAGAGGGCGAGTGGGTGGAGCCACAACAGTGATTGGACATTAACTCACGGTGGAGGGCTTTCGCTCATTGGCGCTTACTGTTTAACTGGAGCCTGATAAGCATTAATCGCCATTTTCAAAAGGAAGTGCAAAAACGAAATACCGCGGTACACAAGGGCGTACCGGACCGTGCAGCGTGTACCGAACGGTCCGGTATTTTACCGAGTACCGTTGCATCCCTAATGTTTACCCTACATGTGCGTGCGTGTGTGTGTATATGTGTGTGTATGCATGAGTGTATGCATATGTGTGTGTGTGTGCACGTGTGTGAGACATATTGCCATAATTTATTCATGGGAAAACACAGCCAACAATCCAAGATGATGTAATGGCTACTACCTCTGCCCTGCTCCTTCCTACATCTGTCTCCACCCCTTCCCTATCATGCTCCACCCCTTCCCACTCATTCTCTATCCCATCTCATGCATTGCCATCCATACGCCACCCATGCTACACCCCTGTTCCACACATGCTCCACCCATTCTAGTGTCAATCCTCCCCATGGCCCACCCTCGATGGGCCGAATGGCCTCCTCTCGTTTGTATATTTCTTATGTTCTTATGTTCTAACCCCACCCCTTCCTTATCAGCCCTGCCCATGCCCCGCCCACGCTCTGCCCATGCCCCGCCCCATTCGCATTACCTTCTTGTGGTTCTTGTAGACATTCCTGTGGGCGAACTCCTTCCCGCACAGCTTGCACTTGTAGGGCTTGTCCTCGCTGTGGATGATCTTGTGCGCTGTCACCTGGTCCAGGCGCTTGAAGGAGCGGCTGCAAACCTCGCAGGTGTACGGCCGCTTCTCTGCGAGCCCGGAGGGGGAGGTGGCAATGAGGGAAAACAGCCAATCAGATAGAGGAAACACTCCCTCCCCGGGCCATCCTGCGGCCATTCCGATTGGGGCTGAATCACAGGCGGTGCTGCTCTTAGCCGTACCTGAGTGCGTTATCATGTGCCGCTTGAGCTGATTGGTGGAGATGAATTTCTTGTCGCACGCCGGACAGTCGAACACCTCGTGCACCTGAGAGAAACCAAGACAAAGTGAAGCACAGAAGCCAAGTTAGTGACAGGGATCTGAAAACACTCAGGGCAGAGTTTACCACACTGATGATACGTCAGACGCCCCGGTCAAGCTGATCTGGGATTAAAGCTGGATCTGCGCTCACATTTTAGCCACAACTTTCCTTTTAATCGTCTATGCTGGTGGATACAAAGACACCGCAGCTGTGAGACACTGAGCGGCCGCTCTCCTGATTCAAAGCGGGCTGTCTGCTGGCAGAACTTTCCGGAACACATCGCAGATGCCACGGTCTACCCAGATAAGGAAGCCAGCCCAGTTGTCGTGAAGAACCTCAGTAAGAGCGGATAACGCCAATGGCTCCCGTGGGGGACAAGCTGCAATGATTAAGCTCTTTGCTGTGCACCCCCCCCCCACCACACCAGGCCCAGCCCACTGACAGAGTGAAGCAAATGGAGGGGGGGGGTGGAAATGTAATTAAGCTGGCAGCAAAGTTTTAATAACTGCACCTCTGTGCTCTGGTGCTTGCGACTGTTCCATGGGGCATGTGATCCTGATTTGGGGGGGGGGGGGGGGGGGGGGGGGGGCAGTGATACATCAGTATGGTGCCTTAGAGGAAGGAAGGGAGCCCGTCTGTGACACCCTCTCTGGAGAGGCGACGCCAGAGCCTCCTCAGCCACCATGCCAGCAGCTTTCTGGAAACTTCCGGTCCCTGCAGTCCGGCTTTGACGGAAGCACTTTCGGGAACGACGGTTGCCGTTCGTCTTTTTAGTTTGGGAAGAGAGAGGCTGAAACACAGGATTAGCGCAGCCTTTGGCCGGATTTTCTCCAACGATCCCTGGGCGGCTTCAGAATTGCTCACAGACAGAAGTTTCCGGGCCTCTCCATAGAATCTTGGGTCAGCGTCAAGTCGAGATTTTGGAAAGTTTCCGGATCTCTCCATGGAGTCTCGAGTTGATATTTTGGGAAGTATGTTTTAATCAGGGTCCGGATCACAGGGTGACATCGCTTCATGTCCATTTAATTACTCTAACAAGAAACCCTGTAGCTCACAGACAGCCATGCTGAGCACCGTCAAGGTGTGATGTAAATTTCAGAAAAAAAAATGCATGAAAATGCAGTTAGGACGATCGAGGCTCATTCGATGTGAGGAGTTGGGAGAGAGCGAGCGAGTGAGCGAGAGAGAGAGAGGGATAGAGAGAGGGAGAGAGGAGGGAACTTCACAGTGCCAAATCAGATTAGCCTCCCGAAACAGCACCGCTCGATGTGGCCGCTCTCAGCCGGCCCAGCCAGCAAAAGAGCCGATTATGAGAACAATCTGTTTGTCATTAGGGCGCTCAGGCCCATCAGGGGCTTTGCGAGTGGAGGGGGGGGGGGCTAATCGCCCACTGACAGGGGTCAGGGCACCGCGGCGATTCTGGCCCGCTTCAGTACAGCCTCAAAAGGTCCAGAGCCCTCTATGGCTTACCACACTAGCTCTGCTGGTGCTGGGACAAAGTGCACCCTGTCACCAAACTGAGACTTTAGAACCAGAGTCCAGAAGAGGTGATTTTTTTTAAGTGGGAGGCATAAGAGAGCCATAGTTCATACAGAGTGGCCGATTTTTATCATTATCCAATCAAATGTTTTGAATTGGTGAGGGACACTCCGGGGGCCCAATCAGCTTTCAGATACCTGCACCTGTATACGCCCCTGGCATCCAGGGAACCACAAATCATCCTTTCATCTTCATGCCCCATTTTCAATATGTCACCCTTCACCATTACGGTGCCTCGTCTCAAATCCATTCCCATTGACATTCTGGGGGCAAATCGCACGGTAATGGGTCTCCATGCGAGGGGGGGGTAAATTACCTTAACCCGGTCAGGGAGGAAAACCATTCTGGGATTTTCTAAACGCTCCAAACAAGGCCCATGCGATGGCTGGCCACACTGGATGAGAGAGACACTGTTTCAACGGCCTGTGTTGATTATGCATTTAAAGTGCCCTTCATGGCAGCCTGACTCTTTAATGAAGGGACAGTGGCTTGGCCGGCATCCATCTCCATCCTCCGCACATCGAGAAGCTGGCTCCCCTTCAATGAACAAGGGCTATATCGTAGGGTACCAGGAAAGTCGCTCTTGGATGAAATCTGCTACCTAAAGATCCTTCAGCAAGTCCAAATAAAATCCGGGGGGAGTACGCAATCAAACCGCTCCCCCGACCTACCCCCCCCTGCGAACCCCTGGCAACAGTGCTGGGGCCTGCCTTCCGCACCCCCTACCGCTGAGGTCTGCTGCTTCATCAGGAAGTTTCATGAGACCCACACCGAAGACCTGTGGCCTGTACTACGACGCGGGGTTACTGGCTTATCGGGGTAGCTTGTCAGATTTAAGGTACCACAGTTTAAATGGACTTCATATTCGTTTACTTACATTTTGCCCAGACTACCTTAAATCCGACAAGTTACCCCGATAAGCCAGTAACCCCGCTTTGTAGTACAGGCCACTGACCTGGCAAAAGCGTGTTATGTTGCTAGGAAACCTGGTCAGGTGACCCATGTATATGTAGCCATTAACTACAGCAAATCTTGGCCCCTGCTTCACTGTCATGAAATGTGTGTCTGCTCGCTTCCCCGGATGAGTACAGAATGGCTCCTCCTCCACCAAGAGAGAGGAGGCTCTGATTCTTCTCCCAATTCTTCTCTCGGTGTAGATGGAGCAGCGATTTTGTGGGAAAATGCCAACCTTTCGGTGCTCCTGCAGGTTGACTGATGAAGAGCACTTCTTGTTGCAGATGGAGCACATCAGCTTCCTACGAGCGCTTCCTGCAAAAGAGACAGATCTCCGTAAATACTCAGAGCCCATCAGCTTCTCACGTCAAATTCCTGCGATGCAAAGGTAGGACAGTGAGCATATGTGCCTGGACTGAGAACCAGTCAGCTTCCGGGAAAAGAAAAGCAGGTCACTGTGAGCAAATGTCAACATCAAGAGCCAATCAGATTCATACATGAAGTTAGGGCCCTGAGTCTGAGTGCCAGCACTGAGAGCCAATCAGCTTCTCGCATGAACTTCCTGTGAAGCAAAGGTAGGATGCTGAGTGTGAGTGCTAGAACTGAGAGCCAATCAGCTTCTCACATGAACTTCCTGTGAAGCAAAGATTGAATACTGAGTATAAGTGCCAGAACAGAGAGCCAATCAACTTCTAGCATGTACTTTCCAGGAAAGGTGCTGACGGGGCACCTACACCTGTCAAATGAATGACCTTGCTTAAAGGGTTCAGGCAGCAGTAAACACAAACCGCACATTGTGTTCAGGCAACATAAACCGCACATGTCTCACTGTTCCGCCTCACCCTCTGCCCAAAGCGGACAGGACAAGCCCACGGGGAAGCCAGACCAGCACAACCTTCCACGCCATTCCACAGCTGGAAAGCTGGACCTCAGCCTTCGCAAACTGGGCCTTGTCAAAGCCTGGCAGTCCTTCTGGGTTTTTGCGGATGAGATGCATCAGGGAGCGAATCGGATTTCCTCATGTTCACCCCCAATGCAAACAAGCTGTGTTTAGTCAGACACCTTTTAGCTGCTTTTGGAAAAACAAACCACAGATACAACATGATTCGATTTTAATGGGGTCTATAAATAATGATTCTTAACCCTAAACATACAAGCTAGTGATGACATTTCGGACCGCAGAGTACAGAGTGAAAGCTTAGTAAGCAAGTACAGCTGGTAGCATGTTGCTTACTGGGGCACCAATCGTTATCTGCCCTCCAAAGGTCAAAGGTCAGAGGTCAAAAGGCCACACAATCTTATTTCTCATCCCTCCTCATGAATAACCAGATTAAAAACTGACAGTCCTTCAACTTAAAGTCTATGTCAAATACTGTTTACTACCCTGGGGCTATTTTACTGAATCAAAATTAATGGTAACTGCCCCCCGCCCAACAGGGTACAGACACACACAGTGCACAGCAGATTTCAGGGTGGGGGTCAGGATGGGTCAAGTTAACAAGTAAGTGGGCAGGGGGGGGACAGGATGGGGGGTCACAGGGGATGTTAGGGTGTAATGGGTCATGATACGACTGAGTGGGGGGGTGGGCATCTGCACAAATAAGACCCACACAGACACACACAGTTCCACACAGACACACGCAGACACACGCAGACACACGCAGACACATGCAGATCCACACAGACACACGCAGACACACACAGACACACACAGACACACGCAGACACACGCAGACACACGCAGACACACACAGACACCCACAAACATAGGGCGCTTTTCCACTGCACAAAGTACCATAGTTTTTAGTGTTTCCCCTTTTCCATTGACTTCCAGTCGAGTCCCAGTACCAAAAGTGCCAAACCAGCTGGGGTAGTTCTTTGGCACTTTGGTACTTCAGGGTGGGACTTCAAACGCGTTCTTTGTTGATTGGTTATGCAAATAGCCTGCCTCTGAACTCAATACAACTGCCGCCGTTAAAGCAGTTGTGAACTCGACAATGATAAACTAAGTTAAAAAAAAAAAATGCGATCTGGTCAGAAGAACAGATACAACAAAAAGATCAAGATGGCATGAAAAATTTAAAAAGTATTTTGTTTAATATAATGTTAATGTTAATGTGATTTTGTTGTAAATACAGCAATGTGATTTTGTTGTAATAAATGCTGGGGTATTTATAAAACAAAAAACTAGTTCATAAATTTCTGACAAACCTGTCTAGGAATGATTTAAATAGCAAGGATGGAAATGATTGATTGTCTCCGAGAACGCATGCAGGCTCATGCAAAAGTCACGGAGGTAAACTTTAAAACTATTTTTAAACATATAGATAATCTAGATGAACTAGATTTTAAATAAAATTGCGTAATGGAGTAATTAAATTGCAAAGAGTTTAGTGAAACTTATACTCCCTGCGCTATAATGTCTGTACAGAGTTGAAAGTATGAAAAAGCCTGATCTTAACATAGCTACCTAGCAATGTAAGAATTGCATGTGCATAACATGCGATGTTGCTATTAATATAATGTTCTACAGCCATTTTTCAAATTCTGCCTTCTGTTGTGATGTTATATACACACAGACAGACAGACAGACTCTCACACACACACACACACACACACACACACAGACCCACAGACAAACACACACACACAGACAGACTCACACACACACACAGACAGACAGATAGACTCACACAAACACAGACCCACAGACAAACACACACACACACAGACAGACAGACTCACACACACACACACACACACAGACAGACAGACAGACAGACTCACACACACACAGACCCACAGACAGACAGACAGACTCTCACACACACACACACAGACATACAGACAGACTCACACACACACACACACACAGACATACACACACACACAGAGCAGGGAATTAGCTGCTGCTGTTTAGCTTTTACGTCACAGAACAAACACACAGAAAGTCCCCCTCACCCCCAAAATTCCAGTAAATATGCACTCATTTGTGTCCAGCTTCGGCGGCGGTATTTACAGAAGTGACGTGGGGGGGGGGGGGGGGGTGTGATTTGAGTCCATTAGGTCTGCTGAAGTGTGGAAAACGCCGTGGGGTGGGGGTTGTTGGCTAGTGTGGAAAGGACAGCATCCCACCATTTGGTCAGGGCTATAATGGCTGCCGATTAGAAAGCATTGAAGCCACGCCCCCCACGTGAGCTGCCGGCCAATGAGGCGTGTCAATGAGTACACAGCGTTCCGGCTGAGCGGTCGGCTGCCAGCATCGTTAGCTACGCGCCACACACTCCCGGTTACTTGTGCGGGTCGCTTTACGTCCCTGCCACCAGCTGCCACTAATGAGGTGTGGCTGAACTGCCGCTATCGGACCAATCAAGGCAACCCGGGGTCACGTGTGGCCAAACCCGTGTGTATTCAGGTGCCCATGACCAGGTCCCAGACCTGGGTGGGCCGGGTTTGTCTGTGATTAATCTCCTTTGGTGGATGGGGGGGGGGGTCGTATAATTCACCAGCTTATAAAATTAACTGAGGTGGGAAGCAAAAAATGGGCCAAGATTCATACAGAGGGGGCAACCTTATTAGCCAATGATATGTTTTCAATTGCTGAGTGACAGTGGAGAGAGCCATTCAGCTTTCAGCTGGGGCAAGTACCCCCTGTGGCCCCACTCCTGTATATCTGTTGATTCACAAGGTAAATAACAGTGTAGATAATTAAATTATGGGTCACTTGTGGCATCGATGATGCAATGAGAACTAAGCAAGCAGACGGAGGCCCACAAGGTGGCCATTCGCAAACATCACGTCTCATGGTGTGCGGCTCTGCTGATTGGCCCTCGTTTACACGCCCATGTCGTCTGACTCCCCTTCAATGAACAAGCGCTATATGGCAGGGTATGGGGGAGCAGCGGTGGGGGATGAGAGCGATGATCTGACCGAGGATATAATTATTACTCTGCGATACTCCAAAATAACAAGGAAAAGCTTTGAGACTGTAAGACAGCAATCAATGTTATCTCAGCCGCACTAATTACAGAGGGGCAGCTTAATTAATTAGGTTCAAGCAGCAGTGCTGTTTGTAATAATACACAGTTATTAAACTTACCCCAGGCCCAGTTATAATAGTAAGCTTCTCCAAGCAGATAGACATCAAAAGCAGTTTCTCCATTTCCCATCCCGGGAATGACATGCCGTGGTTGTGAGGAAGCAGATAAAATAGATGGACGCCTCCCAGCAGGAAGCAGCATGCCATCTACATGCGGACCAGTCAGTACCCAGCTCACTGTTTACCGTGTGTCACTGTGCTGGGTAACGACTGCATGAGAAGGTCGAGATCAGAGAGAGACATCAGGCTAACATTTATGTTTGTTTCTTTCCCTGGGGCTGACTGGTGAGCCTCGGGAATGTTTTGTTTCCACACCGGCTGGGATTTTCACCAAAACAAATCAGGAACCAGCAGAGTGTTTTCTGTTGCCTGTCATTCCGTAATTCCCGTGCAGCGTCCCGATGACGGACAGAAGCAAGACCCGCGTAGCATCACGCTGCTGACTCCCAAAACCAGCAGGCAGCTCAGCCCAATACAATCAATTCAGACTTGACATATCAGGGGAGAAGAGAACAACTGGCCAACACATTTGTATATGCCCCGCCCAGCTACATGATAAATGCCCCGCCCAGCTACATGATAAATGCTCCGCCCACCAGCATGATAATGCTCCGCCCACCAGCATGACCAATGCCCCGCCCACCAGCATGACCAATGCCCCGCCCACCTGCATGATCAATGTCCCGCCCACCTGCATGATCAATGTCCCGCCCACCAGCATGATCAATGCCCCGCCCACCAGTATCATCAATGCCCCACCCACCAGCATGATCAATGTCCCGCCCACCAGCATGATCAATGTCCCGCCCACCAGCATGATCAATGTCCCGCCCACCAGCATGATCAATGTCCCGCCCACCAGCATGATAATGCCCCGCCCACCAGCATGATCAATGCTCCGCCCACCAGCATGATGAAAGTCTCTCCTACCTGTGTGCACATTCCCTTTGTGCTTCTTGAGGGACTCCTTGCTTTTGAACCTCTTCCCGCAGCTCTCTGCCTTACAGATGAACCTGGCATCCCCTCTGCATGCCTCCCTGTGCTGCTCAAAGCTGTGGGGGGGGGGGGGGGGGCAGGCAGTCTGGTGATGTAGGGGTGGGGGGGCAGCGCGGCTGCGCAGTAACTGTGAGGTGTGGCCTACCTGGACTCGGAGCTGAACGTGCTTTGGCACAGAGCGCACTGGTGCACCTGGGTGCCATCGCCAGCGGAGCTCAGGCTGTCGGAGCAGTGGAGCACGCTGGGGGGGGGGGGCATGCGGGGGGGAGGAGAGCATAAGTGAAGGTGCGCAGCAAACACTCCGACATACACATCCATAAAACAGGAGCAAGCACAGCTATATATGGGTACATACTGGTGCACGTACTCAGGTACACAGAGGTAAATCCACTCAGGTACATTATATGGGCAAAAGTACTGGGACACCTGTGGCCTGTACTACGAAGCGGGGTTACTAGCTTATCGGGATAACTTGTCGGATTTAAGGTAGTCTGGGCAAAATGTAAGTGAACGAATATGAAGTACATTTAAACTGTGGTACCTTAAATCCGACAAGTTTCCCCGATAAGCCAGTAACCCCACTTCATAGTACAGGCCACCGGCCATAACACACGCAGGAACTTTTATGACACCCCATTCTAAATCCATATGCATCGATACGGAGTTTGTCCCTTCTTTGCAGCTATCACAGCTGCCGCTCTTCTGGGAAGGCTTTCCAGAAGTTTATGGAGTAAGTCTATAGGAATTTTCACCCATTTTTGCCCAGAGCATTTGTGAGACCAGGCACAGATTCTGCACGTAACGGCCTGGCTGACAGTCTTCCTTCTAGTTCATCTGAAAGGTGTTTGATGGGGTGGAGGTTAGGGCTGTGGGGGCCAGGCAAGTTCTTCCAAACCAAACTCACCCAACCATGACTTTATAGACCGTGATTTGTGCATTGGGGCAGAATCATGCTGGAACAGAAAAGGACCCACAAAGGGTCCCACAAACTTGGAAATATGGAATTGTCCAAAATGTCTTGGTATGTTGAAGCATTAAGAGTTTCCTTCACTGGAACTGAGGGGCTTAACTTAGCCTCTAAAAAACAACCCCATACCATCATCCCCTCCTCCACCAAACATTACAGCTGGCACAATGCAGCCAGACAGGTAATGATCTCCTGGCATCTGCCAAACCCAGACTCATCCATCAGACTGCCTGACAGAGAAGAGTAATACGTCACTCCACAGAACCCGTTTCCACTGTTCCAGAGCCCAGTGGTGGTGTGCTTTACACCACTCCATCCGACACTTGGCACTGCGTTTGGTGATGTGAGGCTTGCATGCAACTGCTCAGTCATGGAAGCCCATTCCGTGAATTTCCCAGTGCACAGTATTTGTGCAGGAGTTAATGCCAGAGGTAGTTTGGAATTAAGCGAACAGAACACTGGCGACATTTACGCAGCATGTGCTTCACCACTCAGCGACTCCGCTCTGTCACTTTACATGATCTGCCACTTCTTGGCTGAGTTTCCGCTGTTCCTAAACACTTACACTTTGCAATAGTACCACTTAAAATTGACCGTGGAACATTTAGCTGGGAAGAAATTTCATAAACTGACTTATTGCAAAGGTGGCATCCCATGACATCACAAATGTTTGGAAACATCTAAATTAAATGTTAAACAGGTTGTCCCAGTACTGTTGTCCATTTGGTGTATATGCAGGTGCATATTGGTGTATACAATCTGATTTAAAGAGCTACTTACATGTGTATTCACTCTGATTTAAACAGATGCATATAAGTGAATACACTCTGGTACATAGAGGTGTATATACTTAAGTATATATGTACATGCAGGTGAATACACTCTGGTATATGCAGTTATATACAGGTGTATACACTCAGCTAAATACAGGAACATGCACTCAGGTATGTACAGGCACCCACACTCAAGAACATACAGGTAAATACACTCAAGCATATACATACAGTTGTATATCTTCAGGTGCAAGTACAAACATTGAGGTGCACACACTCAGCTCTATACACATACACACTCAGCTATATAAAGGCGTACACACTGAGATACGTACAGCTACATAAACGTACATACACTAAGGTGTGCACAGCAACATATGACTACACATATTCAGATATGTACCGGCACACACACACTCATGTATATACACTCAGATATATATAGGCACACACACTCAGGTATATACAGGCACACATACTCAGGTATATACACTCAGATATATATAGGCACACACACTCAGGTATATACAGGCACACATACTCAGGTATATACACTCAGATATATAAAGGCACACACACTCAGGTATATACAGGCACACATACTCAGGTATATACACTCAGATATATATAGGCACACACACTCAGGTATATACAGGCACACACACTCAGGTATATACACTCAGATATATACAGGCACACACGCTCAGGTATATATAGGCACACACACTCAGGTATATATAGGCACACACACTCAGGTATATACAGGCACACACACTCAGGTATATACACTCAGATATATACAGGCACACACGCTCAGGTATATATAGGCACACACACTCAGGTAAATACAGGCACACATACTCAGGTATATACACTCAGATATATATAGGCACACACACTCAGGTATTTATAGGCACACATATGTACACACAATGAGGGGCATGGCTGGGACTCACTGTCGTTGCAGGGCCTGCTTGACAGGAAACCTCTTTCCACAGTTGCGGCACTTGAACTCCTTGTCGTCGCCGCTGGGCCGCTGGTGAAGGCTCTGAAGGTGGGCGGCCAGAACCTCCTCACTGGGAAAGCTGCTCTCACACAGCAGGCATGGGTGGTCCTCCTTCTTAATCATCACGTCTGGGGGCCAGCATATACCACATTATTTATTCAGCTGCAGGGCCCACCAATGATACAACAGGACTCAAACCCACAACCTTCCGGATGTGGGCATAGATCCCAAATCTGAGTCAGTTCACACTTTACCTGATTCTGCCACGTGCTTGGCCTCCCTGCTGTTTTCATCCTCATCTTTCACAACCTCCTCCTCTTCCTCTTCTTCATCCTCCTCCATGTCACTATCCAGGTAGCCAATCAGGAGCTCCGTGTCCGTTTCAATATCATCCACAGCCAGGTAAAAAATGTTCTCTCCATCCTAAGATGGAGACAACCCAAAATGGCATGATGTGTATGTACTACATACCACAGTCAGAAGAAAAAACATGTTCAGTTCATTTTATTATCATTAAACTCTTTCATATCGATCTTGAAGAAACTGCACTCATATAAAACACAAAACTGGCCTTTTGGAAAACATTTCACCTGCTTATGTCATTAAAAGAATTTGCCGTTCTGTTTTTTTAAAAAAAATATTCCGCAGTCTGTCTGAATTGGATTGATGTGCTCCATAAACATCAGTATTTTTTAAACCTCAAACCTGTGATAGCCACAGGTATTGCTGCCCGTCGTCGGTCAGTCGATACTCGCCGGGATCTTAATCTCCCTGCCTTCCGATTCATTGTCCTGCGCATTCATCCACTGGCCCTTTCAGACAGAGTATTCTCGCTCGGACACCCTGCCACACTCACTCTGAGGCGTCTCACACTGTTTTTTACATTTTCTTTCCATACTCTGGCCCCCCAAGCAAGCCTCTCCACCCAGGACGTGTTTGTTCCTCCACAGACCTGCTGGAAACCACGCTTGGATGCCTCTGACAGTGTTTTTCTTCTTCCCCATCCAATTATCAGTTTGATAACCATAATTTGTACCCTGAGGAGAGCATTTAAGAACAGCAGAGGACTAACCCCCCCCCCCCCCCAAGTGGGGGAAAATTCTCATCTTGGCTGAAGGCTCTTCTGTCTGAACACGCCGGGTGAGGAACTTAAACGGTGTCTGGAGCGAAAGTGGGTCGGAGTGGTTCTACTAAAAGAGACAAGAAGCCTGGAATTACAGAGACAACGAACGGGCCGTCGGAACACCCTCCGGATCGGGATGGCATCTAACAGACGAGATCAGAACCACTCATGCCACTTCACAACCAACAGACTTAGAACCTCATTGACGTCATTGTGGATGCAGAGTATATACATAATGTCATCATATCAATAACAATAATAATAATAAGGATGATGATGATGTGGTGGTGGTGACTCAGCGTGTACCACTGATGCACACACCTCAGTTGGACAGGCTCTTTTGGTATTCCTGCTTTGTCAGACATGTTGCAATTCCTGATCAGACCTTCCATGCCACATTTCCCAGGCTGCATTGCAAGGGATCTCAGCGACTGACCCAAACTACATCTCCGCCACCGTTTATGGTCAGACTTTTGGTCACAGTTGCAGTCGTCATTGTATCGATGGTAACACCATGGAAACACGGTCACAATGACCATAGGGGTTCAGTCAGAGACACGGTCAGATTAAACAGATACTTCCCCCCCACCGGGCAGTATCCTAATACGTGAAACTCTTAAGTTATTCTTAAAGGCAAACCTACGTAAAACGGAAATTTATTGGGCACCCATGTGGAATTATGGGTAAGTCAGCAGAACAACATACAAATACACAGCTTGCTCTCTGTCTCAAGCAGCAGAAACATCATTCAAAGCACAACACGTCTGAGATATTTTTCCTCTTAACGACACAGTAACAAATGAATAACTTCATTTACTTTCTCACAATCACTTACTTTCCTTCTAGACAGTCATTGGTTATCAGCTAGCTTCATTGCAATCACAAATGTCTCCCACAGTGTTACTCAATTAACAATAATGTGGTTTGAATCAATTAAAATGTCCTCCTCTGCTGTCTTCTGGCATTCGTTCTTTCCCTCGCCCCTGTTTTTTTCCCCATTTCTCGCAGCATGTATGGATGTAATAATGCATTGCCAACCGCTCTTGTCAAGTGCCTTGGATTGAAAGGCGCTATATACAAACAAATTGGACTGAAGTGAAATGTAACACGAAACATGTCATGTCATGTCAACACCTCAATGGCACTGTAGGGTGGGAAACCAAAACCAGGATTACATCTGAAGGCTTATCCTTTGAAAGACATCACAGAACATGTCTGCTTGTTTACTTACAAAAATGAAAGTGCCGCAGCAAACAACATGAAACAACATATCAGATATCTGTTTGGTTTACAGTCAGGTTCGGTTTATAGGATTACGTATGACTGCGGTTTGCCCAGGTGTGGCCTTTAGAAACACCAAGAACTTGAGGATTTATGGGGGTGGGGGCAGCGCCTCTGTCCTGTTTACAGCGACATCATGCCTTAATCCCCATACACACAGGCCCCAGGCTGACTGAAACACTAATTCTGCTACACCCACGTGCCACGAGCAGAAAGAGGGCTGGATCGCTGTGCCCCCCACCCCCATACACCCCACCTCAGGACCTCACAATCCCAGAGACGGTGAGTGGGTCGTGAGCATAATCCCATAATGCATCATGTTCAGGAGTCCCAAAACAAAGACTCGACCTCAGACAACCAAGACTCCCCGTCCCTCCCAGAAGCTCCCGTCACCAAGGTGTCCCACCCCAGCACTAACCTACCCCACCCACACACAGAAGCCATTGCTTGATGGCGTGCAGCTCTATAGGTTTAGTACTCTACGTCTGCCATCGGCAGGTCATTGGTTTGAATCCCATTGCTGGCAATAAGGTCATATTACAGTTGGGGCCTTAATTCTGAAAACTGTGCAGGGTGCTGGATAATCGGCTGACCCTGTGCACGAACACCAAGCCTCACCCTCACTTCCATGCGTCCTAATGAAGCGAGATCAGAAAACCATACCAGAATAACATTGCTTTTGAAAATACCATCAAAATGAACCATGGTATAATGTCTGGACGATATGAAAAACTAGATAACACCCAAGCCTACGGACTCTCACTCCCTGTACAATCCGGATCCAATAACAGAGTAGAGATCAGGGTTAATTGAAAATAAAGTAAAAAATAAGAATAAAAAATGAGTCAGGAAAATACCTAGCTCCTAGTGGGCTGGGTACTGTACAGCAGAGAATCGCATGACCTAAACGGCGAATTCTCCATCTTTGGCGCCACCGTAAAGGTCCCCGAGCATTTGGGGTTTCCCATCAGACCTGGAAAGTTCAAAGTCATTACAGTAAGATGTTCACCAGGGCCGGCGTGATTATGGGGACAGGTCAGAGCAGAACTCTTTCATTTATCATCATTGGCCTGGCCAGCCAAAAAAGGCCACGTGCTAATGAAATCAAAGTGCTGATACAGCCTGGAGGGACGGGATATGTTTGGGAAAAACAACTCTAGTAAACGACACGGCTCGACGGATCCCAGAGCCTGTCGTGTCCCAAGCTCACGGCGTCCGGCGGGGTGGAGGCAAGATGAAAGGCGATTCTGTGCTTTCCGAAACATGGCAGACGGAACCTTAAAAGGAAAGAACTCCCAGGTGGAACTCCCAGGTGGGGTGGAAGGGACTTGCTCAGGTGGAGGTGACTCACCCTGACGGGCGGTGAGGAATGTGCTGAGCGCTGGCGGTATCCATGGCGACGACGCACCGAGTATGCTCTCTTCCCAGGTGCCTTCTCCACCTAATTCATTTTTGTTCTTTTTTCTCCCCTTTGCCTTTTGGGTGTTGGAGTGCAGCAGAGGTAGGGGTGCTATACAGGGGAGGGGCCACAAGGGGCACCACCCCAAGCTGAAAGCTGATTGGCCCCTGTAGTGCCCTCTCCCCTTCACTCATCAATTCGAAACATATCATTGGCTAACGATAAGGCTGGCTCCTCTCTATAAATTATGGCCTCTCTTATGCCCCCCACCTTAAAAAAATCCTACAATCTCCCTTGAGCCGAGGCCAGTTTGAAACCTGATATCAGCTCTTAGGCACAGAACAGCACGAGAACCCAGTCCTGTCAGGCACCGGCGTGTATGGGGGATGCACCCTCCCCCCAGGGGGTCGGGGGACAGACTCAGACTAAACAAAGCTCCCCCGAGCACCTCATCGCTCCCTCCTCCTCACATTCCCTCTCTCCATCTCTATCTCCATCTCCATCTCTCCCTTTATCCGCCGCGGCCCGGCATGGGAGATGGCACTAAGATGGTGCCAGCGGGCGGGTGGGCGGCTGGGCGACGTGGCGGGACTCTCACCTGAATGGCGGCCAGGTTCTTCTGCTCCTGAGATGGAGCCTGATGGACGAAGCGCAGCCAGTTGGCGTGCCGGGGGTTGCTGGCGTCCAGGACGTACAGCACGTCGCCCTTGCTGCCTCTCACCTGCAGGGGGCGAAGGAGGAGCTTTCACCTGTTCAGCTGGATGAGAGGGCGAAGGATTCCGACACGGAAATGTCTGACAGGCAAAGGCCTGTGACGTGAAAGGACTGTGTAGGGGACTTCCCCAAAAAACCGGGTGTGCGCTGGATCCAGGCCCTGGGGGGAGCCGCTCGGCATTTGATGTGTTGAAAGATCGTGCCTCTTATTCCGCTGAATCCCCCCTCCCCCCCGCCCAACACAATCGACTCTGTGACATGCCGCAATCCACACTGCGCAAGACAGGGAGGACCAGGGGGTGTCCACTCTTACCCTATTTATTTATTTACGCCCACCACCCAAATCAGCGCATAGTGATGGGGGGGTCGGGTCACTGTGTGCATTACGAGCCCCATGCAAAGCCTGTTATTACCAGTACTGCACTATTTTACGGTGTTTCACTCAGCCAGCAGAAAATGATACGATGTCACCCAATCAATCTTCTCCACCTGAGAGGCACCACTGTAATTTTCCCTGCACCTTTCAAATTAACCTGGCATACCTGTCCCCCCCCCCTGGGGGGGGGGAATACACCGGGGTAACTTCAGGGTGAATGCGGTGTAGCTGCCGTCCTAGATGGGGCAGTAGCCAGGTTACACCCCCTGTCACACACACACAATATGGGCAATTCAGAGACACTGATCCCCCCAAAACCGCGGGAGGAAACTACACAAATGCAAGCAGAACTTATGCTGCATTCCATTTAGCTTGGGTGCGAATGACATCACACCCAAACAAATCATTTGGCAATACCTGTACTAGTCAGGTTCACTGTTAGCCATAATTAGCAGTACCAGTACATAACAACATCATACGATATTTTGCGCATACAAACACCGCAGCAACATGTCCACAGATAGAGACGGGACAGTAGAGTGTGCGTACGACTGATTTAATGAGACACAAATCAGACATAAGTGCTAATGGACAGTATATAACTACAGCTTTCACTTAAGTTGACGATGGGCGCAGCCATCTTGAATTCTGAGGTCGGGGTTGCAGAGGTTCCTCCGGCTTTCCGAGTTGGAATTCTGACTTCAGGGGGCCTTCCAGTAGAAATTTCTGACTTGGGAATCAGAAATTCAACTTCTGAGTTCAAATGGAACTCACTAAAATACCATCCACATACACCAGTGGGACTCTAACCCCCAATCCTGGGGGGACCTGCAGTGTTAGACTCCATTCCATGTCGCCCCTAAATCCCCTGAATCCTGAATTATTACCGACGACAGATTCAGTTAACAGGTAAATAAATACATCAGGTATACAGGAATAAACTGAACCCGCCCCCTAATGGTGACAGTGTTTCTGTGGCCACCTCCCACACCAACATACCTCCCACATCAGCCGTGTATCCATGCTGTCGTCCAGGTCGCTGGCCATCTTTTTCTCCCCCGCAAAGGGCCCAAACTTCTCCCCCTGAAAGAGTCACCCACACTAAGTAATGGTACAGTAAAAGACAAAAAAAAAAAAAAAACAGATCATTTAACGTCATAACCTCATAGACACGTCATACATGGAAACTTCGGTTTCTTATACACACTGCAGATAAATGTGTCCCACCCCGGATGGATGCATAACTATAAATGACAGCATATATAGTATAATTCAGGGGTCTTTTATGCACTTGGATTTGCATTCCTGCAGTGAACGTAACAGCTTCATATCGGGACGTAATCATCTGCCGTTTCTCCCCCCTCCCCCGCGGGCTGCCAAACTTTCCCTGCGCGAAGGCAAATCGGGAGAGCCGGGAAGCGAAAGCGCTGGCCGGGCAGGCGGGCATGCCCGCATCTGCGAGCGCACGGCGGACCTGATACGTGGCACTCCAGCCCAGCAAACGCGCCGTCCCGGACCGGACACGCAGTGCCGCAAAGTCGCGCTGCCCCGTGTGCAAACTAACCACAAAACGCCCGAAACTCCCCTGCTGCTCTCGGCTTGTACGAATCACTCTCCTCTTTTTTTTATTTCGCTGAACAAACCTTTTTCACCCGTCTGGCGGTGTAAAGCCCGATCCCGTCTTGGACCTTAGAGGATTTCAGAGCGAACCTGTCTGGCACGTACATACCCAGCATTGCCATTGCCTATCGTGACAGTGGATGGTACATTAATAAGAAACGACAGTGGGTTGTTTTCTCTCGTTTTCTCTCTCTTTTTGGTCTGTTTGTGGGTTATTCTGCGAGCTGCGTGTCGGATCCCAGCCCAGATCCTACTTCCATATTGTTCCTGCTGCATGCGGGGCGGCCGCGCCCTCTGATTGGCTGGAAGTTTTGGGGCCGGGGGGCTGCGCGCATACCGGGGTGAGGAGCTCCGTAGCCGGCCGCTCCCCGGCGAGTGCCGCGGATCTGAAGAAGAACAAAAGAGGGAGAGGGACCGGGACCATCCTGCTTTTTCGTTTCATTATACTCCTGCCTATTGTAGCAGTAAGGAGGCGCTCAGTGCGCGATACCCTGCTTCGTCTGGCGCTGCTGATTTAATCGGATATTTCTCGTGGTGTTTCTATAACCGCTTGGTGTCGTTGGTATCTGAGGTTCTGTCGTTCTGCCTCAGATTTACCCGACAACTATTGAAATTTCACCCAGCATGAGATACTCATAAGGGCCAATTTGATAATGTGACAATATTTGCAATAGTTATATAAACATTATCACTGCGAATGAAGAGTAGTGTGCTTATTTATTTAGACCAGATGTTATCCCAATACAAAAAAAAAAATCCAAATTAAAATATAAACATTTTCTGAAGGCAAAGGAAAAATAAATTTGTATCATTTAAATGTTGACTGAAAAAAAGGTGTTGTATTTGTAGCCCTATAAACGCTACCCAGATAGCACACGTGTGTTAAAATGACATTGATTCCATATCAGACATTTTGAAACAACGTTGATCTTCAATCTTTCACTTTAAATCAACATTGAATCAAGGTTTTGCCATGCACCATCAATATTGGAAATCTGACCAAAAATCAATTCAGTTTCAACGCTGATAATTTAACACTGACCATAATTCAACGTTGAAACAATAACATGATCCTATCTGGGTAACATTCAACAATTAAAAATGACCCCCTCATAAAATCCGAATCAGTCAGCACAGCTGGTGCTCAGCTGAGCGAGTGGGGGTCAGTTATTACTAACACTGTTCCAGGGTCAGAATCTTAGCTCAAATGATATATTCACGAGTGCAATCCTTTAAGAGCAATGTGTAGGCTATGTGGCCTTTCTTTGGAGGGGGTCAAATACTAGTTGTGTGACGTGCCAACGAACTGACAGTGAACAGAAAGTTTGTCATACAACAAAAAACATAAACTAGATTTAAAATAGCCACCGTGCACTAAACTGCTCAAGTGTACTGTGCCGGGAAAGGGAATCAGTCATTCTGGAGGCAAGAGGACAGATACGGGTGTCCTGCTGTCACTAGCGTCCAGACTGCAGCTAGAAACGAAACCCCCAAAGAGGTGATGCGGGGAGCAGTTTTGTGGATTTACATTACAGTAAGGAAAATGGATGGATGGATGGATCGGATATGCGCCCCTCCTACTTACTAGAGTCGGTGCTTTGCGCAGGGGAACATGAATCGAAGGAGTCAGCAAACATCTGCCTCTGTGTGAATTCTGTTTTAATTACCTCATATAAAATCATCCGGGGGGATGACGACAGTTAGTTTAAACACAAAGGCACAAAACGAGACCCGATTTATCTAAATCCAGCCCGATCGCGTGAGAATCGCGGGACATGGGAGACCTGGCAGATGCAATCCAGTTCGCTGGTGATCTGTCCGCAGGAATGCGTGCATCTGTACCTGCGTGTCTGTGTGCCTGTTCAGGTGTGCCTCGGTGCGTGGTCCTTGTGGGTGCATGATGTAGTGAATGCTCGTGTGTATGTGTGTGTGCGCGCGCGTGTGTGTTCACGGCTGTCTCCTGGCGCGTGTGTGTGTGCGTGCCTGCATGGCGCTTCCAGCACGTTATTCACCAGCCACTTACAGCCCGCTAATGTTTAATCAGCTTTGTCTTAATGCTGTTTACAACCTCTGTTTATCTTATTGATTTAGTTCTTTTGAAGATTTGACCTAAATGCACTTTATTTGATTACTTGGAGTAAAGATTCGTTTGCACGGCTTGTTTAGAGATTCTCAGTTGATGGTAACAGGACCTGATTCCACATGACTACTGTTAACTTAAATCACAGTAACATAACTAAGTTTGACCACTAATATTTATGTGGCAATAATATATCTTGATTTAGTTTAGTGTTGCACCACAAAATTGGTTCTTGATGAATAATTATTCAATTTATATGAAAAAAACATATTATGGTAGTCATAGACACATCTTTATTTGGGGGGGGGGGGTAGCTTGTGGCCAGATGTATTTGAGATCAGATGATGAGCTCTGATGGCACAAACAGATAAACCTTCCCTTGCATTTCCTTGCACCACATCTTATAGGTTTGTGGATGATGTAGCGTTGAGGATACACAGACGGACATGCTGAGGAAGCCGCCTATGTAATATGTATTCCCACTCCTGATCTGAATCCCAAACACAGGCACATGGCTCTGCACATCTCCAGGATAACTGTCTGCTCCATAATCGCCCTGTTCCTGAACTACGCTTTGGCTTCCTGTCCCAGAAGTCAGCAAGCCCTGCCCCCCCCCCCCAATCCCAAAAACATACACTCCCTCACCGCACACAAACCGCATCCACCAGGGTTTGTTCAGAGGACACTCTCACCTAGAGGGTGTAACATATCACACCTTTATGTACTTTCCTGAGGTGATTTTTCGAGGCGATCCAGTGCCACCGTGTCCCCTGGAGTCTCCTCCCTCCATTTCATCCATTTCCTGGAAGACTGGGCTCACCATGGGCTGTCATTGCTCACATGATTGCTGAGGCATTGTGGGATCTCAAACAAGTCATGTGATCACTTCAGGGGCATTCTGGGAGGGGGGCAGAAGGGGACGGTGCCCTCGTGACAACATCTATGGCCTCCCCTATGCCGCCCCTAAATAGACAAGTTCTGGGAAAAATTGAGACAAATCCATATTTTTTTAAGAATCTGCATTTTTAAATCCTGGTTAAATCGTGGTTCTGCTAGCAGAAGGTTACACTGAGCAGCAGGATGCTTCCAGGTTCAAAATTTCTAAGACAGCAGTTCATAAGAAGAAGGTGAAGCAGGAGACACTGGGAACAACCAGAAACCAGCCAGGTAAAGGGCGGATGCAGCTTCCAAATGCCAGAGATGACTGTTAACTTATCTGACAGTTTCTCATGAATCAGCGGATGACATCAAGTGACCTTCAAAAGGAATGGGAAACATTAAGTGCAGGTGTGAAGTGCACTGCTAGGACAGTTCATATCAGGCTCCTAGAAGCAGGACTGAAGTCCCATAAAGCAAGATAGAAGCTCTTCATCAAGGAGAAACAGAGAAGAACCAGGCTGCAGTTTGGAAAACTGTATGTCAATTCGGTCTGAAAATTATTATTATTATTTATTTATTTATTTATTTATTTATTATTATTTACATTTATATATGTGGGCTCAAATGTTGTGTGCTGGGACCAGACAAACACAGACATAAGCACGTTTTCTTGACAGAGTCTTAATGTGAGAGCTTCTTAATACTGGCAATCTTGTGTAAGTAATACATGGAGGACATTCAGGTCTGATGCAGTTGCCCCTCCCTAACAGAACAACTGGCACCAGTCTGGTCCCCCCCAGTTGAAATGGTCTAGAACCAGCACTGGATCACTTTACGTTCCTGAAATACTGTGACGTCCCTTTTTATTTTTCCTTTAACAAAACATCGAAGTATAAGTTTAGATGGAAAAAGACGGCTGGGGAGCCAGACGACGTGGTTAATCGCTCAAGGAGGCCGATGCCCGTGACTCTGAATCCTGCCTGAGTCGTTATGATGCGGCCGGTTGCAGTTACCTTCCACATGGCGTCGTTCAGATGCTGTATTTTAAGCGTTACCTCTCAGGTCATTCCAAGCGCTGCGCTGTGAATACTCTGAGCGCTTCAGAATTTCCGTGAGCGCTGTTCACCATGATGCTTAGGGCAGCGGGCTGGCAGTTGGGGTTGATGACCACCAAAGAGGACACCCCCTTCATCTGAACGACATGCCAACACAGGGCTTTCAGAGCTTCCTTCGACAGCCACGGATTCTATCTTTCCACATGCGATCGTCTGAAGCTAGCGTGGGGTATGACCCTGAGCTTCACTCACCGCCCCTTGCTGCCACCCTCTGAATCAAGTCTGAGGTACACCACCAATCCCCAGCATGGTGATACCTGTGAAGCAGAATAACCGTCAGATAATGTTGTCATTCTAAATTGTTCTCGGTGGCGACGGTTGCTTCAGCAAACCTTGCATCACTTCCTGCCCACCCCACCCCGACAAATAATAGCCATGTATAAACTAAGACTCTGCTGAACTCATGTCCAGCTAAATCACCATAATACACTAGGAGCAACCATTAAAGGCATGAACCAATCAGAGCAGGGAGGGCAATGCACCAATCAGAGAAATGGATGCTAACCCCCACTACACAGGTATACCAGATCACCTGAAAACAGTGTACCTAGGGGGGTGTAATGTGAACTTTAATAATGTAATGTGGCTTTTTTAGGACAAACATCACATCTATCCAAGGTAAACAGCAGTCAGGGGCCTGAAATAGTTCATTAGTAATATACAGATTAACAGTCATGGAGCTCTAGTGTAAAAAGGCGAATGTTCATTAGAGGCTTGTATAAAATGTTTTACAGATGTTCCTTCAAAATGTCCTTCTGGTATAATACTGTATTTGCTGTTATTCAGTCCCTACATAATATGTCTGTTTATGACCTGGCGACTACAGAATTCTGACTAGCTTTATACATACTACATATATATATGTAATGCAGAATTCCTCAAATCCCCACATCTTTAATTCAGATCTAAACACATCTGCGCGCCCGTCGTTAAATACGGCCACCCATAAAAACCTGGGAATCCCAGGAAAAGGCCACCCTCTGCTCCGTCCGGGGGTCGGAGGTCGGGGGGCGGATTTGGACCATGCTGGCGGTGCGGAGCTGGGCCAGGACAGGATGAGATGAGCCCTCAGCAGGCCTGGCGGGCCCAGACCCGTTCAGCTGCGTAGCAGAGTCCCAGGACGGCCGCGCCAAGACACAGAAATTTGGATCCTGCCCCCCTCTCTCCAGTGCCAAGAAGACACCCAGAACGGGCCAAAAATGACTGAATTCCTTCAGCCCAAGCCATTCCCAGCAGCTCCCCAAGAACCACAGAACCCCCCGCCCCCCCCCAGGACATGGCAGAAAGGCGCGTAAAGAAATACGTCCTTTTAACATTTACTTTTTTTCGCCAAGTAAATATTTTTACGCCAAATGACTTCAGCCGTCGCAACTAGGAAATCAAGCATGATTTCTCTCTCTCTACAAGTCCATTCTGGGGGAAAAAATTAAACAAAATTAAACAAAAAGAATAATTCTCTTTCTCAAACTACCCCAAATACTCAGGAATCAGGGTATAATTCACGTTTTGTACACCTGGCCAGGCAGCATTTCTGCAGGTTAATAGCAGTACAAATCTCTTCTTGAGAAACCATCCCATTGGGAGAACCAGCATCACCAATCACTAGCCTGGTAAGCGACTTCCTGTCCCACCCCACGACTGACCTTACGGGCACTTCCTGTGCGCTAATTGCAGACATTTTTCAGATAATTTTTCAAACATGGTCCCCCTGCATATGTCCTCCGTGACTGCAGCTCGCAATGATTTATTCTGGCTGTGGGTTCGTCATTCTGCCCCCCATCTGCCCCCCATCTGCCCCATCCTCCTCGACAGCCCTCGTTATGATCTAACACATATATGGTTTTTATCTGAAGTTTATCTGTCCTCTTTAAGAAGCTGCCTTCCACTTAAGGCCTTGCTGATTTTAATCCGATCCCCTCAAGCATTAGCGATAAGTGGGGTGGCTTCTCTTGGAGATACCGACAATTCGTAAGGACCTCACACACACACACACACACACACACATACACACACACACAGGTTTGTAATTATATCTTTGTGGGGACTCTCCATTCATTTCTATGGGGAAAACTCTCATCCCAATAAGACGACCCTAACCTTACATTTTGGGGACATTTGGTCCCCATGATGTAATGTAAACATAATACACACACACATGCATGCACACGCTTAGGCCTAGTTTTCCGGTTCCTTTGAGGAACTCGTATTTGGACGGGTGGTATGAAGCCAGAGAGATACCTGCAGGAACATGGGGAGACATGCAAACTCCACACACACACGCAGCCCCGGAGGTGTCGGGTATCAACGTTAATCCATTTTCCTGCGTTTTAATCATGTTTCTATTATTCCCTACCAAAAACTCACGAAACCTCAAGAAACATGGTCGTCAAGTCACAGCCAACCTTATCATTAGCCAATGATATGCTTTGTATTGATGAGTGACAGGGGAGGAGGCACTCCCAGGGCCAATCAGCTGTCAGCTGTGTCCAGTGCCCCTGTGGCCCCACCCCTGAATATGCCCCTAGTGTGTCATTCTCTCCAGCACCAGTAGGTGTTCACTTGATGTCAAATGTCAACGTCTATAGCAGATCGATGGCAATCGCATTCGAGGTGCATGTCTCATAAGTGCTGCCTTATTTCTGGATATTTATGAGGCCGCTTACGAACAGTCCTGCCAATGAATTTAGTTCTTATTTTTTATTGTTGACTGGAGAGACTTAAAGTAGCTGTTTGCTTAACAAATGCAGACAGGCCCCACACTCTCGCAGCGAGCAGCTCGTATGTCACCGGATTTGCACTGCTCTTTCCATTAAGCCGTCTGAGATTAAGTGCCCCTCTCACGAGCCCAACAGCCGAGCTCCTCTTAGGGCAAGGACCCTAAAATCCGCTGGTCCCAAGTCTGATTCCTTAACCGCTACGCCTCCTGTGGAATTTCATCCAACATCAACTCTTTTGTTCCGAGCAGCTGGCGTTTCAAGGGTATATATTTTATTATGTAAATGTTTTATTTTATTGGACTTTTTTGTGGTAAATCCATCAGGGGGCCTTCAGCGAAACCAGCATATATCATTTTTCATCTATCAGCGCTCTGAGTAAGAGAGGGCAAAGGCAGCATTGCTGGAGGACTGACAGTAGGGGGAGCTGCTGAGCTTCTCTATACCTCGAAGAGCTTTGCGGCTTTACAGAATAATCGAAGGTGTATCTTCCCCTGTCTCTAAGATGCACGGCCAACATTGAAGGGAGTGCCATCTCGTGTAGGTCAGCCAAAGAACCCCTGCCCCCACCCCCACCTTGGGGGAATCTGACACAGACCCCCAGACTTCCCCAGGTCTCTCTTCTCATTTAATAGGAGGTCTGACCAGCCTGCTATTAGAGTCGAGTCCTTCTGTGATCTCTCCCTCGAGCCCCATGTACTCTGGGTGGCCAAATCAGGTTTTACCATATCAGTCATCCAGGCCGTGTGGCCTCCCAGACTTGTGCATGCATGTGCGCATGCTTCTCATGTGCATGCATGCGTGTTTGAATAGCCGCCAGAGCGTGCTTCTTACTCTTTGTTCCTAAGACGACTTCCAAAGTTACAGCGGGAAAACAACAATTAAATTCTAAAAGAAACAGAAAACAAAACTGTAGGTTTCTGTCTTCTATTTTTCTTTGCTGTTCTGGCAGAAAGCTCGTTAGCAGAGGGTGTGACTGCGTCCAGCCTGATTACTGCCTTTGCTGTCCTGTAACGAGCCCCTAAGCAGGGTGTTGATGGTTAATGTGTGGTTTCATGGACTTTGTCTGGCGTTCGGGGCCCGACATATGTTTACATGGCGTTTCCATGCCGACCGGCAGGACGTGCCAACGCAGGGCTCCCAGAGCTGTCATCGGCGGCCGCGGTTTCTGTTTTTCCACGTGCGATTCCCTCCAGAGCTTGTAAAACGAAAGGAGAAACGAAAGAGTGCAATTTAAGAGGAGAAGAACAGCGGTGAATATTCAAGGCGTGCAGTTTTATGTTTTATGGACGATTCTCGTCTAATTTCCACACACGAATTTCTCCACATTCTTATCTGTCATAAAACGGCACAAAAACATCTTCATCCCCCACTGTTTCATTGTCAAGGATTTATCATTTGAAGGCAAGACCTTCTTGAAGCAAAGTTGGATTCATGCTTAAAAAAAAACACTCATTGTCCAGCGCCTAAATACCTACGTTATTTTGTCATCAAATGCTGGACGCTGCTTGAGGAATCAGCAAACGGAGGTATAGTAATGGGGACATATACCCCAGTGAGGCAATTCTGGGACTTTTTTAAGGTGAGGGGCATAAGTGGATCCATAACACATACAGAGGGGCCGACCTTGTCATTATCCAATTATATGTTTTGAATCAAAGAGTGACAGGGGAGGGGGCCCAATCAGCTTTCATCTGAGGCCAGTGCCCATGTGACTCCGCCCCTGCATATGCCCCTCCTACCAGCGAGTTGTTAAAAATGCCACGACTCTTAGTGTCAGCTGCACTGCCACCTGGTCTGATGTAAAAATCTAGTGTAAGAGTCAGTGTGGGCGGGGAGGGAACAGAACCACGGAACTGGGATGCAAGGAGGAAACGTAGCCATTTTGGTGTAAGCCTGAGTGAAGAATGGAGGAAAACGGAATGGGTACTGGATGCTGCTATGTAGAGTAATGGAGAGAGTGTGGGACCATAATGCATACAGAGGGGCCAACCTTATTATTAGCCAATGACATGTTTTGAAGTGGTGAGTGACTGGGGAGGTGGCCAATCAGCTTTCAATCAGCTTCTGTGGCCATGTACATACCCCTAAAGAGTGGACTGGGCATCAGGGTGACTGTCTGTCCCGGGGGCGGCACATTATACCACATGGATAAATTAATTCATCACCGTTTCCCCCACCTAAGGACACCCATACCTCACCCCCCCCCCCCCCCCCCCACCTCCATCCCGAGCTTATGCAGCTACTTCTCACCAGGAAATTAATTCAGTGTGAAACGTGAGATTGCTTTGGCCATGAATGGAAAACTACTGCAATCTGCTGATTTGCAGAAAACGCTTGTGGTGTTGTGTTCGGGTTTTGGTCGGTTGTCAAAAATGCATCCGCAATGAACAACAGGACCAATCTGCCGGATTACGGAGGTGGATTTGTGCTTGACTGGCAGCTCCGGATTTGTGCTGCGATGCCATTGCTGTGATCCAAGGACACGGTATTCCAAATGCCCTGGGAGGGTTGGAATTTCACACCTGATTGTGACACAGCACGCTTGTAAGGTCCGCCATCCGGAAAAAAACGATGGGTCAGTGAAAACACCTGGCAGTGAGACCAGAGTTAACCAGCCTTGGTGAAGCTGTGGGAGGTCGGGGCAGCTCGCCCCCTCAAGGTCAGGAGGACCTGGGAGGTGTGGAAGAGGAACAGGGAGGAGATAAATACCAGCATACAGCATGGAATCCCATCCATAATGTTTGATGGAAAGTCATGTGTCTCTGGGTCATGTGACCCAGGTACCTGCATCACGTATGAGAGTCAATGGCGTATTTCCCCTCTTCCAGGTCACCATAGAAACACACGTGCAGACACACATGTGCGCAGACACACGTGCAGCCAACAGAAAGCACATCTGGGATCCAGAGCTTTTGCCGATTAAACTTAGCATTTTTATGTAAGCTGGGGGGGGGGGGGGCGCTTCACTCCGTCCTCCTTCCCCATGCCATGGATGGTGTGCTAGAGGGGTCAACACTATAGGGGGAGATGCACAGACAGGAAGTGGTAAAATCTCAAATCAAATCCTGCCGTGACCCAGCGAGGCGTCAGAACCGGCCTAGCTTATATCCAGTCCTCTGCTGTGTGCCGCTACAGGGCGAGAGCACAGCTGAGCTTCCTCACCTCCCCTCCCCTCCCAGTGGCTGGGGGATCGTCATGTCAACACCACACAGACCGTGACGACCCCCCACCCCTCCCATACACTCAGCAAACCCCTGTATCAATCCAATAGACTCTCTGCTACTCAGTAATAAAGTGAATGTTCCGGAATGTTAAAATGGCTGCTTTCAGGGGCTGGAGTTTGTGTAGGCCGGGGCGGGGGGGGGCAATTTTAGAGTTCACTGTCATCCGAAGCACATTTCAGGCATTTGCCAGAATATGGGTCTCCTTTAAAAACAGGGATATTTCCATTTTCTGCTAACTTTTATACCTCCAGGCATCCTCCGAAAAGCGGGAGCACATGGGAAGACAGACACGTCTGACATTTTATGTATTTAGTTTTTATGTACATGGATACTGCCAGGACAACTTTGTACATTGGAGACATAGTAGTAAAACACAGAGTTTCATCACAGGAAGGAGACATTTACAAAACAGGATGATAGACACAACAGCGCGTCCGAACATCGATCATACTTCATAGATTTACCGTTTTCTTAATCGGCATAATAATAATAATTAATATAAAAAAAAAAAACAGATGTATGAAATAATTTAAAGTCTTCTAATGTGTACTGTGGACATACCGCGTACATGGATAGCGACGGGGGCCGAGGGTACAGCCGGCGGGTTTTCCAGAACGTTCCGCTGAGGAGACCGGACGGACTAAAACAGGAAGGGGTACTCATGCAGCGACGAAGGAACACGAGACAACAAGTCCTCCCACCCACGTCAATCAGTGGCGGTGGTGGGACCCAGGCCGAAAAACAAAAACCCGCTGTCCAAACTGTCCAGAACGACCGCAGGGTTATGTAAACATAAATGTACACATCGATCTCTAAACAGTTCCAATACTGTCACAGGCCTTAAGCTGTGTGAGTAGTCAGTCCGTATACACTCCTTAGTAGAATATCGCTTAGAGTTAAATAAACTTCTTTTTTTAATATATATAATATATTTATTATTTACAAAGTCATTAACAAAACTTCCTCGTTTTGACCAGTTTGCTCTGGTACTTGACCGCATGGCCGCCATGGCCAACCACGTAAACATCTAGCAGATAGGACTTGCCCGGCTCCAGGCCCTTTATCGTTTCCGTGGTGACGGCCTTCTGGAGGTTTGGACTGTGGAAGTACTTGCAGAGGACCTTCTCAGACTTCTTGCGGGTCTCAGGCCCAGTGCACTGGTTCTGCTCGCGTCGCCGGTGTTCTTCACCGTAGGCGTCGTCAACCTCGCGCCGATAGACGCAGAATTTGTTCCTCTCCTGTGTGCCGAGCCAGGCTACGGTGACAGAGGTGCAGGTGCGGAGCTTATCGAAGGCCTTGATGCGTGTGTCCTCAGGCAGGGACGGGAAGGGCTGCTTGTTGGGCCGGGTCGTCGCCAAGAGCTTCAGCATGGATGCCCCCTTGCGACTTCCTCGAAGTCGCACCAGATACTTAGCCTTAGCTTTACCTCGGAGCTGAAATTGCCGCACGCCCTCGACGTTCTGGGAGAGGACCAGCTTCCCATCCCTCCGGACCTGGATCTGAACCGTATCCAGGCAGGAGTGGACATAGAACATGACTTTCTGGTGTGAGGATACAGGAGCGAACCTCAGGAACTTGCTGCCCTTTCGCTTGATGAAGATGTCGGTGACCTTGCCGTCCTTCAGCTCCAGGGTCTTCTGCTTGGCCTCCTCCTTGGTGCGGGCGAAGGTGCCCACGTAGGCTGTGCTCATGTTGCTGGCAGTGTTGACGGCAAAGACGTCAAAGTAGTACTGTGTGTCCGGTTTCAGGTCGGCCATGGTGAAGATGTTCTTGTTGCCGATGCAGATCTTCTGGATGTCCGCTTTGGGCTTGGCCATGTATGAGCGGGAGATCTTGTTACTCAGGGCCTTGTTGGAGGTGATGGAGCGACCCTTGCCAAGGTCATTCTCCGAGGGGAACCCAAAGTGGATGAAGTCAAAGGGGCTGAAGTCAAGACCGGGCTTGGGAGCCACCATGAAGGCATCATCTCCCCCAATCTTAGCCTCGACGGCGCACAGACTCTTAAAGTTGTGCTCCTTGTTGACCACCACACAGTACTGCACTGGCTGCCTCAGACGGGACCCGGTGGGTGTTGGTTTCCAGGCCAACGTCACCGTGGTACGGCCAAGGGAGGTGACGTCCACCCGGGGATCGAAGGGCAGCTCTGGGTATGGCTGATCCGACTCAGGGGTGGTGGTGGCGTACACCTTGAAGCTGCTGTCCTTCTCAGTGGAGACAAGTTCCAGCTGGTACAGGCCAGATGGCGAGCTGGTGGCCATGTAGGACTCGACGTCGTTGCCTTTATAGGCGAAGAGCTCTGCCCCTTCATCCTCCTCTGCCGTGGCTTGCTGCTTCTGCTGATCCAGCGGCTCTGGCTCGCCTGCGCAGACAAGACCGAGAAGCATTTTCATTCCCAACTCCGCGGAGACAGACATAACCAGCGTTTGTTCTAATTATACAGGAGTAGGAGCTCCTGCAATTATACCCAACCCTCCCCGGCGCACTGTGTTATTTCACTCGACTGGAAATTTCATTCAAACGAAGTACTGCTGGACTAGTGTCCAAGCCACATTTAAAACATATAACCCTGCCTCTGACATACCACACTGTGGGCACCGAACCCGAAACGGGATAAGATCACCCTGACATTTCTCCCAGCGCATTTGACTCTGTCCTAACTATGTTTACACCCCCTTGATGACTGTACAGCAGCAATGTGCAAAATTGTTTCCACTGGTCCTAGCCTAGGACCAACGGCTGCCCATAGAGGCCGCCGGTGATTTAAATCACAAGCAGTCACTCATGAGCCAAAGCTGCTGTTTTCACACAAAATAGCCCTTGGACATTCATTTAATTTTTTCTTTCCTGTCATGGCGTCAGAGGCAGTGGATTTGCTGCCTGCCCGCAACAGATTCGGTCCAAGGGCCTGAAAACAAAATATTATGTCTGCAAACTAGCCACTGTACTGGACGATGAACAGCAGGACTTTTGCAGCAGACTCTGGGGTCCTGCAGGACTGTGCAATGCATCTTCATTACTCAGCACTCTATCAGGCACCTACTCGGACACCTATATCCTTTGTTGTGAACGGCACAGCTCTACTCCCATCATTATTGTAGAAATACTCATAAATTGAAATATTTCTGTCTTTAACGGAAAAGGTTTTCTCTTATAGCTCTAAAAAGGTTAAATTCCTCTGCCTAGAAGGTGATATTTCTCTGGTTCAACACTGCCATTTAGACATGAAAAACCACCCTGTCAGGACCCCCCCACCCCCACTGCCCCCTCCACACACCACGTCATGAACACCACACAAGCTCTGCGTCTGGATGCTAATTGCACAGGGAGCTTGTGGGATCACTCTGGTTTCCTGAATCTCAGATACTGTCCAGATGGAGAGGGAGGAAAGGGGCGGGGGGTTCTTTAAAGGGAGGGGGGACAGATTTTGGTGCAAGGGGGGGTACAGGAGGGTTGTGACCTTTTTGGTGGAATTATACAGAGAGATGATTACGATCGTGGGAAAAATGATTACCCACGAATATCAGCCGGTTCCAGTTAGAGGGGCTTCCGTCGGAGACGTCCCATTCCATGCCACCCTACCCCCCCACATCTGACACCCAGAGAAAATCCCTCTTCTTTACCATTCAGAGGTACAGAGATGTGTATGTGCGTGTGTGTGGTCATGTGTATATTACAGTGTGATTAAAAAACCTGTTATTTTGTCATTGTGGGGACATTTTCCCTGACCCCCACAAAGGGAAACTCAAATCTGTGACTGTAATCAAAAAAATAAAAATGCCAAAAAAATCTTGTATTTTGTTTGGTTACTTACGGTTAAGGTTAGGACTATATTTCGGAAAATTGCCTCCACAGAGACAGAAAAACCTTAATTTAAAAACACTCTCTGGCAGTGTGCCAAAGCTTTATCTCTCTGCCAGTTTCCAAGTAGTTTTGAGTTTTATTAGGTGAAGTATTGAAGTAAATCAGGACTTGTATGTTACTGCATACTGTACATTGTATGCACTTGTATATTGTATATATATTGTATATGGCATGATTATTGTATCTATGCAGTATATATGTCTAATGTATATCGTTGCTGTTCAATGTAAAACTCCTATCTCCCAAATTCCAATATTTCAGTAGCGTGAAAACTGCTTTACAAAGTAAACCTAAAGCAATATGATGAGACACCGCGACATCCATTTTCTGACACCGCTTATCCTGTTCAGGGTTGTGGGGGGTCCAGAGCCTATCCCAGAGTCTATGGGCGCAAGGCAGGGAACAACCCAGGGTGGGGCGCCCACCCATAGCAGGGCAGACTCACACATGCACACCTAGGGGCAATTTGGAAACTGCAATTAGCCTCAGCATGTTTTTGGATGGTGGGGGGAAAGCAGAGAACCCAGGGGAAACCCCACAATGACACGGGGAGAATATGCAAACACACACACACACACACAGGAGCAGGTTCTGAGGTGTGAGGCAACAGTAAAAAAATACGCCACTGTGCCGCCCCCTTATTTTCTGTTTATTGCTCTTTCCCAGTGTTTCCCTATCTGGACCTCGGGACTCTCAGACAGTCCTACCGGGACCTGGGAGGGAGCAAAAACGTGGACTGTGGGTCCCCAAGGACCAGACTGGCAAACACTGTTCTTTAGCATCATATGTTACTGCAGGGAGGTGCATAAGCAAGAACTTAATTCGGGTTGTGATGCTGCCAGATGCCTTATGGTTTTGCATTTGTACAAAGGACAGTAAAGCTTTTACGATGGCACCCCCTGCCCCCCCCCTTACCAGAGGCCTCCCCGCTCGCGTCCTCGGGCAGTTCCTGCAGCGTGAGCCTCCACTCCAGCGGCGCGTCGCACGGCGTCACCGTCACCGACAGCGGCGTGTTGTCCTCCTCCACCACAAAGTAGTACCTGCAAGGGGGTGGGGACAGGGAGCCCAGTGTCAGCCCGACCGCGGCCGCCCAAAATACCCCGGCAGCTAAGCCCGGCGCCGCCAGCCTCCTCGCCCCCTGCCATCGGCACCCATTTATCAGCACCCGTGCTGAGGTGCAGCTCAACCTGATATTTTAATCCCGTTTACACAGGCGGGTATTTTTAACCAGGGGCAGGTTGTGTGGTTAAAGGGGGGGGGTGTTCTTGCTCTGCTCAACCACAAGGCCGGTTCCTCAAACACTGCGCCTCCTGCTGTCTGCCGTGAGTATGTTCCGTTCTGTTTGCGCCTGGGTGGCGGCTCTCCCTGCTTGACACCAGGACACTTTAATAAACTTTATTGTGTTGCCGTACGAAGCCGTGATGGAGCGCTCTCTCTCTGCACTCGTGAAAAGGCTCCGGGGCGGCATGATGGAGCGGCTCCTCTAATAGCCCGGTGTGGTGAAGAGCAGAAATGAAACACGACAGGAGACACATTCAGCCGCCTGTGCTGCTGCTCTGCTCTGCCTGTCATGTGCATCCAGTCTCAAAATTAACTGGACAGCAAGTATAACGGAAATGATACCAATGCACTAGATAAGTGCTTATGGGTGACGGGTGGCTGTACAACAAAAACGACAATTTATTCAAGCCCAATTCTGTGAAACTAGTTTTTGAACACTGATTACATTTTCGTACATATTTTTCATGTAAAAAAAAAACATGTGGCACTAGGTTTCAGATGTTTAGTAAGGATAATCGTGGAATTAACGTTTTGTTGATATGCTGCGCGAGTTTGGGAAGCAAACAGCCTCCGTTTACTTCATGAGATCAGGGAGAATGAGCGACGTCAGCGTTCATCAGGATCTGGACTCGCAAGTAGCCTGTGTTTTAATTGGGTGGGATGATAGAAATGATCCCAGGGTGTGGATTGCAGGGTGCAGCCTTTTACTGCACCATGGGAAAGAAGCAGCTCAATTACACCAGAAACTCAGAACTGGAATTTTGCCATAAGAACATAAGAAATTTACAAACGAGAGGAGGCCATTCGGCCCATCAAGCTCGCTTGGGGAGAACTTAACTAATAGCTCAGAGTTGTTAAAATCTTATCTAGCTCTGATTTAAAGGAACCCAGGGTTTTAGCTTCCGCTACACTAGCAGGAAGACTATTCCATGCTCTAACTACACGCTGTGTAAAGAAGTGTTTTGTCAAATTCAGTTTAAAATGTTCTCCCGCTAATTTTCACCTATGGCCACGAGTTCTAGTATTTAAACTAATAAAGGACTACAAATAATAATAATAATAATAGTAATAACCTGTGTACCAGATATGTGTTTATGGAAAATGGGTGGCTGTACAACAACAACAGATGAAGAAAAAGGTGAACATCAATGGATGGATGGATGGATGGATGGCAGTACCTTTTTGGTGTGTCCCTGAAGAGGTACCCATTGATCTCAGCCCCGTCAGGAATCACGGACGAGTCGTGGAACAGCGCCTTCTCTCGCACCTGCATCTGGAAGAGCCCCTCATCTCTGGTGGGCAGCTTCTGGGCTCCGGCGCCGACGGCCAGAACCAGGCAGAGGCCCAGGTGTCCAAGCAGCAGCCTCATCCTGCAGCACCAGGTGGTAATGAAAGCCAGGCTGAGAGACTGGGCCAGGTGCAGATACCGGTGTAAACCGATGTCACAACCGACTGAAACGTGGGTGACATAATGGATCGGGATGGCAGTGACAGTCAGAACCGGGTCGCTTAACAGAACCATGTTCCACAGTCGACTTCGAACACACACACTTCCCCAGCCAACAAGGTATCAGAACAAAATGTTTGTGATCCATGAAACGTACCCCTACCCAGTGAACATAATCATCCCCCCCACCCATAAAAAGTCACGACACGCTGCTGACAGAAGGAAAGTAGGTCCAGACCGTTGGAAACAATCTGGAACATGAAGTAAGGAACAGCCCAAGACATGAGTAAAAGTTGCTAAATATCTTGCAGTAATAGTAGAACAAAATATGACTAGGAACTCCCAGAGCATTCTATAATCCATGGAATCTGTCTTTAAGGCCAAAAACAGGGCACCATCCTCTTATGTTCAGCTTTTATTCAGATGCACACATGTCCCATGATCCTTCACTGCACTCCTGCCACACAGACAGAGAGACCAGGCCGGATTTTTAACATAAACAGAACTCGGTTTGGCACCGTGTGGCAATTCTTTCCTCCGGGCTTGCGGCGAAAACAGAGGCTTGTGGGAAAAATCTGAGCCCAGTCTCTGCCGAGTTGGAACGTCCAGCTCTGTCTGTGCAGCTCGAGACACCCCCCCCCCCCCCCCCCGCCTCGTGAGGTTCCTCCCATGGTCTAATAACTCGCTGTCATCCCGAACACGAATGGGCTCTTGATGGGTCATTCCCCATTACATAACGGCTAAACAGGATAAATTACACCAGGAAGCACGGTATGGATGCAGAGCCCCAAAAAGAACAAAACGTACCCCTGATGGCCCGAGAGGGGGACAGCCAGACAGCAGACCCTGTCTGCTTCAGATCCGCCACGGCTGACGTAATAAAACACCCATTTATCGATTTGGCCACATTGATCGTGGTCGATGGCGACCAAATCCCTGGTGATTTAATCAGAATAATGAGAGCTGCTTATCCAGATGCAACAGTGGCATTTACAGCAGGCTTTTCCTTTAAACGACCTCTATAAAGGATGGGGTCTCTCTCTCTCTCTCCCTCTCACCCAACCAGAGCCGAACCAAGAGGACCGTTGTCAGAGACCAGATTTTAAAAGGGCAGCTGAGAATGAAGGAGAAGGGTCCTTTCAAGCAGACCTGTGTTCGTCCAGTCAGAATGCCTCATCTGTCCAAAAAAAAAACAATGGGGAAAAAAAAGCAGACACCTCCGGATGAAACGGCAGCTGTTTCCTCAACATCTGAGTCAACGAAAAAAAAACACAGGGAGGGAAAAAAAAGACGTTCAGATGATCAGAAGCATTTATCAGCAGATACTTGACTTTTTGGTCCTGCTCAGTGGGAGTGGATACATCTGCACATGGGACAAGTTCCGGTCACGGGATGGTCACTGGGGTCATAGTCACAGGGACCGAGTGTGAATGGCCATAGTCACGGCCGAGTGGTAACGTCAGCAGGGAAATGGTGGTGAACAGAAAGATCTGCTCACAATCACACCACAGTCACGGTCACAGACAGGCAGTCACGCTTATACGGCAGTGGTCAGAATCTGAGGGAAATGGTCACAATCACAGGACAGTCTTGGTCACAGAGAAGTGGCCTCCCTGGCAAGGCAGCGGTCAGAATCTCAAAGAAATGATCACAACCTCGTCTGTACAAGGTGCGACAGACACTCTCAAAAACACCAATCACCAGGAGGAGCTGGAGTCACAAGGCCGTGGTCGAGACAGATCAGACCCACCGTCAAAACTGGGAAAACAGTCACAACTGTAAGCTATCAGCTGCTTTCCGTTTACACAGCCGACCGGCCGAGCTTTCCCTCCATGATGGGACCCGGGGTAGCTGCATGTGTATCGGGTTTGAGTTTGCGTTACATGACACTGAATGTCCCAGATCATCCAGAACCAGAGCCGGCACGAGTTGAATTCATCCAAGACCGATTCTGGGCCTGTCTCGCTTCTCAGGGCCCAAGAACACAGAATAGTATGCCGGCTCTTTAAAACCCGCAGATGCTGGCATCTGGAACACATGAGGGCTAATGTTTAATTACAGGGGAGGAGGACGCGGATGGTAATGTAGGGAAGGATCGTTGCGAGGCAGCGCCAACCGCAAGCATGTCAGCTTTGTCTCGCTGTCTCTATTGATTTTTTTTTATTCATCTATCGACTTATTTATTTGGTTTTTCTCTCCGGTGATTCTTTTTGTGCAAAATTCTCGGTCACCACCAAAGTTCAGACGCTCCGGAAAACTTCGGAGGCCGGAGAAGAGAGGATATCTGGCTGGGGGGTTGTTGGTGTGAAGCTGCTAGCGTCGCTGGTCCTGACCCAACATGCACAGAACCCTCTAAACGGGCCCTGATGTCTCGGCCCAATCTGTAAGTCAGCTCTCAGCAGAGAAACAGACCTCGGGCCGCCCTGGCAAAGCTAAGCCGCTGAATAATAACGCGAGACGCACTCTTACTGTAGTCTGAGCCTCCAGAACATGGGTGGCCAATCTTATCTGCAAAGGGCTGCTGTGTATGTGGGTTTCCGCTGCAACTCCTTAATTAGGTTACTAATTAGAGGACTGATTGGTTGAGGAGTCCACACACCTGTCTTTGAACAGCTGACCTACAGTTCATCCCAAAAACCTGCATACACACCGGCCCTTTGTGCCCTCCCCTGATCTAGAGGCCGGGCACCAGCCCATGACAGGCTGTACCAGTGCATCATGGGAGTGTACAGTCACATAACCTGACAACCCTCCCGTATCTAACTGTTGAAAAATAGCTCAGCAGAAGTGGACAAAATGTTTTTTTTCCCCACAAGTAAATTTATATTCATTTATTAAAGGAAAATCCTTGGTACCCCATCAAACCCTTTAAAAGGTGCCATTTTGCTTTGCAGAGAAGAACACATTGTGAGTGTGCCCTTCTTTGGTAGACACAGCTCAGCCATGGAACACATCAACAGCATTTCTGTGTTTCTGTCTCTATGCTTCGGTAGCAGAGGAAGCAGACCTGATGAGCTGGGGCTATCATCAACGTCCACAGAACACTGAGAAGAAGTGATGCGGAAATGTAAGGGGGCGGAGCTCTGGCTCGCCGTGTAACGCCAGTGAGGACAGCTGCCCTGCTGATGCGTCACAGCTGTGGTGACCACCGGCAATGCTGGGCTTTTATAAGCAAGTAACAACACAGATGTACCTGCAGCTATTTTTAACCGCAGGGAGATTCTGTCTGGCAGAAGACATGTTTCCTGGTGCAGGGCCTTTGTAGGGGTCTCCTACAAATGGTCCAACACGGGAGCTTGAGACGTTACAAGCCCACCTACAGTCCGCAGACCAGCGGGGGCGACGGTGCGCTGTCCATCAAAGCAGGCGGCCATCCACATCCTGGAGGCGGGGCTTCCTCAGGGAGAGTCCGCCTGACAGGGCATCCAGCTCGCTGCTCCTGCTGGGCGACATGGCCACCCATTGGGGGCGCTCTCCAGCTTCCCTGAGCTGCCCTGTCAATCACCTGCTCTGAGCCGGGACAGCCTGTGTGTGTGTGTGTACGCAGATATGTGCAGTTGATTGTGCACATATGTAGCTGTGTATCACTCTATATACACTCTGCATGGGGTAACCATGCGTCCTTTTGTTTCAGACCAAAAAATGTGTTTTTCGGACTTAAAAATTGCCCAAAATGCCTAGGATTTTGCCTTGTTTAATGTTTATGTTTGCATTCAACAGACAGAATACATTCAATATGCATATTTGCATTGTTTTGACGTCTCTCTTTATGTCTTGCCCCCAGTCTCTTCTATGTTGAAAAACAAAACACGGTCGCCCTAATTCTGCACAAACTGTACGGACCAACGGCCAATCAGCGGGCACTTCTCCATCTCCTTCACCCTCCTCCATCTCTCTCTCTCTCATTTGTAGCTGACTCCCTCCTGTAGGACCCAAAGTGACCTACACAAGCAAAAATTTGAACGCTCGATAAAACGAACCTTCTGACCCCCCCAAGAGAGCAGAGCAACTGACCCCTAGATCCTCCCCCCCCTTCCCAAATACACACCAGCCCCCCATCCTGTGCCCCCCCCCCCTCCAGTGATCCACCCAGCCATCACTTTCTGCAACCGTAAATCTCCACTCCCTGCATGCACATGGAGCTGGTTAGTGGGATGGGAAGGAGAACGAGACACTAAGTTTAGCACAAATAAAGATATTCGGGATTAATATCAGCGGCACCTGCAAAGCCGTGGGAATATCGGGCTACCGGATCTGCCTCCCCCTGATGCTCTAGACCAGCCAGAACCCCCATCTCCCCCGCGATGACAGCGGACTCACCTCGGTGCCAGAGAAAGGGGGCACTGCACATTGTATCTCAGCCGAGACCAAAAATGGCTCTCATATGATGGGACTATGGATCTGAACCGACCCACGTGAAGACCGAGAGATTTGTCTGGGCTGGCACTCTGGGCCGATCCAGGACATTGACAACCTTAGATGCCATGACCCACACTTGACGGTTCCATTACTTGATTCTGAGCAGTACCCAGCCCATGCGGCTCCATAGGGAAGCTTCACCTAGTGCCCCCTGAAATCAACTTGCTGCCAACTTGCTGAAATCTAAGTCTGCGCCGACTCAGAAGATGACACCCTATATCACCTAATGGACTGATCAGCACTGGTTATGTGGTAATTTAACATCGTGGTAATTACTCGTGCAAACTGTTCCGTTACGAGCTTGTATCCGTCCTCTTACCGTCTTTAGGGTGAATGTCGCGCCCTGCTTGGATCGGGTCAGAGGATCTTTCTCTAACGCTCCAGTACAAACGAGCCTTTCACACGGGCGCCCGGCGAAGTCTGACTGATCTACTCTTCGCTGCTCCTTTGTGACAGGAGGAGATCACACGGGACGCGCACAAAAAAGCCCATGGGAAAACATGTAGTCCATGTCAAGCCATTTATCAACACGGGACGCAGCAACGCCCCTTGGAAAGTGATTCAATAATGCTTGGTCGGTAAGGCGCAAAACACTTTGCACCTGGCAGCAGTTACATTACATGTCCAAGCGCGAGGTGGTCTCGCTGCGCAAGTCTGCCTTCAGAAATGTTTGCAAAACTATCGCAATAAACCTGCCACTGTCTTAATTTATGTCCTCAGTCCTCCCGGTCCATGTTTACAGACAAACATACATGGCATAAATATTTTCCAGCTGCCTGCACAAAGGTTATGGGGTGTTTAAAAGTGCATAGACGGGCGCTTTCAGTAGCGGAGTTTTTTGGGATGCATAAACAGCGAAGGCTCCACTGGAGGAATGCTTTCAGCGCCAGTTTTCATATGCAAATGGCGATTTAGTTACGGTATGCGACACAGACATCCCCGTTTTCAGACCTTTTTGTTCATCATCTATTCTCCAGAAATAAAACTATGTGGGAAAGCAGAGCGAAACGGAGCGCCTGCGCTCTCCTCCGATGCAGTCATTCACGCTCGCAGAAATAGAGCAAAATCCCGAATAACCATTTTACTAAAGGCAACGTTGCGACCGCTATACTTAAAACACCTAAGCGGAAAGTTGTTTTGAATTATGATTTTAAAGTAATTTTCAATTCTTCATTGTTCAAATAGCAGAAAACTGATGGGAAAACAAAAACATCACTTTTGATATAAGATATATACGCGTACTATGTTTTTCTTCAACTTGAGGAGCATCTATTTATAATTTCTAACAGTTTTTTCTCGCAGACGCAAGAATATAAACCAATTTAACCAAAATAATGTAGTTTTAATAAAATATTTTTTTGTTTAATGAAACCATCATAAACATGTTTTAGTTTTATATCATTCGTACTTTTCAAGATAAGTCGTAAAGTACTATCCTAATAAATTTACCGATGCGTTAGGCTACCATATGGATCAAACGCAGTAATTTAAAAGGTTTGTTAGTGAAGCAGAACCGGTCAGTGGTGTTGCAGGTGTGCGGCGTAATTAAACAAAAAACCGCGCAGAACATAAAAAGTAAGAAGTGGGAATAACATTTAAAGAGTTTTAGTAGCCACGGTTTATGAGCAACGCTTAAGCGCATATTGGGAAGCTGGTGCGGACGGATGCGTGCGCCTCGGACCTCCGGACCCCGAGCCGGGGCGGCCCATTACGTCTGCGAGTGCGTTTAAAGCCGCTGCCCATCCAATCCCGCGCCACTGATACGCATCCAAACTGGAAAACCCAAATTAATAGGTCATACTAGCTGCGACTTGATTGAAATGTGTTTGAAATCCTTTAACTTCCTAGAGTTGTAAACCACAAAACTCCTTCCCCTTCATCTGGCAGCAATTTCAAAGGGAAATGACTCTCTTCATTCAGAGTCTCGCTTTGTTTTTCTGCAATCATTTCCACAGTATATCCCGACCGTGCAAACCACACATCATACATCACAGAAAGAGAAAATTCATTTAGTTAAAGGACGCGATCGCACTTATAAGTCACTAATATATGAATCGGTTTATGGGCTTATGGGATCACTTAGCGGTATACTTTGTTTACTGTGAATTGTAAACCAAACGCAACTTCAATGAGCATAACTTAGAGCAAAAAGTCACTTAACACGCCGTGCAAGAAATTAAAATACAATAAAAATCCTACCTTGCGCAAATGTTTAAATTGGTTTTGAAAAGTTTGGATTCTTCAGCTGGGGCAGTCTTTCAAAAATAATGATGTAGTCGCGTCGCGGTCAAAACTGAAAATGTCAAAAAGCAAAAACACAGAAAAATAATAATAATATATAATAGTAAGAGGACGGTGAGGCTGGGACTGGAATGAGCAGAGAGCTGTCCGTTTCTGCTTTCTGTAGGTTTCCTGTAGAGTCACGGCTGGTTTATGGGATTATGGACGTGTTGGCTGCTCGCAGATCTGGCGGATTCACTTTGTCCGGAGACTGGAGAGTATCCCGACACTGGCAGCGAGCTCCTCTCCTGCGGCGCGCCTGTTACTGAGACTCGGACTGAGCTGATCTCTACCCCCCTCCTCCGCCAGTAGTGAGTCCAAGGCCAGCCCACCCGTCCCAGACACACAGCCCAATAAACAAAAACCAACCAGAGACCAGCCGCCTTCAGCTTAAGCCCCTATCAGGGAACCGGTGCGCATCTGACATCACTTTATGAATGAGAAACTATTTCAGATTACTTCGTGTCAGCCATGCACCATTTGTTTTTATATTATTATTAACTATCAGTTTACATTTATATATTTATATTTTCAGGAGCATGTTTTGGATTTGATTTTCAGTAAATTTTACTCCATTAATTACTATTTACATCAACTGGAAGCATAATAAACACTTAAGTTTGTCTTTTTCTATTAGACGTATGAAAACAGACACTTCTTTTCCCCTTGGGGCGAAAAACAACTGAACCTACTGCAGTGTCGAATTTGTCAGTCAGCTCTACGATCCCATAAATAACGTCTTAACGCGCCTGTCCCGTTAAATGAGGGGGAATCCACCCTACGCCTTGGTCTTGGGAAATGTTTATTGCCTTTTGTAAGATGTGCAAATTTGTTACCCTCTTTTCAGAGTCACGCACCACCCCGGGGCTTGTTTTTAAGGGCTGGTGTAGGTGTCGGATACACTATTTGTAATAAGCATTCCTCAAGAAAATCTATTTACATTAGGCCGTGTGAAAATACAGTCCGATGTCTCGTAAAAACACATCTGTCCGCCCAACTAAAACAACCTGAGCGCCTCTTATCTGTGTGTGTCCGCAAGTGTTTATCCGAAGGCTTTTCCTTTGCATTTCATGTGTTTATTTGACCCGAAGATATTCTGTATTTAGGTGTGAAAATACTGGTCAAGGACGCGTATTGTCCGGTTCCGGGCCGTAACCTGGGGAGGTAAATATTTATCAAAAGATAAGAGCGGCTGACAAAACGTAGCTGCAATAGGGAACCAGTAATTGCTAGTGAATTTATGACTGGATGGCGGCGATTTTCGAACGAAGCGATAAGTAGCTTCACCTGGCAGACATGAACAAACGGCAGCTGTGATTTGCATTTAAAAAATATTACATTATGGTGCCAACACTCCACTTTAAAGGCAAAGAAATTGGTCAGAGATTGAACGCTTGCGGCTACATTTGGCGACTGCAGTGAAAGGAACAAGATGTTATTTAAAAAGAATGGTTTTTAACAACTACTATATTGTTCTCCTGTAAAAATACACAACATCAAAAACCATGACTTAATTACTCCACCACATTGTAAGAACTTGTAGGACACTATTAATACAAAACAGTCTTCCCCTGTTAACAAATATTAACAAATGCCCGGGCTCCATCTAGTGGCGGAAACTCAGTAATGCCTCCGCCAATCGCACGGAAGGCGGCCAGACCCGTTACACACAGACACACACACACAAGGGTTTGTAATTGTATCTTTGTGGGGACTGTCCATTCATTTCTATGGGGAAAACTCTCATCCCAACATGACACCCTTAACCCCTACCCAGCCATAACCATACCCATAAGTAACCAAACAAAATACGAGACTTCGCAACTCATTTTAACATTTATACGGCTAATAACAAAATACCCCGATTCCATGGTCCTGTGGTTTAGTCCTCACAGATCACTTTCCAAAGATAATTTCTTTCAAGACATACTTAAGGCGCCTGAGTCCGGGGCTTGAGCCAAACCGTGTCGGTCTGGAACATCCAAGAGATGCTCCGTCCTCCCAGCCAGGCAGCGGAGGTAAGGAGACTGACTATGATTTTTTCGTATGGGGAGCAGCCAGCCAGTTCTGGGGCAGAAACATTCGGATCATCTCCCTGATATAAACACTCCCGGCCCCCTAAGAAGGGTCCCCGAGATCAGTGACAGTGTAGCACACTGTGTTTTTAATCCTCTAAATGAATTCGTCACTCATCAGGCGGACCAGCTCAGAGCGCAAATCCAGCATACATGCATGTTCCGGGGCAGGCACCCGGACAGGCGCACACATTCATAGCAGCGCACACATCTATGCGGACATCCGCGTGCAGGCTCGTACCCGAGGAAAGCCGCACAAGGCCACGAGGACTCGAGATCTCTTTGACTCCCACAGACGTTTAAACTGACCTCCAATGTTACGAAGGAAACGGACAATACACCGGTGTAGATAGATGCACACTCCCTCTTCAACTTCCCACAGACCTACAAACTTAGGAGTTCCACTGACGGTGGTATTCACCTTAAAAGCAAAAGCCTCTTAATAAATGGGTACATGTATTGGGACGAACTTGCAGACGACTACGTTGCCTAGAATTAATCATTGTCCTCCTGTTCCTGTCATACTTATGAGGTGATTGAGGCGTGGATTGATTCTGATCGTGTGTGGACTGATCATCCTGAGATTCAGATACGTCGCCCACGATTCACCTATAATATTATTGTTTTAAGGATAAACCTGCATAAGCATGGTTTTGTCCCTCTCTGATCACTAATATAACTTGCTTTCCACAAATGACTGGTTTGAGTAACCTTATCTCATGTGAAAGAATCCTCGTTCTGGGATGCTTAACCTATTCAAGGACGCTTACCATGTTTCCCCGGGTTTGGGGGGGGGCTTGTTGAAGACAGGGAAAGGTGTTGCTCAATATGTTCTGTACACCACTGGTCAGTGTATGAGACACCTGCCTTATCTTCATGGGAAGGGAAAGCATTGCTCAAGGATACTCGTCTAATTATTTTGGGAACTGCACCTAGTCAGTCAGTGTGTGTAGAACGTTTATCCCCATCCTTAGGAGGAGGGGATACATTGATTATAGAAACTTTCCGATTGAAACTGCAGGCGGCATTGCTCGGACAAAATTAGAAATTTGAGAACGCATTGCCTGAGGGGAGGGGTGAGCCTGGCCAGCTCATCCCCTGCCCGCATGTAATGCCCAAAATTTAGAATACAGGAAGGTGGAGATGTTGGTACTGACCGGAGCTCAGCCGTGGGATAGAGCGCGCATCGCCCGGCACTTTCTCGGGACTCCTCACATCATCTTAAATCAGTACATTACAAGGAAGTCAGTTTAAACCTGCCTTTCACAGAAATCCAAAAAGACCCTTTCGTTGTACAGGATATGCACCGTCTGCCAATAATCGCCCTCAAGGATGGACAGCTTCACACGTGCTCCTTGGTATTCCTGTCTTCATGGGGACTCTCCACTGACTCTGATCATAATGTCATCCATAAACCTTCCATCCCCAAAAACTGCCAAACTCAAGCCAAGATCGAAACTGATAAGAAATAATAAATTTGCCCCTTTTTGTGTGTGTATGTGTGTGTGTGTTAACCACATCCCCCAGAGGAGATACAAAGGGTGAAAGGGTGCATCTCTTGCCCACACCTCATTGGTCAGATGTTTCTCCTCAAATTGTAAAGCTTCTCTTTGGAACTAAAGATACTTACCCACACAAAAGCGACAAAAAGACATTCCCTGACCACTGGCCTGTCCAGCTAATGGTTAACCTAGCTGGGCGTAGCCATCGCCATGACGACGCCGGCATAGTCAATACCCCTCATTCCCCCTACTTACGGACCACAACCCAGAGAAACCAAAAGAGTAGCAGAACATTCCAGAAAAAGTCCACCCATCCCAACACTGCGCTCCTTAATGTGAATAAACAAGGCAAACGATCCCTAGATTATGCTGTTCACCTGACCACCTTTATTATTCAATTTTATTGAAAAGTGACTTTATACACACCAGAAAGAGCGTTTTGAGGATGGATGGATGAATGGATGAATGGATGGATGGATCTCATACTGCAGGATGTTTTATCCGGAGCAGTTCATGTTGGTTAACTTGGTCAAAGTTAAAAGAGTAAGAAGTCTTCTGGGACCTGAGCGCGGCATTTTCCTCAGAGGGGAGGAAAACTCTGTACACACCATTGTAAGATCACAAGGATGAGCTGATGTAGGAGGTGTGTGCGTGTATGTGTGTGTGGGGGGGGGGTGTGCAGCAAGAAAAACCAGACGGCTAGTGTCAGGTGATCCACAGACTCCTGTACCGGGCCGAGGGTCAGAGGTCACGCAGACAGTGGGAGAGCTGGGAATACTTCAAAGCACAAGGTGTCCCCCAGAGAAGAGCGGCATTCAAAGGAAGCATCGCCAAGCGGAGCCCATGTACGTGCCACTCTACCCCCCTGCCCATTTCTGCTTTTGAAGATACTTTACCCTAAATCATTACCAGCACCATGAACATTCTACACAAAGCATTATGGGAAGGAAAGTGTTACCATGTCGAGGTTCCGGGGGGGGGGGGGGGGCAAAACGTACCACCATGCACCATCTGACATCCTGTAGCTGTTACTTATATATTCCCTTTAAACCAGAACTTAAGACAAGCACAAATACTTAGAAATATTTAACTAATTTTATTTGATAATCCCTGTACATACATATCATAGAATAAATATTACTGTGTTTACATTTTTGCTACAAGATATACAAACACTCCAGGAGTATCGGCACGTCCTCACAGAGCTCTAGGTTCCTGAAGCATCTGCAAGCACAAAGGGGAAGTTTACTTGAAGGTAAAGTGACATAGTAAAAAACGCTGCCCCCGGGGGTGCTTGGGCACCATTGCGCCTTCCCCTCAGAGAGATAAACATCCCAGGCCTTGTAACACTATTGCTTTGTTGTTTCTAAAATTAGCTCCGCATTCTGCAGCCTTTCCCTTCGGAATGGCAGGATTAAAAAAAAAAAAAAAAAAAAAAAGACACCGAAAGCCACAACTGGATCCAGATGAAGAACACAAGAGTGTTACGTTTGAGTCGGATTTCATTTCATTATTCAATGAGTCTAAAAGCAGCCACTGGAGCCCTCAGTAAACAAGGCGAGACCTCAGAAGGCTTTTGAGGTGTAAATGCTGAAGAACGCTTGCAGCCTAGTTTCGAATTCATAAAAACTTGAGGTCCAACGAGTGCTGAGGAAAGGGAGAACGTGGATCTGGACTGAGACTTACCCCTGGTGCTCTGGGTGGGGTTAGAGGAATGGCCGGTCAGGATGGGCGTGGCGTGTTGCTGAGCATTGGACTGCGATGGACAGATGAACACAAGTCAGTGATACAGAAGCAGCACAGGTGATATGACAGGTGCCACGAGGTCACTGATGCACTACAGTTTAGCTAAGACCATGGTTGGCAGAGAGAGTGACGTCCTTGCCCCCTTGTGGTGATTTTGCCAACTGCAAGCCCAACACAGACGCTGGGAAAAATCCTACGTAGGCTCTGCTAACATTATATATACTGTTGTAATATCACTTTTAGTGGTTTGATTTAATAACTGTTTTTCAAATAAATAAAGATGAAGTCTAAGCTCGGTTACCTAGTTAAATCAGTATAGCCATGAATGTCAATATCGACTACTGGTCAAGCAAGGTAGCCCCCCTGTTACTCCTCATGCCCCGTGCTGCCTGGCTAAATCCTATAAGGACTGCCCCATGATGTCATAACAGCTGGTGACCTCAGACACATGCCCTGTGATGTCATGACAGCTGGTGACCTCAGACACATGCCCTGTGATGTCATAACAGCTGGTGAAGGTCTTACATTTTGGGATAATGGTGGGGAGGGGCTGCTGGACTATATGACAAACTGATTTGGACAATAATAACAATCATAAAAAATTCTGAGCATGCCCAGTGAAGGACATGATATTTCATTAAGGAGACAGGGAGGAGCCGAGTCTCTCACCTGAGACCTGAGTGACTGCAACTCCCTGCAGAGTTTGGCCAACCTCATCTCCAGCTCGATGTTCCTCTCCTTTAACTTCTCCCTGTCCTTTCTCTCCAGGTTGAAGTCAGCCTTGTATGTGTCTGCCTGCAGGGGGTGGGAGGGGGAGATATTATTTTCGCAGAGTAAAAGAGAACTGCTGGGACCAAGTGAAATGGGGAATGTGCGAAAGAAAAGATGAATCCGAGTCGCTTCCTGCCTGAGTACACTGGGTACACTGTAGGAAACTATGGGACTATGCAGCACCTGTGTACATTTTACTACATGCTGTACTTGTATAACTATGTACATGACAAATAAAAGGAAGCTTGACTCTCTCCGTGACTGTTTGCTGTCGACCGAATCTGCCTGACCCTGTTTCCCGTTGAAGTACTCTCTCCCTGACCATAACTCCTATTGGCTGATCCTCTCCCTGATGGTGTTTCCTCTTAACCGACTCTCTCCCTAACAGTGCTTCCTGATGACCGACTCTCTCCCTGATGGTGTTTCCTCTTGACCGACTCTCTCCCTAACGGTGCTTCCTGATGACCGACTCTCTCCCTGATGGTGTTTCCTCTTGACCGACTCTCTCCCTAACGGTGCTTCCTGATGACCGACTCTCTCCCTGATGGTGTTTCCTCTTGACCGACTCTCTCCCTAACGGTGCTTCCTGATGACCGACTCTCTCCCTGATGGTGTTTCCTGATGACCGACTCTCTCCCTGATGGTGTTTCCTCTTGACCGACACTCTCCCTAACGGTGCTTCCTGATGACCGACTCTCTCCCTGATGGTGTTTCCTCTTGACCGACTCTCTCCCTAACGGTGCTTCCTGATGACCGACTCTCTCCCTGACGGTGCTTCCTGATGACCGACTCTCTCCCTGATGGCGTTTCCTCTTGACCGACTCTCTCCCTAACGGTGCTTCCTGATGACCGACTCTCTCCTTAACGGTGCTTCCTGATGACCGACTCTCATCCTGATGGTGTTTCCTCTTGACCGACTCTCATCCTGATGGTGTTTCCTCTTGACCGACTCTATCCCTGACGGTGTTTCCTCTTCACCGACTCTCTCCCTGATGGTGTTTCCTCTTCACTGACTCTCTCCCTAACGGTGCTTCCTGATGACCGACTCTCTCCCTGATGGTGTTTCCTCTTCACCGACTCTCTCCCTAACGGTGCTTCCTGATGACCGACTCTCTCCCTGATGGTGTTTCCTCTTCACCGACTCTCTCCCTAACGGTGCTTCCTGATGACCGACTCTCTCCCTGATGGTGTTTCCTTTTGACCGAATCTCCCTTCATGTCATTAATGCAGAGTTCTGCCAGGTGTTTACAGGTGAGCTGTGTCACACTCTGGAGGTGGACATACTCATACCTGCCACCTGAGAACTTCCAGCTCCTCCCTGACCTCCTTCTCCCGTACAGCCACCGCCTCCTGACTTTCCATCAGGACCTGCAGGGAAAACAGGGGGGATTATGGGAAACTGTGGGACTATGCAGCACCTGTCCCCACTCTAGAGAAAACATGGTGCTGATTCAGTTGAATCAGCAGTGGAGGTGACCAGTTCACAGTGGCACAGATTACAGATCATGGACACACAGATATACATTTCCTTCTTTACACAGAGGCACACACACAAATTGCCTCTACCATGTATCCTGGCAAACCCTGGGAAGGGAGACCCTTTACTGGGTGGTCACTGGGCTGGAGGTATACTTCCACACACTGCCAGTTCCCCTTTGGCAGGAACACCACCCCCTCACTGCACCCTGAATCTGAACCAAGACACACAAACCCTCTCCAAGCCTACATCTAAAGGAGAGGTCCGATTTCCATCTCCTCCCAGACACGCGTGTTTGTCCAAATCTGCACTTCTAATGATGTCACGGGCCAAATCTACCCAAATCCACAACAATCCCATACTGCCTAGCATTTTATCTTGTATTGGGTTGTCATTAATAGTTAGTAATCACAAGGGAGCCTTCTATTAAATACTGCTTCAACAGCTAGGTGTTTTACAACAGCAAAGCAGGACAAGCTCTCAGCTCTAGAGAAGCTGAAGTCTTCCAGGACTTTGCGGAGTCCTGCTTCAAGTGTTGCGTGTGACACAAAGCCAGCTACGGAAAGCAGTATATTAACACCCGCTCACAGCCAAAGAAAAAACGTACTGGGTAAACAACGGGACTCGTTTCTACCGCCAAGGAAAAAACTGGAGCGGAGGTCCATTTCAATGTGGAAACAGCGCGATTTACACTGTGCTGTCAAAAAAAAGTGAAACCCCTTTTTCACACGTCGTGTCCTGTGATATCGGATCATTTTCCGCTCCGTATTCCACCCAGAATCCCCAGGGCTCTGTGGTGCCGGAGCCGGCAAACGCCCAACAGGGCCAGAGACGCAGACTCAGGTTTCTACAGGACCGGACCGGCTCTCATCCAGATCCAACACCACAGCTTTGCCAGGGAAGTCAGGCCTCAGTTGGTTCCCCCATCCATAAATCTTCGCTTCAAGTGGAGCCGCACGGGACATCTCAACGAAGCGGCGCACCGTCATCCAAACAACTCTCTAACCACAGACTCACACACCGAGCCACATGTGATAAGCTGGGCCCTTAACCCCCATCGGCTCCAGACACTGACTGATCCTGATCAATTCTATGTTGCTTTGGTTAAAAGCATTTGCTAAATAAATTAATGCAAATGTAAATGATAACACATGTGAACAAGTACTGCGGTGTTTAAAGCAACAGGAACAGCGTGATCATCTCAGCATCACACACGCGCAGGAGTGAAAATATACACAAAAGCAGGCACATTTACAGGCTGACCTGTGCACACAACATACAGGCACTCCCACAATCTCAAACACCGATCAGAATCCTATCTCCACATCTGGAGGAATTTGTGCTTTACACCTCTGGTGTATATTTGAGATAATACAATGCTATGATATGGAATCACTATAGGAAGTTTATAAGAGTATTTGCTTTGTAGATTCTGTGAAAGCAGTCAATAAAAATAATCTCTGTGATTTAAAACAATATAAAAAAGCTTTAAACAGCTTGGTATACAGTAATAACTATGCAAGGAAGACAAACAAGCTTAGGCTAGAGGAAATGGTATTTTTTAAATAATAAGCATAATTTTAAATAACTCTGATCATTTATAGGTTCAAGTTTCCAATTCTAAGTACTAAATTCAATTCCACTCTCATTAAATATATATCAGCGACTTCCACCCTGTGGTCAAAATTGGTAATGCACATAGCAGCGACGAAGGTGCCAGCCGCAACTTAAGCCGGGAAAATTGTACTGTGCCCCGTGTGGAGGAGAGTGGTAATGCAATGGAATCTATCAGCAAGTCCACGGCAAACAGTGTAAAACTGGCAATTAAAACCATGTAAATTGGTAAATTAAATAATTCTGCTGCCTTCGTATTAAAGATTTCACACACGCACTCGGTGAATGCTGTGCTTGAACAAGAATAAAATTACCTGATTCAATCGCCGGATTTCACTGGTCTGTTGCTGCCCTCTTGTGGTCAATGTCGCGATCTGCTCTGTAAGACGCTGAACTTGCTTCTCCGTTTCCCGTAATTCTGCAATCTGCTCGAAGTTTCGGTTCTACAGTCATACAAAAAAAAAAAAAAAAAAAGAAAGCGACCAATCGGATTTTTAAACAGCGGCTGATTGTTTCTGGTAAGTCTTGTCCTGGAAATACAGATATTGAAATTCAACTGTTGTCATAAAAAGAGACCTATGGTGTCATTTGAATGACATTAGATACACGAATACAAACTGCCCAAACAGATGCTTAATGTTCTGAAAATACAAGACATATTTAACATTGTTAGCATGAACCTTCACTGGCACATGTGCATTTTTCTCCACTTCAACTACTGATGTTCATTAGACAGACTTTTAAATAAATATATGCCACTTGGATTGACTGGCTCAAGGTATTTGTAATAGCTGTCTTACAACACATCAAGGGTGACGACCCTTTAAGTTTACATGTGCAAATATCCTGTGGGATGTTCAGTAGCCTGGGGATTAGGGCTTTTTACGAGGACAGATAACCAGAAGGTGTGTAAATTCTCACCTGTGGCTTGTCCACGGGGGGCCTTCCCGCTCTCACCTCCCTGTGGTCGAGTTCCCAGGTCGCCAGCCTGCCCCGCAGCACGTCTATCTGAATAAGGAAACGCATCGTGGTCAGTCCCATCTCACGAGTTTGGCGGTAAACTGCTTTGGAGTTTCCACTCTTTGGGTGATATCTGTGAACTAAATAACCTGGTGATATTCGGAGCCTCTGATTAGTGCATCACCATGATCGTCCCTCACGCAGCATGACTGCCCTTTATGCAGTCACACAGCCTCTCTCCTCCACTCATCCCTCCCGTTACATGTGGTGCAGTGCCATTAAATGCCATACTTTTAACATAGAGAGTAAATACCCAACAGACCTTTTGCATATAATGTCGTTTCAAGTATTGGCAGTATTCGTCCCACTTCTTGTTGATGTCCAGAAGCTTTGAACAAGACAACAAAGAACAAGAGCAGTTAGGCCCAAAGACATTAGGATTAGATAAGATGAACTTTATTGATGCCAGGGGGAAATTCCTCACATGAGTAAAACCTCACTGCAGGATATGTTGTGTGAAGAATCTGATCCTGTAGGAACCTATCGCAACATGCATTTGAGCACCTAATTCTATGCACCCCCCCCCCCCAAAAAAAAAAAAAACAAAGGAAGTACTTCAATTTGGCTGCATTTTCTTAAGTAGTCGACTGCACCGTGTCCCACTAGGGGAAGGTAAACTTACCTCTTGTCTTTGCTTTTCCAAAATGCCGATGCGTTGAAGTAGATCATCAGGCCTTTGGGTCACACTTCCTTTGATTTCCTGCAAATTTTAAGTTATTTAGCATTAACAGATACATTGTCAGATATATCCCAGAGTGTATCTGTAATGCTGTGTGACGTTCACTTTAACATAGAACCCTATATGGAGTTATGCACATGTAAATTCACTGTCCTAGTCACAAGCCAAAGTATGCTGTAATTTACCAGCAGTTAATTTGATTTTTCTAAGGCACTGAAATTATTTACATACTAATATGAACACTTTAACTGTTGAACTAATTATCAAATTGTTGCAATGGAGCAAACCAGCCTTTTATATCTATAGATTTCCAATTTCGAGTGGTCCCTGAAACATTTCCAGTAGACTTCCTTCACGTGATTTCATCCTTTTAGAACCCCAAATGTTAAATGTTGCCAGACCACCTACAATCGGCCCACCCGGAAAATGCCCGGTGTGACGGACCAGATGAGCAGCCCTGCTAAATCCTACAACCCCGTTAATGAAAACTCTCCTTTACGTGAGCGCCCTGCCTGTGCCTTTGCACGGTATTAGCTCTGATTGCTGGATCGGAGTGTCTGTACGTGAGCTCTTACCACGCCGTTGATTCCGGGGGATTTAGCTGACATCCTGCCTGCTGCCCTGCCAGACTCCTTCATTTCTTCCATCGCAGTCCCGGTCTTTCGTAGGCAGGAGACAGAGAGTATTATAGCACACGCGTCCCCACTCTCTCGGTACTTATAGCTGAGAGGTAGCATGCTGTGGGTTTGCCCCGTATGTCGAAATGCGATCAGTACATGCTGTCCGCTGGAAATCACGTATTACAGAAACGTTGCGTTAAGGAAGTTCTGCCCGGCAATGGACTGCATAAAAATTCACACGACTTTAACGAGAGAGTGTGTCGCACACAGGCAATTTCGGATACTTCCTGCCAGTATATGACACTTTGTACAGGAATTTTATGGAAAGCGATTACCGTCCTTTGAAAAAAAAAGTCCATGCTCTTTTTTGCCAGACTTCTTTCAAGTTGTAATAATACATAAAAATGCCCAGGCGTTACAATAAATTGGCACCATAATAGTGCGGAGAAATAAAGTACTTGTCCAGCATTGTAATTTTTTTTTGTATTTTTTAAATGCTATTTATCACCGTAAGCTACTGTCTATTTTAATGAACGTCAGGTGTTCGCTTTATATAGTAGACTACCGAATAAACCTTAAGTGCCCGTTTTTCAAACATCTAATTAAGTATGATTTTTAATGACATATGAAAATATAATACAGACAGCAGAGCAACTACAACTTGCATTCAGCCGATATTTATAACAATGTATTCGCTACCCAGACGACGGGATTTAATCAGTTACAACAGGGATTCACTGACTCAATACGCAAAAATGCCACGTATAGAGCAGTCGATCTCAAAAATTGCAGCATGAAGTGGCCGAGGTTGCGGCGATGACTCAGTTTGCGCCGAGTGTCTATGTAAACGATGACGGAGAAGCGCACGCCGTTTCCTTTTAGGCTTCGCCGGGAACTGCGTTCCAGGGAAGAGCGACTGCGCTTCTTGCGCAATGCAGGAAAATTCCAGATTGCTGGGCTGCTTACAGGCCACTTAACACCCAACAGCATATCCAGTACTTCTAGTTACTGGAAGTTACTCTCACCTCCGGGGGTCTGTGATCTTGGTGGGACGACTGCGTGGCTGTACGCCCGATTCTCTCCAACAGCCTCCTGTCCAATTCTACCGCATAACATCTAAAAAAGCATCGAAAGAGCTCAGCAAATAGCAGATACTGGTACATGCGGCTTTGAAAACTGATGAAAGTAAACAGTTTGCTGCACTAGTCATTTTATTATTAAAATAACAACACTGGCCACTAATACTATCACTAAAACTACGCAAGAGCGTAGGTTTGTTTTCAGGATTGGTAGGGACCCCCAATTCCCCTAGACCCCTTACATATATACCACAATACAGGTAGTGACATGACCCTATTGTCCAAACATAAATCTATGCCCCTGCTACTAACTTGTACTAACAACATCAACAATAAAGTATTATAATTATTATTATTAATAATAATAATAATAATAATAATACTATTATTGGGAAAGTACATCAGTTTAACCCATCATCAATGTATCCCGTAGACAGATAATCCAAACGGGTCAGACCAAGGAAGAACCCACCGTGAAGGGGGACTCACCTGTCAGGCTCTCCATCTCTCAGCATCTCCTCCATGTACATCCAATCAACCCCCCCGTGCTGAAAGTGAGAAAGCCAAAATGTTAGCACTGGGCCAAGGGCCTCTTCATCACGCCAGTGCTGCCCTAAAGCTGACATTATCGCGGACTATTACTGCCGGATGTCGGATTTTGGTAAATGCTCGTACGGGGACCCTGTGAAAGACCACGGTGACTGGAAGTGAGAGCGCTGACAGAAGCGGGCGGCACACACGTCAGCAGAGGACCAGGACCGATAAGGCAGTCGCTCAGGGTTTGACTCAGAGCTTAGATGTGGGGTCTGTGCGACCTGTGCTGCTCCAGCCTGACCCAGTGCGCTTCCCCAAGGCACGGCAGGTCATCGAAGGCCTAGAGTGACCGCCACGCTACGCATGTGTGACGATGAGCGCGAGCAGACAGCCCCAGAGAGGCGTCACCAACCTCCAGCGGCACCCTTGGCGTCCGCCGCCGAAAGCACAAACGGAAACCATGACTCATGTTTTCTTTTGCTCTCTCTTCTTATTTTCCACCACAAAAAGAGGTCCCCCTTTAGGTGGGAGGTAAATAACGCACCCACTCAAGTCTCCCCTAAGAAATACCCCAGCTCTCTCCACCGAACAAGAAATGCCTCATTTCTTTGCACCGGGGCTTCTTTTACGAAACATGGCCCATTGTGTTTATCGCCCCTTATAGGAAACACCCACCCAGCCAAACGCGCGGCAGCACAGACAGGCCCCTGTAAACACATGTCATATACATACACACACACATTCTAATTTCTAATAATACTATTTATTATTTTTGTTCATATTTCGTAAACTTTATTATTGTGGACCTCTCAAGAGCATTGGCAATTTAAAACTATGGATATGGTTTCCTCATTTGAAATAACAAAATTGCTGATTTAACTACATTTTGAGGCTGTGGTTCAGAACGTAGACCTCATTATAAACCTAGACATCACTGTTGATTCTTGGGCCAGGGAGTGAACCTGAATTGCTCAAGTAAAACAGCCAGCTGGACAAATTGTTTGTAAGTAGGGTGACCACCTAATCCATGTCAGTCAGGGGCGACACTATGAGCTATTCTAGGTTTTACAAGTTAATTTGAAACTGAAAGGCTCTTGTGCATGGCTAATTAATTAGTGTTCTTGTACTCTTACTGGTTTTTTTCCTTGATTTAAAATCTAATCCAGCTGTTTCACATTAACTTATCTGACACAGGCATGATTATAGGAGACTGACCAATTAGCACACAGCAAGAACTCAGTGATACAGTGAAATCCATGTCCTTTTAATTGAAATAGTAGTTTACAAACCATGTCCTAACCTAACTCATAGTGTCTCCCATGGCATGGATTAGCGGTCACTCTATTCGTAAGATTGGGTACTGAGAAACTTCGTTCTTATCATGTCAAGTGGTTTGAATGAAAATAAAGCCGATAAAGCTGATTCTGAATGCTTATTAACATAAAACGATTCACACTTACCATCCCGTGCTCAAGACAGTCCATTGTGTTCCTCTAAAAAAAAAAAAAACAACAAAAAAAATGTTCGTCCTGTACTCCAGTAAAGACGATCGTCTGTGTGCGTCTCTGTGCATGTGCTGCGTATTTAAATGAGCCACGCCAAAAGGGAAACCCCAGTCTGCCGCCGGGGAAGACCCGCCCACGCAATCGTTCAACTGAAAAGACCACAAAAAAAGAGGAGGAGGAGGATACCCTGTCAGGCCCGTGCGCTGGTGGAGCAGCGCATGCGTGGGCAATGCCCGGGGACGAGCGGGTTGCAGCATGGGAGTTTTCTCACCTTAGGCTCCGTATGCCAGTAATACCGTGCCTTTACTGTAACGCCGGGGTCCTGCCGCTTAAAAGTCAACAACGTTTCGGTTTCCGAAACTAAACTGTGCACCATTATAACTTAATTAGTATAAATTTCGGTGTGTGTCACCGTTGTGTAAGTCCGCGATAGACCATTCAATACCATAGTATTCCATAACACCGAAGGAGGGGATTACTCGTGCTGACTTAATGTCATTACTCTCACCAAAGCTCTAAATGTCATACGTTTGTATGCAGCCTATATAAAACGTTAATAATTGTCCTTCGTATCCTGAGTAATATCAGTCCTTGTTTTCTTTCTCGGGTTCTTGCTTGAAGCTGCCTGAGTCATTGCTGATACCTGTCACGAAATTGAAAGGGAGGGGGAAATTTCTGGAAGCGAGCCTGCCCTGCCGGTACAGTCATTCGGCGCGAAATGCGAGCTTCGACCACAACCGGGGCTCGGATCTTCTACTGCTGCACACACGGTAGGAGCTTTGGTCAGGTTTTGCTCCATGAAGATCATCAAGAAGGGGGGGGGGTTGGGGGTAAAGTGACCTTTAAGTTCTTAAGCATGATGGGGGTGGGGTAATCATAATGGCATAGGTAATTCCCATTCACCTCGTATTTAAAAGTGTATATGTGTGTGTGTGTGTGTGTGTGTGTGGGGGGGGGGGGGGGGGATTATGATTTAATGTCAAATGAGATACGGTGAGGGACCCTTTGGCTTAACAGGGTAGCAGACCCAAGAGGTTTCTCACTCATAAAGACGAGGGTAGGTTGTTACTGTTATAAAAACCTACACATTTGCAAAAATGGTTACGCAACGTTTAATGATATATTCGGAAGCGGAGGTGCCTTTTGAAGCATCTTTAAAAATGCATTGATGATGAATAGCCTACAAACGAAGTATTTCAAACCAATAAAACTTTAACAAAAGCCTTAATTACAACTGTGTTTTAATTCAAAAGGGTGAAGTAAACAGAAAAGTGGACGTGAGACACACACACCACTTCAGAGCAAGGAGGAATCACCATGTTCCCATAACTAGGAGATGCGGACTGCAGTCAGCTCCTTTCCTTACCGCTGCCGTCAAAATCTCTTTCGCTCTCTGTCGGTTTAGGTTTCGCTTTTGTTTCTCGCCGTTTCACATGGTAAAGCTCAGGGTGTTGATTACCTCCCCCGACATTCCCAGCAGATACGGAGACCTCACGCTCCACCGATCATCCACAGCTTCCTCTGCTGTCCAAAATCCCACAACGACCGCGGTCAGAAGATACACGCAAATCCATAAAGTTGCACCTCAGACACCGCCGTTTACCCCAAACTAACATAAATAACCTGAACTGTTTTCGGTAAATATTCAGTCATGTTGTAGAACTCTTGGCACTATAAATGTTATATAAAAAAAAAGAAGCAGCAATTTCTTGCGTTTGGGGTAGAGTATGCTTGGATTAGGTACTGCCCTGTGGAAATCCATCCATCCATCAATCCATGCATCTTCAGACCACTCGTCCAGGTGAGGGTCACGGTTCCTGTGGGAATCTCTGTTTACAGTAATGTCCGTGCATTTTGCATAAGCAAATGGGTATTTTGAGCATCCTTGTGATTTGATTACTTATACACCAGGCTGCCCCCCCCCCCACACACACCTGTTATACGCTCGTGCAGGTCTTCCTATTCGGAACACCTCGTCCCATAGCTTATTGTTAGTGGTTTCAGCAGAATGTGTTTGAAAGGTCACATCCTCTTGCTTGGTGTTAGTTCCTATCATCCAAAGAGTGATTCAGACCATATGCAGGCCGCAAGCCGCCACAGAATGGCCTATTTACCATGGGAATGTGACTGGGAGAAGCTGGGCATAGGCCCCTGCTCAAGGGCCCATCTGTGATTGGCTGCTGACCACAGGACTCCAACCAGACACAGTCACAGATTGCAAACCCACTGAGGACGTGACATAATAAGGTCAGATGACCTTTATTAATCCCACAGATGGGAAATTTGCATTGTAACAGAAGCAGAAAGAACAGAACAGTACAAGAGGAGTAATAAAATAGCCTTAATACTATATATGCATACACATATATCACTGTTTCCCCCAGGTTTACAGCTTTGGGAGGGCAGACGGACACCGACAGGATTCATGGTTTTCATGTGTTTCTTCTAATGACAGCAGTAAAAAAAACACAGATATATTTGTCTGCTTTTCAGGTGGTTGACGTGACATATTTTCCAATGCGCGCTCTCTGTCCGCTGCTGGGAGTGTGCTCACCTGTGTGTGCACGCACATGTCTGTATGCATGTGTGTGTGTATATTTACTAAGTGGGCATTTTTAGATCCTCATAGCAGCAAACTAAATTATTAAAGCAAATAGCAGCAGGAATTGAATATTTGTTAACAGCAGAAATGACAATATTAGAACATTTCGCAGACTCCTATATGAAAAATCATTGCACTTTATCAGTCCTTGTGTGTGCTTGTGTGTGTGTGTGCGTGCATGTGGTCAACTGCATGATATTGTTTATTGTAGAGTCTGACAGCAGCTAGACGGAACGACCTGCATTATCTCTCCTCCTACCCCCTTGATTGGATAAAGCTCCCATTTGCCATTCCTGATTGGTTCATTTCACTACTATTCACCATCAGACCTGACCAGGTCTGAGATCCAATCCCATAATTTTTCATAAACAATTCCCTTATAGAATCTATATACTTACATTTACTTACGTTTGTTCCCTCCACTGACTTCCTGTAGCTGCCCGCATCAGATTCAAAACGCTGATGCTTGCCTACAAAGCCAAAAATGGACCAGCATTCTCCTACCTAAAAGAACTTCCCACCCCGCACTGCACCACACTCTCCAATCCTCCAGCACCGCTCGACTGGTCCCACAGTCTCTCAAGGTGCAAAGGCGGCATGCATCTAGACCCCTATTATTCAAATCACGGTCCTCGAGGTCCGAGCACTGTTGGTTTTCCAGCCTTCCTTTACCTCAGAGCCAGGTGTGAAGCCTCTGACCAATCAGGATCAGTTATTATTAAACTAACTACCTGGAAGAACTGAAAACAAGGCCTGGATTTGGAATCGAGGTCCAGATTTGAAGAGCCCTGCGCTAGACTCTTCTCTTTTTTGGCACCTCTGTGTTTGGAATGAACTTCCCCTAGATGTCCAAACAGCTGAGTCATTGGGTGCCTTCAAACAATGACTAAAAACCTACCTCTTTCAGAAGAACCTGGATTAGCACTTCCAGGATTATATTCTTATTTAAAGAAAAAAAAAATACCAACAGAGTTTTTAAAATGATAGTATTCTTAGCTGAGTTATATTGAACCAGTATCAGAATGTATTTACTGATGAGACTTCTAAGCATTTATGTAAGTCACCCAGGCTAAGGGTGTCTGCCAAATGCTGTATATGTACTTTTCCCTACACTGATGCGTTGTTTTCATTCTTCAGTGGGTGGGGGCACAAGAGTCCCTCGGTCACTTCTCATTCAGAACGTTTGAAGTTGGAAGCATAGAATTATCCAAAATATCTTGGTATGCATATCAAGACATTGTGGACAATTCTATGCTTCCAAATTTGTTGGAACAGTTGGGGGAAGGCCCTTTTCTGCTCCAGCACGACTGTGCCCCAGTGCACAAAGCAAGATCCATAAAGACATGGTTGGTGAGCTTGGTGTGGAAGAACTTGACTGGCCTGCACAGAGCCCTGACCTCAACCCCATAGAACACCTTTGAAATTAACTATAACGGAGATTGCGAGCCAGGCCTTCATGTTCAATATTAGTGCCTAATTTCATAAATGCTCTTCAGGATGAATGGGCAAAAGCATTCACAGAAGAGTGTTAGCTGTTAAAGCTACACAGGGGGGGACCAACTTTACACTTTTACAAATTCATGGCTACGGATTTAGAATGGGATGTCATAAAAGTTCTGTGGCCAGGTGTCCCAATACTTTTGTTCAAATAGTGTAGTTAGGGGTGGTTGATATTGCAGTTGGGGTGAGATCCTTTTAGTGTTGACACCTACCCTGAAAACTGGGACCTGTTAAAGCAGGGCTGGCCAATCTTATCCGCAAAGGGCCAGTGCGTATGCGGGTTTTCACTGCAACTCCCTAATTAGATTACTAATTAGAGGACTGATTGGCTGAAGAGTCCTCATACCTGGGTTTGAAGAGCTGACCTACAGGTTATCCCAAAAACAAGCTGTTTAGTGGTATTTTACCTGATGATTAGGACCTCCCCTCCTGCTCTCGATCATGTTCTGAATAATGAGGTTAAATATATTGTGGTGCCATGGGGCAGTCATGCCATATACCCTGTGCTGCTTGTATATGTACTGTAACTGTGTTACTTAATGTGTGCCTCCGTGTATTTAACCCTGAAATTAAATGTTGTACCGACTGTGTTTTACTGTGAACTGTATGTCATGTCCTGTCTTTAAGTTGCACCATAGTCCTGGGAAATCCTAGGTCATATCACGATACACAGCATGTATAGATGATATGATGATAAAAATACTGAAATTTGATATAAACAAACCTTCACGGCCACATTCAAATTTACACACATTGTCTGAACCGTACCAGTTATTCCACTAAGCCAAACGTGCCATGCTTGTCACTCTTACATCTACAGGATAGCAGACATACAGAGTTGCAGATATACATACATACAATGTAAACTGTATAGAAGACGCAAGCATCACTAAGCCGGTACTGTTAGAGAGTGCTATTAATTTGGCTGTTGACATGGAATTAGAGATCTAGAGTGTGTAGTTTAAGGTGTCAGTGATAATACCAAGTTAGTGAAAGCAAAATACACACACTACTTAATTTGGATCCATCTCCTCTACAGTCTGATTGGCTATATCTCTGAATCAATAATTTTTCTTTCAGCCTTCAGACCTTTTTGTGTAAGTAAATCTCCCATGAGAGTCTGTATTGTCCTCATGTACAGGGAGGGGTGAGAGGGCTGGCATGGTAGGCCAGGAAGCAACAAGCTGTTTACTTATATTTTACATGATTGGGATCTTAACTCATGTTCTTGATTGCCGGGGGGGGGCTCTTGTCAGGGAGTGCTTTTAAATATATTCATTTGTTTGTGTTTGTCCTAGTTGGCCTTATGTCTGTGCCACTCTAATATCGGGGATGACAGTCAGGGTGGTGTGCCTTATTAGACTCCATTATCCTATGCAGTGTTGTGATTTTTTTCATTTGGAGTGCACTGTACCTGTGTATCTTTTAGGAGAACTAAATCAAACGAACTGTGATCCCCGAAAAGGTCATTTCGCCCGTCACTACTATCAATCCCACGCCCTCCGTGCAGGTCTGGATCACCCCGAGCCGTTATGCCAAGGCGGAAGTGAGACACGCTTTACCAGACCCGGTTAGACTGAAGGCTACACTTAAATTCAAAGTTAAAATATGACCTTTAGCAAAAAATAATAATAATTTAACTGGTAGGTGGCACTTTAACAAGAGCGAATTCTAAATATAAATGCGGAAATACGAGGTACGCTTTAAAATGAAACTGAAACGAGTTAAAAAACCAGCAGCGTGCTTTTGTAGATAGTGTAGCACACATAAGGTCATATAAACATCATACTGGTACCAGCTCCATAAATTGCGGAATCCTGAATTTAAGCAATATGTACCGAAACGTAGGGTATTATAACGACTCAATGCAGACTACTCACGTTTCCGTAGCAGCACGCGTGTAATGGTACGGCTCTGTCGGCCATTAACCCTTACTAAAGGTAATGTAATGATCTTAAGGCATCTGGGGCTTAGCTCTGGTTATCAAACTGACAGCATGGTTGTTAAAACGTCTGAGCTAAACACATCAGTCTGGTCTAGTTAGGATTCTCGCATTTTGAACATACTAGGTAAGGTACCAGGGCAAACGCTCGCTATAGGCGGAAATGACCGAGGGCAGCCGAATGACCTGTGGAGGGGGCAGCTGCTCGACGGTAAATGCTGGCGACGGGGGCTGTGGCGGCGCTCAAAAATTAAAAGCAAAAAAGAGAGGTTGTTTTCTTACCAACTGGGACAAAAGGGGCAAATGCTCATACATCCTCAGTGCCCCCAGCTGATGCTGAATGATCATCAGTTTCGGGGGCGGGGCGAGGAGACTAAGTATTGTGGGTAATTGTAATTTCAGTTGAAATGCCTTGGAAAAACAGGCATTTCACTCAAGATAGCATCATAAATAAATTCATTATTATTGAGCCGCTTCCCCAGCGTTACGGTACTCCTGAGTCCTTCATCGACTCGGTTTCCTGCAGTCAAAGCAGTGGAAAGGAGCAAATCGAAAAGAAAAGCTGTTTAAATGGGCAATATTCTTGATATTTTTCTCCTTTATGCACTTCAGCTTTTATTTATAGTATTGGTATTTGAGAATGGGACACTCATTACGGGAAAGGTACCTGAAAAATACCACGGAGTTACAGGGACATTAGCTAGACACATCTCCGTACCAGGGTAGTACTGTCATGTTACATATAAATAAAAGTGATAAATATATCTGTAACGTTTTGGAAATTCACCCGCAAAAAAAGCCACAGCATAACACTGAAAATTCAGGCTGGTCCGCATTAAGTTTCAGTGAATCACGACGTAGGAAAGAGTTAAACAATGGTGGAATTCAATCAGGGTATTTCATATCCACAAATGCTTAACTGCAAAGGGTGTGTTGACATTCAGCAGATTAAATGTCGCTATGACGGAAAGACATAGAAAAAACCCAACTTTTATTCTTAGAGAGGAGCAATTAGAGCGGACGCAGGTAATATTTTCTGGTCTATAAATGTAGTGTTGCTGAGTACTCCGTGATCCTCGGGTGTTGGACCACGGGCATCGCCGCCATTAAATCTGAGGGGGACGTGTCCTCCTCACATTTCATACACACACACACACACACACACACACACACATTTAACATAAAATATTAGTTTTATGCCAGTGTCCCCCCCCACACACACACACATTCAAAATGCTTCTGACGCCCCTGCCTGGGACAGAAACCTTCAGAAACTGCTGTAGTATCAGAAACCACCATCTTAACTGACCTTCCGGACAAGTTTGGATTAGGTAATGGGAGCGTTTTTCGCGCATACTGTTACACCCAATTCAAATGGGATCCATGTCATTACATATCTTTCTTTTTCCTCACATGGGCTACAGAAGGCACCCCTCCACATGCACGTGGCAGCTAGGCTGACAGGAGCTATAGAATTCTGTCAGTCCAGATGAAGGGAGTCCTGGTATGCGAACCATATGCTACCTGTCATAGGTATGGTGGTGAGTCACCGTCAGTCGTATATGTACAGAATGGTAAGGAGCGCACTCATCGCTGAGCGTTTCACTCTCAAATTCCTCTCAGGTTTGTCATTCGCTATGAAATGACGACTTAAGTGTGGAAAAGCGACACACACACCAGGAGTGTTTGAAATTATCCGAAAGGACATAAATCTGTAATATACTTACAGCCCCTTCACATGTTTTCGCCTGGTGAAAATGTGGTTAATTAATCCTTACAAGTCAAATTAAGAGTCGGAATTAAGCTGCTTGAGTAATGCAAAAGTTAATTAGTTCTTTATTATATCGATCAGCGGTTACATCCAGTGCGGGACACTTGCGCCTGTGCGTCCCATGGTGAATTACACCGGTTTTTATACGCTTTTCATATCTCTTCTCAAAGGAGACGTCCCAAGCATCATCCTTTCCAGATCAATTGCAATTATGGTGCTTCCCTTTCCGGGGCTCCGGTAGTTTTCATCCATATTAGTATATTAGTCTTACCATTATTCCCTCGTCTTTGGGGTCCACTTACTCCCCCACCCCCGTTTGATAAAGTTTATCAATTATATTTTGCAGAAGCACGATCATAGAAAAATGGCCACCACGATGTTTTTTATACTTATGGCAAAAGGCCCAAAAACCAGGCAAGGACACAGCGATGGAGAACCCAGGCAATATGCCCAGAACTACCGTGAGAACTCAGGTGTTTCTTCAATAATAATAAATAGTAGCAGTCTTTGGAAGTTTTAGCTAGGCACACGTTGCTTAGCTGCAGAGCCTTCATCATGGCGATGAGCTGCAGAGCTAACGAATGCACATATTCATACAACCAGGGCTAACATAGGAAACTGATACAGAACCTTTGGGGCTAACATTAGGCGCAGAAACACTTATTTTGGTTACATTGTGCAGCAGTAATTGGTCTATGTTCTCTAAAGGTTACAAGATTACGTTGTATTCCGCGTGCTACATCTTTACAGTATTGTCCTAAGGGTTAGGCCTACATTCAGTGTCATACAGTGCTAAATAATATTCCATAAAACACTAGTGATTTGGTATTAAAACTTATGCATTTATAGCTGCAAAGAATCGGAATTGTGAAATTTGTTGCGATCGGTTTTTTTTATCATTCATTTAATCATCTCACGTCAAGCAAACGTTGGCAAGCTGCCTTCCGCTAGCGGGAACTAATTTGTATGTTTCCCATCATGCTTTTGCTATATGTGTTGTGTTGTGTCCACATGTCCCTGTTTATGACTATGTCCTGTTGCGTGTGTCGTGTGTTCCTTACATGTAATGTCATGTGTGGTGCTTATGTTTGTGAATGTTAATGTAATGGATGGTGTACCCACCACGGCTTGTTGTGGTGGTTAAGGGAGTTAGCACGGTGGGCTGTGATGGAAGTAGAGAGAGTGGTGGGTTGTTGTCGTTGTGTAGTTTGCTGCATGAGGTTTTTTTAGAAGGCTTTAAATACGAGGGCATGTTATGTCGAGCTGTTCTGGGCGTCACAGTATCATTGCAGCGTGTGGGTCATTGATTTAGTCGGAGTCGGCACCCTGATTGTAGTTTGTGAGCTTGGCCGAAGCATGAGACGGGGAGGAGCGGGTCTGATCCCAGGGAATCCCGAGGTGGGCGGAGCAGGGAAATCTATCAAATAATGCACCTCCAACAAATGCAACTAAATAAACCAAAATTCATTCATAATACTGTAAATATAGCTACAATAGGGGTATACAAAGCAGCCGATATTTGTATCTGTATTTGTATTTGTTGAGGGGGGAAAAGTATTTGTATTTGTATTCGAGTAAAATTCAAAATAGGCGTAAAAATCCATTTTTTTTAGTTACAATTCTAATTTACGTTATAGTGTAAGTATTCTTTAATTATATCCATTATAATAATTATGGATATGCAATAGACAGAGTAACTTAAACGTACCATATAACCCCCACAAGTGCATACAATTCGACACAACTACACAAGCATTGTTTTAACCTTTTTAACCGAACGGTAAGGTTACTCTGTCAACAGCCAATTGTCTAAATTACCGAGCTAACAGAGCGAACATGAGAGCACCCGACTGCAGACGTCAATAATGCAGCGTAATGGAATAATCTCGCGATCAAACTCTGCTTCACGAAAGTTATAAACTGCCCCCGGAACCCAGTTAAAGGACAAAAATCGATTCAACAAAAATAGTGATGCAGTTAAGTCTTTTTTTTTCGCTCAGCCGAGCCTTCTCTGTTGCTGTATGGAGCAGCCTGTGTCAGTCACCTCTTTTACATAAAATAAAACATAAAATATTAGTTTTATGCCAGTGCCCCCCCCCCCCCACACACACACACACACATACACACACATTCAAAATGCTTCTGACGCCCCTGCCTGGGACAGAAACCTTCAGAAACTGCTGTAGTATCAGAAACCACCATCTTAACCGACCTTCCGGACAAGTTTGGATTAGGTAATGGGAGCGTTTTTCGCGCATACTGTTACACCCAATTCAAATGGGATCCATGTCATTACATATCTTTCTTTTTTCCTCACATGGGTTACAGAAGGCACCCCTCCACATGCACGTGGCAGCTAGGCTGACAGGAGCTATAGAATTCTGTCAGTCCAGATGAAGGGAGTCCTGGTATGCGAACCATATGCTACCTGTCATAGGTATGATGGTGAGTCACCGTCAGTCGTATATGTACAGAATGGTAAGGAGCGCACTCATCACTGAGCGTTTCACTCTCAAATTCCTCTCAGGTTTGTCATTCGCTATGAAATGATGACTTAAGTGTGGAGAAGCGACACACACACCAGGAATGTTTGAAATTATCCGAAAGGACATAAATCTGTAATTCATAATACTGTGTCAGTCACCTCTTTTACTCCTAAAAGTCACTCACTCACTCATCCGGGCATGCACTGCGGTCTCATGAGGAAACGCAGCTTTTTGATATGAAGTTTTTCTTGTTCCCGAATACAAATATTTTTTAAAGTATTTGTTCGAAATAAGTATTAGTAAAAAACACGTTATTTGTGCCTTTCCGAATACCGTATTCCGGTTCGGCTCCACTCTTAATATACAATTTCACAGACATTTCTTTGTATGTTTTTCTGGTTTGTCCCAAATCGTTAAGAATAATACGCCACCAAGGTGAATTTGCTTAGTTCTGACTCTTGGCTGACAGTGTTGGGGGGGGGGTGCATTGATAATTTCAGAATGGTGCTCAATTTAGAAAAAGGAGGAAAGAAGAGGAGAAAAAAACATGCAAAATATAAAGGTTTGTAACTGTTTCTTAGCCAATAGAGTAATAGTGTAATAATTTGATTCTCCTTTTTTTCATTTTTATACTATAATTTATTTCTATTTGTCTGTTACTTGTTTTTTATTCACAAATCTTATTTTGTATATATTTTTATGTTTATATAGTTTTAAATGTATAATTGTTTATTTGTATAGTTCTAAATGTCCTAATTGTTGGGAGGGGTGGTAGGGTGCTGAAGGGGGGGTTACCCATGAAGGGGGGGTTACCCAGGGTGCCATACAGCTTGAATAACTATTACTTACGTATTGGAGTTATAAATTGTAAGTTTCTGTGTTTACATTACTGTCATTAAAGTTTTGCTGTTATTTATTTAAACCATGTATGAAATGACTACAATGCTAAGTTTATGGTCACTAAGGTCATGTAAACACATATAAATACTGGTGAAATTTCCTGTATTTGTTTACTGCTTTTCCGTGATAATTTCAGAAGTTGGTGTTTTACCTGTTGTGGATGTGGTAACAGGCACTCTCTCGGACAAAGTGATGCCCTGCCCTGTATTTGCATATTTATCCTGGCTAATTTTCCAGGCCTTTCCTGTTTATTCAGATGTCTGCATATGATTAAATCAATTCCTCATCAATTTCATTTCTTGATCTGAGGGTCTGCTTGAAATAGACTGTGAAGCCATGTGTCAAGAAACCGAAATACATGGGTGACCCTTTTACTAAAATCAAGTGCGAAAAAACACCATAACTGGCTTTCACCATAGCCTGGGGCCAAAGGTTTTACTTAATATACATATGAATTATACTGATCGCTAGCAATTGATGCATCAATCCATCTATCAAAGTATCTGTCCAGGACAGGATTGTGGAGAGTTTAGAGGGTTTGCAGAAAATCAAATGGCACAAGGCAGAGATACTTTTCCATCTAAGATTTTACCAAAATATTTCTCCTTTGTTTATCTGCACAGTGTATGTGTGGAGTTTACACGGTCTGCCTGCGTTACATGATTATGCTCATACAGTCCAAATAGTTAGGTTACTCTCTAAATTTCCATCAGTGTTTGATTATGTGTGTGTGTGTGTGCCCTGTGACGGCCTGGCACGCTGTCCGCGGTTCGCCCAGTCCCTCTGCCCTGTGACGGCCTGGCACACTGTCCGCGGTTCGCCCCGTCCCTCTGCCCAGTGACGGCCTGGCACGCTGTCCGTGGTTCACCCCGTCTCTCTGCCCTGTGACGGCCTGGGGACAGGCTTCAGGTCCCCCCTGTTTTGTTACTTCCCTCTCGCTTCAGCTTCTGCATATTAGCACATGGGGAAGTGAGTGTCAGTTTCCACAGATCTGGGATCAGTGATACACTAATGGATCCTCTGATGCTCCTGTTTCTTCTCATTGCTGGGCTCACAGGTGAGTGTCACTCATTACAGTGGAACTGAGTAGAGATCTCTCTCCTGCTCCTCCACACACTGTCAGATACAGTTTGGAGGTCATGATGTCAACTGTAAAATGATGGTGGTCTTAAGTAAAAACATCTTTGTCTTGGATATTGGAAATACTTTTCACATTCTTACAGATGTACCATGAATCAGGTTATTGATACTATAAGACTAATAGTTAAATATACTGTGGCACTGGGCAGACCAAGACATTGCGGCAGTGAATTAACACGGATTCACATGAAACTGCTTTTTACTTACAATCATTAAAAGGACCACACACACGCAACAACACAGCGAGACCATGAATGGCAGGGAAAGACGGGGAAGTTATTCTAAGGACAGTAAGTCACACACACGGCGGGTAATTACACAATGGGTAAGACACGCGAAGATCAGGCAAGACCCGAGTACAACCACTGTTAAAGGCAAACTCGACAACTTGATACACAGCACAACAAGTATTTACACTAACAAATACAAACAGGGGCTATATACACACACTCATGAGGCATTCTGGGACATACAGTTGCCTCTGGCTCAACAATACTGTGTGATACTGTCATCTCTCACATTTAGTGTTTAAGCAGTAGAAAGACTCAGATAAAATGCAGATAAACTGTCCCTGTCTCTTGTATCCTTTGGTTTTGTGTGAGGCCTGCGATCGATCTTACTGGGGTCATTTCAGCAGCACAGGTGGTTCTGTGAGCAGACAGCCGGGATGCCATCAGTCATTTCTGTGTGACAGACAGAGGGGTCTAAACTCCCAGCTTCATGTGCTACTGGGGCAGGTCTCTGTTTATCAGGGGTCAGGATCAGCATTAGGGGTTGAGACTAGACCTGGTTGTCTTTCACCCTGCAGCAGGTTTGGGGAGCTAGTTACCCTCTAGCTGGTAGAGACTGGGGGCAGCGTGGGGGCCTCACACCTCCAGGCTTGTGGTTTCCATATCCGGCCCCCAGCTCTCTGTCCTGTTTAGTTTTAGATGTTTATAAAAAGTATGGTAACATTAATATAAGCAGGTAACTGGCTCATATTTTATGCATAGTGTATTTTATTTTGAACTGTGTAAAAATCACAATGTTTGTTCCTAATCTGTGTGTTCAGGTTCCCCATGGCTCTCAGTGGACAAACAGGAGGTGACGGGTGTGGAAGGAGACAGTGCCAGTGTTCAGTGTCGCTATAGAAACAATTATGGTCAGAGGATGTAGTGTAAGATTGGGGGCTCCTGTGCATCAGAGAGATCTGGGAGTTTGGATGGGAGGCCTGTCCTGATCAGGGATGACAGAGTAAATAAAGTCTTCAGTGTAACAATGAGGCAATGCTGGTTTGTTTGAAATGCCTTTATATATATCAGGAGTGTTTCAGTTTATGCTGAAGCCATTTATTTGTGCATGAATCTCTCAGGGTCAGAGGAAGCTGGGGGGTGTGACCTTTGTGGAGCAGAATGCATCAGAAGAGCTATAAAATAAATGGTTATGCTAACTACAGTGAGGCCTCTCTCACACAGCCCTGCTCAGTCTGTACAGTCACACCATGAGACTCAAACACAGAGAGGTTGATCTGCAGTGTAGGATTGTCTGCTGGGAACCTGTACAGCCAGTGCTTTGTACCGCTGATGGCCTCTTCTTCACAAGCGCTTTACTGCCACCTGCTGGTCACATTTTAATATTGGTTTATTAATTAGTGAAGGTAAAATTGTATCAAATCTCATTGCTTATTAATTAAGCAATGGTAATTTGATGATTAACTTTACATTTTGTATTGTTCTGAAGTTTTTATTAAAATTGAAAGATTTCTCATGCTTCAAGTAAATTATATGTGGTTTGCAGGTCACTCCTCCCTGTCAAATCCCAACAATCAGTGACCCTCTCAGACTGTGATGTAACACAAAAAAAAACTCACAGTGCAATATAATAGAATAGAAAACATTACAGTGGGCTGTGAGATTTAAATGAGCTACTTTAACATATAAATTACTTTGGACAATCATGGTTCCCAAAACTCTATATTGTTACAAATGTCTTTGCTCCAAAAAAATGAGGAAGAATCGAATGGTCACGCACATTAACGGACGTTTAAAACAATTTAGCACCGTTGCCTAACATCTCTAACCCTCTACAGTCCAAAAACATACTGAAGTGAACAGGAGCTACTAAACTGCCCATAGGTGTGAATTTTGATATATGTAGCAGAATTTTGTTTATCAACTAGAGGGCAGCAACACATAGGAGATTCTCTAATAAAGGGATCTGATGCTTCAGGAAAGAGCTGCAGAGGAGACACCCAGGTATTCCAGTAAGACAGGGGTGAGCAATCTTATCCACAAAGGGCCGGTGTGTATGCAGGTTTTTGGGATAACCTGTAGGTCAGCTGTTCAAATCCAGGTGTGAGGTCTCTTCAGCCAATCAGTCTTCTAATTAGTGTCCTAATTAGGGAGATGCAGCGAAAACCTGCATACACACCGGCCCTTTGCAGATAAGACTGGCCACCCCTGCAGTAAGGAATGGATTAATATCAGATAGATCCACCATCTGACTATAACACGCAGTATTTAAATAGAATTTCAACACACTCAGTGTCAATATTAAATCCATGATATGTGACTTTTTATGACTGATGAACTTCGAAAGCCAAAATATATTTGAGAACAAGGGCCCCCTTTATGTATGAAACATCACAGTGGTTGCATCACTTCCTGTGTGATGTATAAAGTGACCCTTCCCTCTTTACTGTGACTGCTGTATGTGAGCATAGAGATGAAGCAAAGTTATGGAGAACCAAGGTGTGAGTGTCAGTCCTCACAGATCTGAGGTCAGTGAGACACACATGAGGTTCCTCTGATGCTCCTCTTCATCCTTTTCTTCACTGATGGGCCTCTGGGTGAGGATCACTTACTCTGGGACAGGGTCTCTCCCTCTCTCACTTCACCAATTAGTGTAGTTAAGTTGAAGAGACAGATAACTGACACATTTCAGCAAATTTTGGATGGATGGATGGGTGGATGGATGGATTATCCCTGCTGACAGATCAAATACTCCAAATAATCACAAATGAGCTGCTGTGCGTATAAATTCGTAAACTGTGATGACATGGATTTATGCCTCCAACTTTGTGTCAGTGAATTACATGCTAACAGCAGTATGACAGCATTAGATTACGCACAATGTTTAGACCAGGAAGTTAATCTGGAAAAAAAATCTAATTCACAGATGGAGGTGTGTATAGTAAGAGGAAATCCACCAGGGAGGGGTTCCTAAGAGAAGGAAGTCAGCCCAGATCAGGTTCCGCCCCCCAGCGAATAGGCTGCCTGGACGCTGAATGCTGGTCCAGCTAGACAGCACAGAGTGATCTGGGTGCTGCATAATTTTAGAAATGATTGCAGTGTTTTCTGTGTCCACTATGTGGCAGCAGTTCACAGAAATGTTCAAATTCATTCCACCTGTAGGATATATGCTGGATTGACAAAGTCTGCAGAAATCATCACATACCACTACCTCCATGTGAAGTGAATCAATGTGCTCATCACCTGACTTTGACCCCCCCCCCCCAGGGATGACTCCCACCCCTGACTTACAGAGATACAGTGGTACCTCAGAACTCAAATTTAATCCACTGAGAACTCCGGATCGAATCCTAAAAAGTTCGAGTTATGATAGAATTTTCCCCATAAGAAATAATGGAAAACCAATTAATTGTTTCCTGGCCCCAAAAAAATTACACCTAAATATGTTTTTCTTTTTTTTAGCATTTAAACATGAACCGGATAAAACAAGGAGAGCATATACTGTACTAAACACATCTAAGCACATTTATCAAATTTGTAAAGTAAGAAAATAAATGTATCCAAACAATGGCTATGTTCACACTGCCAGCCACATCGTTCAATTCCGATTTTTTTCTTAGATCGGATTTGTCTATCTTGACGGTTTACATTCATAACTACAAGTGACCTGTATCTGACTGTAATGTGAACGCATCGGTCCTTCAAAACGTCACGCATGCGCACATTAATACGTTTTTACACGGGTAAAAAGCTGGTCGTAAAATTGGCACGTTGTGCGGCCATGACCGCTGCGCTGATTCAAGTGTTTTGTCTCCTTAAACTTTGACTTCAGGCTCTTTATTTTTCTTTGCCATTGTAGCCACGTTAGTGTCCGCGCTGCGCCATTTCTTTGGCAATTTTTACAAATACTACTTTATTACGATAGGTTCCTTCCAGTTTAGCTTGAACAGATTCATTTCCCCAAATATCAATTAAATCCCCAACTTCTCCATCCTTCCACTGACTTATCGCAGCTCTCCTCCATCTTTACCTTCCCGCGCTGCCGGTGCAGGCTGATGATGTCAGCGCATGCGTATAAGCAAAAAGCCACATGAATTCCGATCTGAGCGTCACATTCAGGTCGCATGGCCACGAATCGGATACGTATGAGATTTAGGCCCCGTTTACACTTCTGTTAAATGCGACCTAATTCCGATTTTTTGCTCATATGTGACACAGATCGGATCTGTTCTGTGACAGTGTAAATGGGAAAAAAACGCATGCATTCGGATATTTCGAGATCGGTTTCAGGCCTCATTCATATGTGGAAATAAATCAGATATAAATCAGATATGGGCCAATGCGACTGTAATGTAAACAGGCAGATCGGATTTTCTGAGGCATTGCGTTCTGTACGTCATTAAACTGCGTACGTGAAGCGTACGTGAAAAGTACGTGGGAAGTACGTGTGGAAGCGTAACATTCAAGAAACACACGAAACATGGAGGAGGAAAGTGTAGGGCAGTGGTCGGCGCCTGAAATAGCCTACCTTCTCACCCTGTGGGGAGAAGAATCCGTTCAGGATAAAATTAAAGGTTCCTACAGAAACAAATCTGTTTTCGAGGATATTTCGGCTGCAATGATGGCCCTTTTCCTCCTCCTTCGCCTCAAAATCGTGATGTTGTTCGGCGAACTTCGCATACATCGCAAAGCTATCGTAAAACAAATGTCGCGTTCGTCCGTCTTGGCTACGGTGTCGTGCAAAAACCCCCGTTGAGCATGCGTGAAATTATAGCAAGTGTAAACAGACGGTCCAAAAAATCGGATATAGGCAACAAATCGGAATTAGGCATAAAGACCTGCAGTGTAAATGGGGCCTTAAAGGCAAAAAATCCGATTTGAGTCACTTCAGCATGGCAGTGTGAACGTAGCCAATGTGTCCTGCCCCGATCGTCCGCTCCTTCCGTGTGCCACGTCCCCTCGTTAACCCCGTGTGGAATCCCCGTGTGATCAGCTGTTTCTGCTTGTTGTCATTAGTCCTCTGTATTTTGTCCGCGTTTCAGTTTGTTTTCCCAGTCCGGTCATTGTATTCTCCGTCTGCGTTTTGCCTGCCTTACCTGTAATTAAACTCCATATTCCCTGATACCCTGATGTCTGCGTCTTTGTCTCCGTTCCATCCCCGCTCTGCACAACAATATTATTATAATTAAATGTATTAGTGGTTTATTATTAATATTAAAATAATGAATAAGAAATCTTTATTTAAAAATGCATTTTATTATACAATAATAATTACTGTTACTGTCTATCATTGTCTAAATGTATTTTTACTGTCTAAATATATGTATTCAGTTAGTGTAAACATGCACGGTGCTATCACAGGTAATGCGAGGCTGAGGCTGAAGTTTTACCATTTGTTCCTGCTGAGAGACGTACCGCGTGACTCATTTCCCCGCACGTACAAGTTATCTTAGGTCAGTGTTCACGGTTTGACTTCTGAGATTCAGAGCCCTAGGTAATTTTTTTTTAACTGGTTGGTTCGACTTTTAAGAAATTCGAGTTCTAATGAGTTAGAGAACTGAGGTACCAATGTACCTTCCTAATTGGCCTCTTGTTTCCTACTTATCCACAGAGATTAAAAGGACCTACTGCTGTGATGCTTAACAAACTGTATAACACATAAAAAAGACTGAAACATAGGCTTGAAGTCAGAACCTCTGTATGCAGCACACAGTGTTTCTGCAGAGTCTCACCCTCACATCCTGTATGACGATGCTTTTCAGATTAAGTGCCTGTCTGAGAATAACATCTGCATCATGTTAATGATTTAGCTATTTTATACTATGTGCATGAGAAAAATGAGGAAGTTAAAAGTGGTGTGCATGTATGCAACGGCAGAGCAAAGCTAGAGACGGCCGTTAAATATTTTGCCCGCAGTCTAACAATAAAACAGACGCCTGGTACGAGAAACAGGGCGGAGGGAACAAGGAAGCCGACCGCGGGCTGCAGTCTGCAAGGCTGATAAAGGCTCCTCCCCAGCTGTACTCCATCAGGCACCATCAGCCAATGAGGGAAATGCATTAAAGGACACATGAGTTAGCAAACATCAGCCAGCCATGCTGCTACAAGGCAGGGCTGTAACAATAGCCTCTGACAGTGTGTACTGGCCCACAATGCAGTGTTTTACAGTGTCTCTCCCTCTCTGTTCTTCATTTCACTGTTTATTTTTGTATTTGCAGAAAACATCTGTGAGTCACATGAATGTCAAGCAAGCTGAAGACTTACATTTTTTTAATTTTCCACCTGCACTTGCATGTTCTCCCCGTGTCATCATGGGGTTTCTTCCAGGTTCTCTGGTTTCCCTCCAAAGTCCAAAAAGAGAATGGAGTGAAGTGGAATTACCATATTGCCTGTAGGTGTGCATGTGTGTGTGAATGGTGTGTCTGCCCTGCGAGGGGTTGGTGCCCCATCCTGCACTCTAAAAAATAATTTGTTGGGTTTACTTAAAAAAATTATCGTAACAATTTGCATTCAACTTTTTAAGTTGTCCCGACTTAACTTTCCCAAGTCAGTATTATTAAGTAATTGTTACTAAACTATCATTATTACACCAACAGAAATCATTTAATACACTAAAAGCTATATTAAGTTGAATCTACTCGATATTCAGTGGGAACTATTTGAATATTCATATTGGTTGTACTTAATGCATGTGTTAGTTACACCAATCAAGCACAATAAACATGTTTTTCCTTCTATATCCAAAAGCTAAATTAAGTAATACCTACTTAATATTAATTCAATATTCATTGAAATATTAAGTTACCTCATCATTCAAATAAAGTTGCTCTACCTTAATTTTTTTGTTGTTTTCTACTCAGAAATGTCCATGCAAATAGTTAACACACATTCTTTAGTATTAGTACCTTGTTTTACTTAAGTCAGGGGAAATAAAAAAACGAGAACCGCATTTCACAATTCAACATTTTAATAAATGTTAAATAATAATAATACTCATCATCACTTCATTAATCCCCATGGGAAAATTGCCTTTTACGTCTCCCTCAACTTGCTCTTTGTAAGTAAGTTGTCCGCGAAGAGCAGCCACTCATGGCTGCACCCAGGGAGCTGGGGGTGAAGGGCCTTGCTCAAGGACCCACAGACATGCTGAGGCTGGGTGTGAACTGGTGACCTTGTGATTACAGGCATACAGGCTTAGCCCACTGAGCCACACAGAACACATGGTTCCAGTTATTAGAGTACAAGAATTTTTATAAATAAATTACAAATATCAACTTTAAACACAGAAAGCATACAATAGGTATTTTAGACATCCAGAAATTGCGCAAATGTTACAAAAGCAGTCAAGTAGAAAACAATTTGAATAGTGGAATGTAATCGTGTGCATTATATGTGTGTGTGATCAGCAGGGTTTAAATAAGAGTACAGTCAATCTATTTCAATACATCTACTGTATATTGTACAGCACACACACATATAATGCACACGATTACATTCCACTATTCAAATTGTTTTCTACTTCACTGCTTTTGTAACATTTGCACAATTTCTGGATGTCTAAAATACCTATTGTATGCTTTCTGTGTTTAAAGTTGATATTTGTAATTTATTTATAAAAATTCTTGTACTCTAATGACTGGAACCATGTGTTCTGTGTGGCTCAGTGGGCTAAGCCTGTGTGCCTGTAATCACAAGGTCACCAGTTCACACCCAGCCTCTGCATGTCTGTGGGTCCTTGAGCAAGGCCCCTAACCGCCAACTTGCGGTTCTTGTTTTTTTTATTTCCCCTGACTTAATTAAAACAAGGTACTAATACTAAAGAATGCGTGTTAACTATTTGCATGGACATTTCTGAGTAGAAAACAACAAAAAAATTAAGGTAGAGCAACTTTATTTGAATGATGAGGTAACTTAATATTTCAATGAATACTGAATTAATATTAAGTAGGTATTACTTAATTTAGCTTTTGGATATAGAAGGAAAAACATGTTTATTGTGCTTGATTTAATGGTGTAACTAACACATGCATTAAGTACAACCAATATGAATATTCAAATAGTTCCCACTGAATATCGAGTAGATTCAACTTAATATAGCTTTTAGTGTATTAAATGATTTCTGTTGGTGTAATAATGATAGTTTAGTAACAATTACTTAATAATACTGAATTGGGACAGTTAAGTTGGGACAACTTAAAAAGATCAATGCAAATAGTTAACACACCTTTTTGAGTAGACCCAATACATTCTTTTTTAGAGTGTAGATATTAACTGTAATTCATGAAGTCATCTTTGCTCCTGCTGAAATTTTTATTTTAATGAGTCTGTGCTTTGATAGTTTACTTTATGCTGCACAGAGGAATAATAATGGAATGACTTGCTGATGTGCTAAACATTCAGCCTTGTGGTTTTGTCACTTCCTGTTTAAAGTGTCCACTCCCCCTTCACTCTGCCTGCTGTGTGTGAGAATAGAAACGACAGAGACAGTGAAGGTACAGAGGATGAGGAAGTGAGTGTCAGTCTCCACAGATCTGGGCTCAGTGACACACACACGTATGGATCCTCTGATGCTCCTGTTTCTTCTCATTGCTGGGCTCACAGGTGAGTGTCACTCATTACAGTGGAACTGAGTAGAGATCTCTCTACGTCAGAAGAAATTGCTGTAAGTAAATTGTGAAAAGATTTGGAAAGGGCTGCTTCGAGTAACATTGTCTTGAAAATTGCAAATAGTATTTGCATTCTTGCAGGTGTTTATAACAAACCACTTTGTACATATTTTAAAAAAATGTTTGAGCCTGCAAATGGAATCACTTGATATAGTTACTTTGCGTTATTTGTATTTATTAACGATTGTAATATTTCTCCTGAATTCTAAGATTTAAGACAGGACCAAACCACCATTAATCAGGATATTGATATTATAATATCCAAATATACTGCATGATACTGTCATGTCTCTCTTTTAGTGTCTAAGCAGTACAAAGACTCTGTCAGTGTAGATAATCTGTCCTTGTCTCTTGCACCCTTTGCTTTTCTGTGACGCCGGAGATTGATCTGATTGGGGTCGTTTCAGCAGCACAGTTGATTCTTTTTCTAACTTCACTCGGTGTTTCACTATGGGAGTCGCTTTGGGCGTGACCAGCTACAGAAGCTCCAATGACAGCACGTCTGTCTGTGATGGACAGGTCGACCCGAGTCCAGGCTCCGCCCCTGCCCTCACTACCGCGATCGACCTCCCTGTCGGGTCATTTGTAGTTTCTTCCTGTGAGAAACTAACATCCCTCAGGTCACCTGAAGTACAAAAATAATTTTGCTTAACTGTTCACACGTGGCCTGTGGTTGGAGCCCATGGAGGAACATGATAATGACTCTAATGCTGGATCAGGCTGAGGAAGTCAACCGTTAATAAAGTTACTTTAGCTGTTTAATCAGTATCTTAGGATTAGTGACCATGTTGAGCCAAGCTATCCGCCGAGCTGCTGCGTTCTCACTTACCAAGTCGGTGTAGCTGGTCCAGACAGTTACAAGTGTCTCTTCCTCTTCCTTGTTACATAATTGATGTGGCTGAAATTCCATGTTGCCCTGGTCAGCCAGCTAAGTCACACGCTTCCAGACCAACTCATGTGTTACAACGTGTCTAACATGTCTACATTAGTTTCCAGTGGCTCAGGAATTTTTTTTAAAAATTGTCTTCAACTTGCGTGGTTTCCAGTGGCTTTTGGGACTTTTAATTACACAAAAATTGCCGTCCTGTTCTTAATATCCTCAAGACAGTCAGAAAGGGCCGTCAGAGAGCAGCAGTCACCAGGTTTTAATGGCAGATAGAGCTGCGTATGACCAGCATAGCAATGATATTTTACATTATAACATTCACAAATAGAGCCCAAAGGAAGCATGTATAGAGGGAATAGGAGAGGGCCTGTATCACAGCATTGGATATGTTTACAAGTAAGGCCATAGTACTGAAGGGGTGTGGCCATCCCACACAGTGACCAGCCCATTCATTCACCTCATCTGGGCCTTTTACTACTGATTTAAGGTCCTGGTTTTCCTCTCAGACCCTAGAACACACTCCCAGGCTCAGATTCCCGATCCCACATCCCGCTGTAGCTCTTCCCAAGATCAGACACTGCTTTTGCTTTCCTGTGTCTCTCTCTCTTATTCGTATAGCAAAATGACAGTCTGTGTCTTTTACAGCATCTTCATGGTTCTGCTAAACACACATGACCCTAATCCAAGTATTATACACCAAGCAGTATTACTTAGAGATGCTGTGATGTGGAAAATATTTATTTATTCCCCACAGATGCTGACAATGTCTCCACGGTGAACTGGGTGTCTGCATGGAGAGGAGAATCTGTCACCATCCCATGTTTCTATAGTGACAGATATAAAACTCATGTGAAATACTGGTGCAGAGGACATTATAGGGATTCATGTCCTCCTATAGTACACAGTGACTCTCCACAGGGGGGTAATGTGTCAATCAGAGATGATCCTGATCAGCAAGTCTTCAGTGTGACCATCAACAATCTGACAACGGGGGACTCTGGTTATTACTCCTGTGGTGTGAAGATCAGTGAAGGTTCAGATGTTGGAGATTGGGTTTCCCTGTCAGTCACTGATGGTAAGATGTCTGTACTGCAGACTGTAGCCAATGAGATGCACATTATGCAACATGTCATTCAGTCAGAAAGGAAGGACACTACCACAAATACTGAGAAAAATATTGTAGAAATAATTATATTTTAATGTTGTAAAGCATTATTTATATAGAACCGGTTCCACATTTTATTCAATATGGCAAATATGCAGAAGTAACAGTGCAGTTAAGTGGTGCGGTGAATTAACTACTACAGCAGCACTTTGGATTAAGGGACCCAGTTTTATGTTCAGTTGCTCGTTTTGAGCCACACCAAACGCGAGCATCGATCCAGGCCAACGGCTGAGTTTAAGTTCAGATTATATGCCGGCTGGGACTGGGGAGGGTTTGCGTGTGTGAGTGTGTGTCCACAAATGCTGTTGAGTATAATGTATATAGTTTTGAGCTAATGTTAATGTGTTGTTGTATATTGTAGATTGTTCCCGCATCAGACATTAAGTGTCATAAGCCAGGCAGATGTCAATTCCTACCCACTACTCAGACCATCCGACCCAAGTCAGTCAGTCAGATGGGGGCGCTGAACCCCCCCCTACCCCCCACACACACGCACGTTTTGGCCGATATCTCATGTCCTGTTTGTCCTACCATCAGGATTCTCTTTTCTACAGACACAGGCAGCCATTCCCTACAACTTTCAGAGTGAAACTATTAAGTGTCGAGATTTTTTGCTAATTTGCAAAACTTACTTCTGCCTTAGTCCTACCTCGTCCGACCAAATCAGACAAATGAGGTGTCAAACCAATCAGTCCTCTGAGCTGATCAATACTTATTAAAAAAGTCTGACATTTGTCTATCGTATGGCCACTAGTCACGCCCAAACCCTGCCCAAATTTGGTCCATTTCAGTCTGACTGCTATAACTTGGCCGTGCCTTGGCCTACCTTAACCAAATTTGAAATCCTACCTCTCATTCTGGGGACACTGTATGAGGCAGGCCGCATTTCGTTCATAGGGGAGCAGTCCCCCAGTAGTGTTCTGAATATGCAAGACAGACCAAGTTCATTCAGCCAGAATAAACACTTTAACCTGTAAGATTTCGATTGACCACATTAGGTTGGAAGGTGCCTACTTCTACATACTACTCAGACCATCTGACCCAAACCAGACAGGCTCAGTAACTCCACCGGAGGCTTCTACATTCTGTCTGACATCTGCTGACCTACAGTCAGAAATCTCCATCCTGTTACAGGACTATGTAGTTCTGTCTGACTTTTTAGTACCCTGGCCGACAGTCAGTCTTCCAGTTGTCAGACGTTACTCCTCTACCGTTTGTCCGACCTGGATGAACTTCCGACGCTTTGGACCCTTCCGTCACTGATTGCAGTTAGTAGTATTGATATTGATTTTTTTTGGTTACACATCCATTATGATTTCATACTTTTGGTGATTTTGAAAAAGTTCACCTTTTTCGTAAACTCCTTTTTTTTATTATTCAACATCCGAGCAAGTGGTTGTCTGAGTAACTGGGATACTGGAGTGGCAAAAACCGAGTTCATGTTGGGAGGTTGTATATGGCCTTTTCTTGTGGCCACAAACAAAGAAGTATGTATTGTATGGTTAAAGTCAGAGATGGGGACAGAGCTAAGTCACATATGATCAAGTCCAAGCAAGTTTCAAGTGTTAACCATCAAGTCTCGAGTCACAGTTAAGACAAATCAAGCAAGTCAAGTCAAGTCAAGGGTTCACCCTAAGCAAGTCAAGTCGAGTCCTGATAAGTTTCAAGCCAAGTCAAGTCAAGTTGCAGTAATAAAACAAACAGAGGTTAAATTTTCGATACATGTTTATTTTTGCACAGAAAAAATTTTACAGAAAAGTTGAACTTATATACATATATTATGTATCTTATTTGCATTGCTATATTTAAATTATATGCATAGCTGTGCTACATTAATATCTGAAAATAAAATTGTGTTGCTTACACAAAATGTTTAAAACTAAGAAATCCAGTCTAAAATGTATAATGCAATTCAATCTGAAAGGATTAGTTTACTTTGACAACAACAATGTACAGATAATGTACTCACCCCCTTGTCATCCAATATGTTCATGTCTTTCTTTCCTCGATCATTAAGAAATTGTTTTTTTGAGGAAAACATTTCAGGATTTCTCTCTATATAATGGATATGTATGGCACCCCGTCTGGGGCACAATGAACTGCGACATGGATGGCTGCTGTGGGTCGCTGCAGTGTATCTTGGATTTAAGATATTCATCATATCTGCAAGGATAAAAAAAATACCAAACCAATCAGGGAAAACAGTAAACATTACAGCAAAATTAATTTTAAGTGATGATCTCTTGCCTATGTATGTGCTTTAAGTTAGGTTCCAGCAGTTACAGATTTTCATGTTTACACACACAAAAATGGAAATACTTATATGTACTGACAGAATGTAAGACTTAAGTATTTATACAGGCTATGAACCTTATAAATTAAAGTATTGTGACTTAAGATTTATCTAGTATGTTTTATATATGATGCTTTAATACTTATGCTGTCCATTATAAGGCACAGTAGGGGATTTATCCACTCTTTTTAATCTAACGTTAGTGATGAATCTCGTTAATTAAAACGAACGGATCTTTTTAATTTCAGCAGAATATAAATATAATGTATGTTAATATAGCCCAGTGATGAAGTTATGAAGCTTAATCGTCATCTCTGCGGTGGACGCGCAATATACACGTTTCATACATAATATATAATCTGATATATTTGTTTTCTATTTGAACTGGTTTCATTCATTATACAGCACACAACATTTTGTTGTTATTGTGAGTGTACACAAAAAAATTATAGACACTTAACCGATTCGAACGATGAAATTATTCTTGTCTGTATGACCAAAAAGTTTTGAACGAGTTATTGAAGGAGAAGTGATTGCATCGACGCTTTCATCTTATAGATTTTCATGCAGTATAACGTTACACGAGCTGCCATTCAACTAACCACACGCAGTCAGTCCATACAAACGCTTGAAAATGCGCACATTTAATATAGACATTATAGTTTACATGTAATATCGAGAAGCCCTTTCATTTCAAGTTGCACTCAACATTAAAATGTGGCTACGCCACTGGTAACGTTATAGCGTTTTATTTATGAGATGATCATCACATTTCTGATAAAAAAACATAAAACCAAGGCCAAATTATGACAAACAGAAAAGATTAATTTAATTAATTAGTAATCGTTTTATTAAATTGACTATAAAGAATTCGACTTTCTTACCTGTCCTTGTGGTTTTTGAAGTGCCGGATGAAATTTGATGTTGTGGTTGTCGTGTCTGATACTCTCGCGTTGCATTCTCTGCATCTGGCAAATCTTTTTTTGTTAGTACGGTCTAGTTCAAAGTCCTTATAGCCAAACGTGACTATATGAGGAGCTCGACTATTGTCTGCCATGTTTGGCGCGGTTTGAGTTGTGCAGCGTTCTTCTTCTTCTTCTTGGTAACGTTAAGAGTTGTGCAGCGTTAAGGTCGCAGGCGCCAATTATGGTGCTGCTGAGTCATAATTATTTTATTAAATTATTTTATTTTATTAAACGAATTATATTTAAAAGTTCAAGTCATTGTCGAGTCTTCCACTTTAAGTCAAGTCAAGTCTCAAGTCACTTACTCTCAAGTCAAAGTCAAGTCAAGTCATTTTCTTACTTCAATCAAGCAAGTCTCAAGTCCTGAAAATTGTGACTCGAGTCTGACTCGAGTCAAGTCATGTGACTCGAGTCCCCCATCTCTGGTTAAAGTTAAAGCAGTACAGTTCAGTTAGTGTAGGTAAGTGAGTAAGGACACGATTACAGGGGAGAGTGAGAAATTGATACTGCGATGACGCGTGATTGGGAAAATGTCATCAGATGGGTGTTTAGCGGTTTAGAGGATTAGCAGGGCTTGATTGTGGTTGCATGAGAGGCACCTGGAGGAGGTTTTAAGGGGAGAGGACCTTGTTTAGAGGATGACAGGGTTGTGTTTGTGAGGCAGAGATGTTTTTGGATATTCAGTTCATAAGAAAGCATGTTTGGGGCTTGTTGGATTGACTCTCGGATGGAGTGACCATTCCAGGGAACGTCAATGGGGCCTGTTTAGAAGGTATGGAAGGTGTGCTGGAACCCTCAAGGGGCCCTTCCAAAGCATTTTGATGTACTATTTGGTAGAGTGGTTAGTAAAGTGGAAAAGGATGAAAAGGGTGGAAAACTTCCTCCAGGTGCCTCTTATGCAACCACAATCAATGTCATCACAATACTGTGTACTGGGTTAGTCACAGAACCCAGGGCGCCTCTCAGTACCAAGTGTTTGGTCTAGGGGGCGCTACATTAGTAAAACTAAAATTTATTCAGTATAAGTTTTAAAATAAAATTTCAGCAATGTGAAGTACAGTTACATAGAGTGGACTGGTACTGACTCTTTATTAATATGTGTATAAATGGTGTAAGAGGGAGTGAGAGTTAATCAGCCTGGTAATTTTCATACTGTCCCTGCAGGTGTGTCCACAGTGAAATGGGTGCCTGTACAGAGAGGAGGATCTGTCACCATCCCATGTTTCTATGGTGACAGGTATAAAACTCATGTGAAATACTGGTGCAGAGGGTATTATAGGGATTCATGTCCTCCCATAGTACACAGTGACTCTCCACAGGAGGGTAAAGTGTCAATCAGAGATGATCCTGACCAGCAAGTCTTCACTGTGACCATCAACAGTCTGACAGATGGGGACTCTGACATCTACTCGTGTGGTGTGAAGATCAGTGGAGGTTCAGATGTTGGAGATTGGGTTTCTCTGTCAATCACTGATGGTAAGATGTCTGTACTGCAGACTGTAGCCAATGAGATGCACAGTATGTAACATGTCACTCAGGTAGGAAGGAAGGATGTGAACACAGAATGAATAAAAATATTTAAATATTTTTTTAATATTTAAAAAATTTATAGAAGAGATTCCAAATTTTACATCTGTTCAATAGCATAATTCAAGATGCAAGAGGATTATTTGTCACGTACACAGTTGTACACATACAACATGTAGTGGAATGTCACCCTGGTCACTCCGAGCAGCTGTGCATGATAAGAGAGTAACAAAATATAGAAAAAATAAGAAAAATAATAAGATAAAAATATATGAAATGTTCAGCTGTACATAATCTATACATAAGTGATAGGTAAGAGGTATATAAGTGCAATGTGCAAGAGGCCTGAGGTGTGTGTCAATGATTTGGACAGTGTGAAGCAGCACCTAGAGGCATTGAGTATTGTCCTGGTTTAGGAGCATTATGACCTGGGGGAAGAAGCTCCTCCTTAACCTTTCTGTTTTGGTCAAAAGGCTGCGGAACCGCTTGCCTGAGTTCAGCAGGCAAAACAGAGAGTTATTGGGGTGGGAGGGGTCCTTGGAGATTTTTTTTTGAGGGTGATTGTGCTGGATACACAGTCGTAGGTGTAGAGGGTGTACAGCAGTGGGCTCGAGACACAGCATTGTGGAGCTCCTGTGTTGAGGGTGATTGTGCTGGATACACAGTTGCCTACTCTCACCACCCGGGGTCTTCCTGTAAGAATATCCAGAATCCATCTGTTCAGCTGGTCACTCAGTCCTAGATCCCTCAGCTTGGTGAACAGTCTGACTAAACCTATGAAAACTAACAGCATAAATTTAAATTAGTTGTCTTTCACTCCGCAGCAGGTTTTGGGAGCTAATTAACCTGTAGCTGGTAGAGACTGGGGGCAGCGTGGGGGCCTCACACCTCCAGGCTTGTGGTTTCCATATCCGGCCCGCAGCTCTCTGTCCTTTTGTTTATATGTTTATAAAAAGTATGGTAACGTAACTGCCTCATATAAACATGGTACAAGAGTAACTTGTTAATATTTTATGCATAGTATATTTTATTTTGAACTGTATAAAAATCACAAAACTTGTTCCTAATCTGTGTGTTCAGGTTCCCCAGAGCTGTCAGTGGACAAACAGGAGGTGACGGGCGTGGAAGGAGACAGTGTCAGTGTTCAGTGTCACTATAAATATGATTATAGTCAGAGGATGTGGTGTAAGATCGGGGGCTCCTGTGCATCAGAGAGATCTGGGAGTTTGGATGGGAGGCCTGTCCTGATCAGTGATGACAGAGTAAATAAAGTCTTCAGTGTGACAATGAGGGGACTGGAGAGGAAGGACACTGGCTGGTACTGGTGTGATGACAGAGGCCTGCAGATCCCAGTTCATATTACTGTCAAACGTAAGTAATGAAAAATCTGCCCGCGAATCATTTATACTTCAACACAAATAGATAGTTGCTAAAGAAATAAATTCTGTGTGTGCCAGGGTTTTTCCAACAGGCTCCAGGGTGAATAAAACACTATAGAGCATGAATTTATTAGCTGCCTGCTCTGTGTGTGTGGAGTTTGCATGTTCTCCATGTGCTGTGTGGGTTTCCTCCCACAGTCCAAAGACATGCAGTCAGGTTAATTGGTGTCTCTAATAGAGAGAGTGTGTCTATGTGCCCTGTGACTGACTGGCATCCCGTCCAGGATGTCCTCCATCCCTGTGCCCTGTCCTGCCTGGGATCGGCTCCAGGCCCCGCATCCCTGACCAGGATGAGGGGTTAGAAGATAGATGGGTGGATGGCTGTAGTTTTGTGTCTGTATGAATGGACTTGAAGATCTTTATGCACAGAACATGGTTTTAATACATTTTAAATTAACAATCTTTTCTCCTATTTCCGCTACTGTACATATTTGGTCCATGATGAAGAAGGAGGGAATAATGATAAACTGAGGTAAGCATTCAACAGCATTTACAGCAGTGTGGTGTCCAGCTAGCAGCATTTACCTGGTCACACTGTAATGGGAAACATCCATTTTGTTTATGACAATAAAGATTGGATTTTTGATTTCGTTTCACTTATAAAATACGTGGGACGGCATCCCTTCCACAGTGAGCCCCTGCTTTGTGCCCTGTGCTGCTGTGCTGCAGGCCTGTTTGGGTTTTATAGAACAATGTAGCATTTTATGTAATAATCAGAATCAGAATCGGGTTTATTGCCAAGTACGTTCACACATACAAGGAATTTGCTTTGGTGGTTGGTGCCAGAGATGAGGAGGTAGATATATCAGCATATAAATATATAATATAAATAAAAATGTACATGGGGTATGTTCAGGGTGAAATATATACATATGTAACATACTTGTGTTAGGATGGGGAAATGGGATTTGGGTGAGTGTTCCTGGCCTTATTGATGAGGCGGGCCGCGGTGGGGAAGAAACTGTTCTTATGCCGTGATGTTTTGGTCCCAATGGACCGCAACCTTCTGCCAGAGGGGAGAGTCCGAAGGAGTTTGTGACCAGGGTGGGAGGAATCGGCCATAATCCTTCCTGCTCTTTTCAGAGCCCTGGACTTGTACAGGTCCTGTAGAGGTGGAAGGTTGCAGCCGATCGTCTTCTCAGCAGAGTGGATGATGCGCTGTAGTCTGCTCTTGTCCTTAGCAGTGGCAGCAGGGTACCAGACAGTGATGGAGGTGGTGAGGATGGACTCAATGATGGCCGTGTAGAAGTGCACCATCATAGACTTAGGCAGACTGAACTTCTTCAGCTGCCTTAGGAAGAACATTCTCTGTTGGGCTTTTTTAGTGAGAGAACAGGTGTTCATCTCCCACTTAAGGTCCTTGCTGATCGTGGTGCCCAGAAAGCGGAAGCACTCCACAGCGGTGACTGGTGAGCCGAGCAGGGAGATGGGTAGAGGTGGGGCAGAGCTTCTCCTGAAGTCCACAGTCATCTCAACTGTCTTCAGGGAGTTGAGCTCAAGGTTATTCCCATTGCACCAGGACACCAGGTGATCAATCTCCTGTCTATAGGCAGACTCGTCCCCATCAGAGATGAGTCCGATGAGGGTGGTGTCATCTGCAAATTTCAGGAGCTTGACAGACGGGTGGGTGGAGGTGCAGCTGTTGGTGTAGAGGGAGAATAGGAGGGGAGAAAGGACGCAGCCTTGCGGCGATCCGGTGCTGATGGTCTGGGAGATAGAAATATGCTTTCCCATCTTCACGTGTTGCTTCCTGTTGGTCAGGAAGTCTGTGATCCATCTGCAGGTGGAGTCGGGTACATGGAGGTCGGAGAGCTTGTCGTGCAGGAGGTTTGGGATGATGGTGTTGAAGGCGGAGCTAAAATCCACAAAAAGGATTCTAACGTATGTTCCTGGGGAGTCAAGGTGCTGGAGCATGAAGTGTAGGGCCATGTTGACAGCATCGTTTACAGATCTGTTGGCTCTGTAGGTAAACTGCATGGGGTTCAGCAGGTGGTCAGTGGTGGCTTTGAGGTGGCGGAGTACGAGGCGCTCAAAGGACTTCATAACTACAGGCATCAAAGCAATGGGTCTGTAGTCATTTAGTCCTGTTATCTTAGGTTTTTTTGGTACTGGGATGATGGTAGATGTCTTGAAGCAGGCTGGCACATGGCATGACTGCAGTGAGGTGTTGAAGATTTCTGTGAGCACAGGAGTCAGCTGGTCAGCACAGTGTTTTAAGGTGAACGGGGAGATTGAGTCTGGACCTGCAGCTTTGCGGGGGTTCAGCTTCTTGAGGACCTTGTTAACGTCCTCCTCATGAATATGAAGAGGTGGGGTGTGAGGCTTCAAAGATGCCACACCAGCAGTTGGTGTGGGGGAGATGGTCAGTGGTCGATGTGAGGAGCCGCGGGGGATGGTGAAGTGTGAATTGTCCAGTTGTCTTTCAAAGCGGCAGTAGAAGTCGTTTAACTGATTAGCAAGGTGCAGGTCATTGACAGAGTGGGGGGCTGTGGGTTTGTAGTTAGTAGTTAATTTGTAGTTAATAACATGCACAGTTAAATATCTTTAGCTATTTTCAAGTTCTTTGTTAATGTCACCTGTTCCTCATGTGTAGCCTGTGAAGTAATTCAAATGTGGCTCTTATATGTAGCTATAAAGTACAGAAGATTTTACTGTTCAGATCCACCCTCTTATTTGGTCCAACTGCCTCTGTATGTAGGACTGGGCTTATTGGTGCTGCTGTTGATGGTTATAATTCTGTCAGAGTAGATTCACTGCATTGTTCTTCAGGTTTAAATGTGATACGTGTGACTGACAGACACACTGATGTATTATATGTCTGACAGGTGGGAGCAGGTTCTGGATGCTGCACTGAAAGCTGGGACTGGTGTGTTGTATCTGATTTGCACCATCATCGCCATTCAGCTGCACTGGAGCTCCTGTAGAAAGAGGGGATCCAATCAGAGAGAAGCAGAGGGAGGGACCAATACAAACCATGGGTCTTAGGGAATTCTGATTAAATATACAGGCTCATTAATACTGTTACACCTGCTATTAGAGTAAATAAATGCACAAACCGCAAGGCTTTATCAGCAAGGTTATGCTGAGCTTGTATGAAATGTATCTTTATATTTCAGAACTACTTCAGTTTATGCTGTAGCCATTTATTTGTGCATGAATCTCTCTGTGTCAGAGGAAGCTGGGGGGGATCTGACCTTTGTGGAACAGAATGAGTCAGAAGAGCTGTAAAATAAATGGTTATGCTAACTGCAGTGAGGTCTCTCTGACACGGCCCTGCTCAGTCTGTACAGTCATACCAGGAGAATCAGTTAAACACAGAGAGGTTGATCTGCAGTGTTGGATTGTCTGCTGGGAACCTGTACAGACAGTACTTTGTGCCGCTGATGGGCTCTTCTTCACAAGCGCTTTACTGCCATCTGCTGGTCAATGTTTAACATTGGTTTATTAATTAGTGAAAGTATAATTGAATCTTATTACATTGCATATTAATTCTTAAACAGATATTTTATGTATATTGGGCTTTGTTTTGATTTAAATATTTTGATTGAATAAATATTTTTTAAATAATTAAAAATTAAATGTAAATGGTTTGTGGTGTCCAGGTCACACTGATTTTTCAGGGCCCACCAATCAGTGACCCTCTCACAGTGTGATGTAACACACAAAATCAGGACCATCCACTTTTCACTCAGCAGTAAAACACACCAGCTTGTCCCAGCTGACAGCAGTCCTTACTTATCAGATAAGGGAGAAAATATGATATATCAAAAGTGAAAAGAAAGATATCACATTCTTTCTGGAGAAAATCAACTGAAAATATCCCTGCAATAATAAATTGGATTTTGGAATAAATGGGACCTATTGTGCTTTTCCCTTTCTATTAGTGTGTTATATGGCTTCATGTGCATGTAAACAGTCTGTAATGTATTAAGGCCCAAGACACAAGCAAAAGAGAGTAACTCTTACCACAGAAACCACTCTTCTCGAATCTGCCTAAAATGCCTTGTATTACAATTCCAGCCCTTACTTCTGTGACATGATGAGGTCACCTCGTAACACAATCCTTATTGGCTGCGTACCTGCAAGGACCTGTCTACAGACCGCCCAATGGACCTTTTTCTTAATCCTTATTGGCTGCGTACCTGCAAGGACCTGTCTACAGACCGCCAAATGGACCTTTTTCTTACTTCCGTATTTCTCTACCCGAACTCAACAGTGACTTGCAGTGCAGTTTCCTGTTATCATAGCGGCATATATGAAAAATTGCAGAGTCTAAAAATCGAAGTTTTTACAGTGTCCCAGGCTGCTCTTGCTGTACTCAAAAACAGCCCTACCTGTCGTTTCATTCATTCCCAGTTGACACAACCATGAGGAAGAAATGGATACAAGTCATCAGAAGAGAGGACGGGCCAAATTTAGCGTAAGAAAAGGCAGCACTTTTGTCTGCAGTAGACATTTCACCCCTGAAGATTTTATTCAGTGCTGCACCGTCAGTCACCTAAAAAGTGGTGTTGTCCCAAACCTTTTTACTTGGAACAATTTTACTGCATCACCTAAAAGGAATGAAGGTTATAAATAAACATCAGTTTGTTTCCCCTTCGACTGGGGAAGGTAGTGATACGGCGGCTAAGGCTGTGAACCTGGAAGCTGGGTTGGAAAAAGTAACATCTCCTTTCCTCTTCAGCCTCTACTGTCTTTTGGATTTTTTGGGAGTCTATCATACCATCTGCCTCTTGACTGGTGTGCTGGACCAAAGCGAAGAGGGCAGGTGAGGAAACCGGCCCAGAACCCAGCCCACCTGCTAGCATGCCATTAATAGACCAGTTTCTAATGTACTCCATGCGGGTTGCTGTTGGCGTGAAGGAGCAGCTCATTGCTGACATGTTTAAGGTGAGCATTGGTCAGCAAACTTATCATCATTGGGCCAATTATCTTTCATCATGCTGTCCTCACTGGTCCATCTGGATAAGCAGGGAAAAGGTCAAGTCCACTGTCCCCCTCAAATTCGAGAGATATTACGCTAACGTTAGAGGCATGCTGGACTGCACAGAGATCGCCCTGGAGACATTCTCCAAATACAAGAAGAAGACGACATTGAGAGGGCTGATCGGAGTTACTCCCAATGGTTTGGTGACATTTACCTCACCTCTGTACACAGGTTACATCTCCGCATCATTCCACCTTTTAAACATTCCTCTCAATTCAGCAAGGAGGAAACTGCACAAACCCAAGCCACTGCCCACCTCAGAGTTATAGTGGAGAGAGTAATAGCTAGAATGAAGTCCTTTCATATCTAGGACTCCCCTGTGCCTATCTAACCTTGATAGGTCTTTAATTACAAACTCACCTGAGTTCTTGGTCTGTCCCATCTTTATAAGCCACTTGTATAGGCCAGAGGTGGTGGAACAGCCAGCATATGGTGCTGTGAATATTATGCAGTCTGGTTCATGAGTGCAACTATGTGGTTGCAGAACCCTTTACCGGCTGTGCAGCTGCAACCCAACCCAACCCAGCTGAGATCATGTGGAATTCCAGGGTGAAGTCTGTGGCCGTCCGGTGTCCCTGTCGGAGATTGAGGAGGCCAGCTCTGAGGCTTCTGCCCACCGCCAGGTGGTCAAACACAGCACCAAACGTTTGTTGCTATTGCTGATGTTCTTGCTGCCTGTGGTTTCAGCTATTTTTGATTCCCTGCCTGTTCTCCGTGTAGCTAGTTTCCCTTTGTTGATCATTTTGTTCTGTTAGTTACTTTATACCCTTTTTAGTTTTGATGCCTCATGGTTCTTTTTGTTTTGTAGTGTTCCCTGTGTTCTCTGTTCTCTTAATAATCCCTTGTTTCCCTGCGAGCCACAAGTGGATCGTCGACCTCCTTTCCCTGTCTGCATGATGGCCCGCCCCCACGGCAGAAACTCCCGAGACCATGACAAAGGGACAATCGCACGGCAGGTTGGTAGTGCCCCAAGTCCTGTATTTCTTCAGATTGACTGTAGCAACCCTAATACTAATAATAATTGTTCTGATACCAATGTATTTTGTTCCAGTTATGTCACAGGTGTCAAACTCAAGGCCCGCAGGCCACATCCAGCCCAGGGCACAATTATAGTGGGCTCAAGCAAAAATGTCTGTGTATCAGAACTGGCCCGCTGTTATATAGCACGCACATCACTGGCACTACAAATCCCAGATTGCACAGCGGTAGCTGGTGCCTCGGCACGTCAATCAAGGCCTCCAAGCCAGCTCCCCCTCCCACCTCATGATTTCGCTTTTCCATCACACCAGGTGCTGAAAGTACCAAAAGTTCCATACTTCAAGGTGCTGGTTTTCCATTGACGTTCTAGCGCTGAATGGCATCACAATGCATGGCGGGGTATTTTGTACTGAATGCAAAAACCGACTGTAGTACATTAGAGGGCTGGATGATGTGCGATTTTAATAGCAACATCGCATGTTATGCACATGCAGTTCTAGTCAGCTAGATTAAGATCAGGCTTTTTTCAGTTGTGTATGGACATTATATTGCAGGGAGTTAAATTTAGCTAAAACATTCTTACTTGGTAACTGAAAAAAATTGCCAGCTTTACATTTTTAATGATTATTTCTTTTCAGGATTATCTAGTGTATGTTTAAAAATCAGCTAAAAATTTACCTCCATGTGTCCTTAACAATCTGCACCCCCCCCCCCTCCGACTCCTCCCACCTATGCAAAAATAATCGCTGGCCACAAACTTTTCTCGTTCATTTCATTAATATCATCTTTATTTGTATGTATTTTTTTTACAATTGCACCAGCTCTCATCGCCGGCAAATGTCGAGTCTTGTCTTCCTTTCTTCTTCTTCCTCTCTTTCTTTCAACCAATGTTGACATCACGAGCCTCCTAATCGCACCACCACGTTGGGTCGTCCAGTGTCCTGAGGATGGGTCTCCAAGCTGGTCTGGGCTCCGCTGGCCGCTTTCCCGCCTACTGATCTCTCCTGCTCTGGGCTGGACCAGCTGTCAGGACCTGCTTCTTCTAATGCATGACACCAGATCAGTGTTCTCTCCTACTCATACAGACTAAAGGGGAAAAAAAGACAAACAAACTCTATCCTAGACAGGGGTAGCAGTTCGGTGTGGTCTGCCATGGGGGGGCGCTGTCCTGGGGGCTCCACTGCCTCTTCCTCTGCTCCGCTCACGGTGCACGGCGGCCCAACCTGCGTTGACCAAACAACAACCTTCCCCCCATCAATCTTCCTTTTGCTCCCACCTCTCCTCTCTTCCATCTCTACCACCTGATGTGTTGCTTTTATCTTCCCCAACACACAGAAAGACACAAACACACACATGCTCACACACAACACATGCCCACCATTAAGGGGGAAGTACTGTACGCAGCCTCAATAGTCTACACATGTTCACCACGTCACAATGCCTAATCATTGTATTATTCATATTATTTAGTTGATTTTATTATTCTTCTATTTTTCCTTTCTTCTGTTCTGTCTTTCCTTCTGTATTTCCCTGAAAAAAAGAGCTTGTAAGACACATATCCATACATCAAGACGGGGCCTGTGGTTATTTGTCTGGTGTTGCCGTGTAATCATTTGCTAATTTATTTGATATGTGACTTGACCTTAATTTATACAAAATAACTATAAGTATGTGAGGTGTTTGCATTGTATTTTATTTTAATAATTGTCGTATTATTGTTAATAGTGCTAATATATCTTTATATATTTCTTGTTTTCTTCCCCCCAGAGTTTCCATGCTATCTGATATTTGTTCTATTCCTTATATTGTAGTATGTTTGATATTTTTGTTTGCAGCTAAATAGAAGAAAAAAAAAACTTGATGAGGCCCCATAAGAAACTAACGCACCCCTAACCTTTATGCCTAGTTCTAAGCCCAGTCCCACACCAGCCCAGTCTAATTTCAAAACTTACTCTAAATATAATGGCAAAGCAAACCATAATTCTTGCTGTCACCTTACAACACATTACCTATAATAAAAACCATTACCACATCCCTAATGCCAACTGTTGGCCAAAATCCACTATAATTAAACCAAAAAATTGTCAGCCAAAACTGTCACGTCTTGCCCATCATTTCAGCCACACCTCCTCATTCTCCTCCCTGGTGTGGCTGCAGCCTCCCAGCTCACGCCATCCTCGAGTGCTCTGGTGAGGGAAAACTTTACCTTCCATGGTTTTTATTATTTATGTTGTGGTTGGGTTCAATGCATAGCGCTGGCCAAATCTCACTGTCACAAAAAGGAGCCTGAGGAGTTTATTATTTCGAGGGAAGATTCGTTATTCTCTTAGACTGACTTGCTCTGAGTCTCTGATTCTGACTGAATCTGGCTCCAGAAGAGAGGATAGGATGACAAGGTGTTGGACGCTTCAGACTACAAGTTCAGCAAAGTGGCTCGATGCGGTACAGTTTGCGGCCTCTTGGCTCGCGGGACACGGCTGAGCTCACGGCTTCCTAACTCGTGGGACGTGGCTCAGCTCGCTGCCTCCTAGCTCACGGGACGCGGCTCAGCTCGTGGCATCACAGCTCGCGGGACGCGGCTCAGCTCGTGGCCTCTCAGCTCACGGCTTCCTAGCTCACGACACGCAGCTCAGCCCATGGCCTCCCAGCTCGCGCCACGCGGCTCAGCTCGCGGCATCCCGGCTCACGCAACGCGGCTCAGCTCGCGGCCTCCTAGCTCATGCCACGCGGCTCTCCTCATGGCCGCCCAGCAAACGCCATCCTCGAGTGCTCTGGTGAGGGAGAACTTTACCTTCCATGGTTTTTATTATTTTGGTTGTGGTTGGGTTCCACGCACAGCGCTGGCCAAATCTCACTGTCCCAAATAGGAGCCTGAGGAGTTTATTATTTCGAGGGAAGATTCGTTATTCTCTTAGACTGACTTGCTCTGAGTCTCTGATTCTGACTTAATCTGGCTCCAGAAGAGAGGATAGGATGACAAGGTGTTGGACGCTTCAGACTACAAGTTCAGCAAAGTGGCTCGATGCGGTACAGTTTGCGGCCTCTTGGCTCGCGGGACACGGCTGAGCTCACGGCTTCCTAACTCGTAGGACGTGGCTCAGCTCGTGGCATCACAGCTCGCGGGACGCGGCTCAGCTCGTGGCCTCTCAGCTCACGGCTTCCTAGCTCACGACACGCAGCTCAGCCCATGGCCTCCCAGCTCGCGCCACGCGGCTCAGCTCGCGGCATCCCGGCTCACGCAACGCGGCTCAGCTCGCGGCCTCCTAGCTCGTGCCACGCGGCTCTCCTCATGGCCTCCCAGCTAACGCCATCCTCCAGTGCTCTGGTGAGGGAAAACTTTACCTTCCATGGTTTTTATTATTTTGGTTGTGGTTGGGTTCCATGCACAGCGCTGGCCAAATCTCACTGTCCCAAATAGGAGCCTGAGGAGTTTATTATTTCGAGGGAAGATTCGTTATTCTCTTAGACTGACTTGCTCAGAGTCTCTGATTCTGACTTAATCTGGCTCCAGAAGAGAGGATAAGATGACAAGGTGTTAGACGCTTCAGACTACAAGTTCAGCAAAGTGGCTCGATGCGGTACAGTTTGCGGCCTCTTGGCTCGCGGGACACGGCTGAGCTCACGGCTTCCTAGCTCGTGGGACATGGCTCAGCTCGCTGCCTCCTAGCTCACTGGACGCGGCTCAGCTCGTGGCATCACAGCTCGCGGGACACGGCTCAGCTCGTGGCCTCTCAGCTCACGGCTTCCTAGCTCACGACACGCAGCTCAGCTCATGGCCTCCCAGCTCGCGCCACGCGGCTCAGTTCGCGGCATCCCGGCTCACGCAACGCGGCTCAGCTCGCGGCCTCCTAGCTCGTGCCACGCGGCTCTCCTAATGGCCTCCCAGCTCACGCCATCCTCCAGTGCACTGGTGAGGGAAAACTTTACCTTCCATGGTTTTTATTATTTAGGTTGTGGTTGGGTTCAATGCATAGCGCTGGTCAAATCTCACTGTCACAAAAAGGAGCCTGAGGAGTTTATTATTTCGAGGGAAGATTCGTTATTCTCTTAGACTGACTTGCTCTGAGTCTCTGATTCTGACTGAATCTGGCTCCAGAAGAGAAGATAGGATGACAAGGTGTTGGACGCTTCAGACTACAAGTTCAGCAAAGTGGCTCGATGCGGTACAGTTTGCGGCCTCTTGGCTCGCGGGACACGGCTGAGCTCACGGCTTCCTAGCTCGTGGGACATGGCTCAGCTCGCTGCCTCCTAGCTCACGGGACGCGGCTCAGCTCGTGGCATCACAGCTCGCGGGACACGGCTCAGCTCGTGGCCTCTCAGCTCACGGCTTCCTAGCTCACGACACGCAGCTCAGCTCATGGCCTCCCAGCTCGCGCCACGCGGCTCAGTTCGCGGCATCCCGGCTCACGCAACGCGGCTCAGCTCGCGGCCTCCTAGCTCGTGCCACGCGGCTCTCCTAATGGCCTCCCAGCTCACGCCATCCTCCAGTGCACTGGTGAGGGAAAACTTTACCTTCCATGGTTTTTATTATTTAGGTTGTGGTTGGGTTCAATGCATAGCGCTGGCCAAATCTCACTGTCACAAAAAGGAGCCTGAGGAGTTTATTATTTCGAGGGAAGATTCGTTATTCTCTTAGACTGACTTGCTCTGAGTCTCTGATTCTGACTGAATCTGGCTCCAGAAGAGAAGATAGGATGACAAGGTGTTGGACGCTTCAGACTACAAGTTCAGCAAAGTGGCTCGATGCGGTACAGTTTGCGGCCTCTTGGCTCGCGGGACACGGCTGAGCTCACGGCTTCCTAACTCGTGGGACGTGGCTCAGCTCGCTGCCTCCTTGCTCACGGGACGCGGCTCAGCTCGTGGCATCACAGCTCGCGGGACGCGGCTCAGCTCGTGGCCTCTCAGCTCACGGCTTCCTAGCTCACCACACGCAGCTCAGCCCATGGCCTCCCAGCTCGCGCCACGCGGCTCAGCTCGCGGCATCCCGGCTCACGCAACGCGGCTCAGCTCGCGGCCTCGTAGCTCGTGCCACGCGGCTCTCCTCATGGCCTCCCAGCTAACGCCATCCTCCAGTGCTCTGGTGAGGGAAAACTTAACCTTCCATGGTTTTTATTATTTTGGTTGTGGTTGGGTTCCATGCACAGCGCTGGCCAAATCTCACTGTCCCAAATAGGAGCCTGAGCAGTTTATTATTTCGAGGGAAGATTCGTTATTCTCTTAGACTCACTTGCTCTGAGTCTCTGATTCTGACTTAATCTGGCTCCAGAAGAGAGGATAAGATGACAAGGTGTTAGACGCTTCAGACTACAAGTTCAGCAAAGTGGCTCGATGCGGTACAGTTTGCGGCCTCTTGGCTCGCGGGACACGGCTGAGCTCACGGCTTCCTAACTCATGGGACGTGGCTCAGCTCGCTGCCTCCTAGCTCACGGGACGCGGCTCAGCTCGTGGCATCACAGCTCACGACACGCGGCTCAGCTCGTGGCCTCTCAGCTCACGGCTTCCTAGCTCACGACACGCAGCTCTGCCCATGGCCTCCCAGCTCGCGCCACGCGGCTCAGTTCGCGGCATCCCGGCTCACGCAACGCGGCTCAGCTCGCTGCCTCCTAGCTCGTGCCACGCGGCTCTCCTAATGGCCTCCCAGCTCACGCCATCCTCCAGTGCACTGGCGAGGGAAAACTTTACCTTCCATGGTTTTTATTATTTAGGTTGTGGTTGGGTTCAATGCATAGCGCTGGCCAAATCTCACTGTCACAAAAAGGAGCCTGAGGAGTTTATTATTTCGAGGGAAGATTCGTTATTCTCTTAGACTGACTTGCTCTGAGTCTCTGATTCTGACTGAATCTGGCTCCAGAAGAGAGGATAGGGTGACAAGGTGTTGCACGCTTCAGACTACAAGTTCAGCAAAGTGGCTCAATGCGGTACAGTTTGCGGCCTCTTGGCTCGCGGGACACGGCTGAGCTCACGGCTTACTAACTCGTGGGACGTGGCTCAGCTCGCTGCCTCCTAGCTCACGGGACGCGGCTCAGCTCGTGGCATCACAGCTCGCGGGACGCGGCTCAGCTCGTGGCCTCTCAGCTCACGGCTTCCTAGCTCACCACACGCAGCTCAGCCCATGGCCTCCCAGCTCGCGCCACGCGGCTCAGCTCGCGGCATCCCGGCTCACGCAACGCGGCTCAGCTCGCGGCCTCTTAGCTCGTGCCACGCGGCTCTCCTCATGGCCTCCCAGCTAACGCCATCCTCCAGTGCTCTGGTGAGGGAAAACTTTACCTTCCATGGTTTTTATTATTTTGGTTGTGGTTGGGTTCCATGCACAGCGCTGGCCAAATCTCACTGTCCCAAATAGGAGCCTGAGGAGTTTATTATTTCGAGGGAAGATTCGTTATTCTCTTAGACTGACTTGCTCTGAGTCTCTGATTCTGACTGAATCTGGCTCCAGAAGAGAGGATAGGATGACAAGGTGTTGGACGCTTCAGACTACAAGTTCAGCAAAGTGGCTCGATGCGGTACAGTTTGCGGCCTCTTGGCTCGCGGGACAAGGCTGAGCTCATGGCTTCCTAACTCGTGGGACGTGGCTCAGCTCGCTGCCTCCTAGCTCACGGGACGCGGCTCAGCTCGTGGCATCACAGCTCGCTGGACGCGGCTCAGCTCGTGGCCTCTCAGCTCACGGCTTCCTAGCTCACCACACGCAGCTCAGCCCATGGCCTCCCAGCTCGCGCCACGCGGCTCAGCCCATGGCCTCCCAGCTCGCGCCACGCGGCTCAGCTCGCGGCATCCCGGCTCACGCAACGCGGCTCAGCTCGCGGCCTCCTAGCTCGTGCCACGCGGCTCTCCTCATGGCCTCCCAGCTAACGCCATCCTCCAGTGCTCTGGTGAGGGAAAACTTTACCTTCCATGGTTTTTATTATTTTGGTTGTGGTTGGGTTCCATGCACAGCGCTGGCCAAATCTCACTGTCCCAAATACGAGCCTGAGCAGTTTATTATTTCGAGGGAAGATTCGTTATTCTCTTAGACTGACTTGCTCTGAGTCTCTGATTCTGACTTAATCTGGCTCCAGAAGAGAGGATAGGATGACAAGGTGTTGCACGCTTCAGACTACAAGTTCAGCAAAGTGGCTCGATGCGGTACAGTTTGCGGCCTCTTGGCTCGCGGGACACGGCTGAGCTCACGGCTTCCTAACTCGTGGGACGTGGCTCAGCTCGCTGCCTCCTAGCTCACGGGACGCGGCTCAGCTCGTGGCATCACAGCTCGCGGGACGCGGCTCAGCTCGTGGCCTCTCAGCTCACGGCTTCCTAGCTCACGACACGCAGCTCAGCCCATGGCCTCCCAGCTCGCGCCACGCGGCTCAGCTCGCGGCATCCCGGCTCACGCAACGCGGCTCAGCTCGCGGCCTCCTAGCTCGTGCCACGCGGCTCTCCTCATGGCCTCCCAGCTAACGCCATCCTCCAGTGCTCTGGTGAGGGAAAACTTTACCTTCCATGGTTTTTATTATTTTGGTTGTGGTTGGGTTCCATGCACAGCGCTGGCCAAATCTCACTGTCCCAAATAGGAGCCTGAGGAGTTTATTATTTCGAGGGAAGATTCGTTATTCTCTTAGACTGACTTGCTCTGAGTCTCTGATTCTGACTGAATCTGGCTCCAGAAGAGAGGATAGGATGACAAGGTGTTGGACGCTTCAGACTACAAGTTCAGCAAAGTGGCTCGATGCGGTACAGTTTGCGGCCTCTTGGCTCGCGGGACACGGCTGAGCTCACGGCTTCCTAACTCGTGGGACGTGGCTCAGCTCGCTGCCTCCTAGCTCACGGGACGCGGCTCAGCTCGTGGCATCACAGCTCGCGGGACGCGGCTCAGCTCGTGGCCTCTCAGCTCACGGCTTCCTAGCTCACGACACGCAGCTCAGCCCATAGCCTCCCAGCTCGCGCCACGCGGCTCAGCTCGCGGCATCCCGGCTCACGCAACGCGGCTCAGCTCGCGGCCTCCTAGCTCGTGCCACGCGGCTCTCCTCATGGCCTCCCAGCTAACGCCATCCTCCAGTGCTCTGGTGAGGGAAAACTTTACCTTCCATGGTTTTTATTATTTTGGTTGTGGTTGGGTTCCATGCACATCGCTGGCCAAATCTCACTGTCCCAAATAGGAGCCTGAGGAGTTTAGTATTTTGAGGGAAGATTCGTTATTCTCTTAGACTGACTTGCTCTGAGTCTCTGATTCTGACTTAATCTGGCTCCAGAAGTGAGGATAGGATGACAAGGTGTTGGACGCTTCAGACTACAAGTTCAGCAAAGTGGCTCGATGCGGTACAGTTTGCGGCCTCTTGGCTCGCGGGACACGGCTGAGCTCACGGCTTCATAACTCGTGGGACGTGGCTCAGCTCGCTGCCTCCTAGCTCACGGGACGAGGCTCAGCTCGTGGCATCACAGCTCGCGGGACGCGGCTCAGCTCGTGGCCTCTCAGCTCACGGCTTCCTAGCTCACGACATGCAGCTCAGCCCATGGCCTCCCAGCTCGCGCCACGCGGCTCAGCTCACGGCATCCCGGCTCACGCAACGCGGCTCAGCTCGCGGCCTCCTAGCTCGTGCCACGCGGCTCTCCTCATGGCCTCCCAGCTAACGCCATCCTCCAGTGCTCTGGTGAGGGAAAACTTTACCTTCCATGGTTTTTATTATTTTGGTTGTGGTTGGGTTCCATGCACAGCGCTGGCCAAATCTCACTGTCCCAAATAGGAGCCTGAGGAGTTTATTATTTCGAGGGAAGATTCGTTATTCTCTTAGACTGACTTGCTCTGAGTCTGTGATTCTGACTGAATCTGGCTCCAGAAGAGAGGATAGGATGACAAGGTGTTGGACGCTTCAGACTACAAGTTCAGCAAAGTGGCTCGATGCGGTACAGTTTGCGGCCTCTTGGCTCGCGGGACACGGCTCAGCTCACGGCTTCCTAACTCGTGGGACGTGGCTCAGCTCGCTGCCTCCTAGCTCACGGGACGCGGCTCAGCTCGTGGCATCACAGCTCGCGGGACGCGGCTCAGCTCGTGGCCTCTCAGCTCACGGCTTCCTAGCTCACGACACGCAGCTCAGCCCATGGCCTCCCAGCTCGCGCCACGCGGCTCAGCTCGCGGCATCCCGGCTCACGCAACGCGGCTCAGCTCGCGGCCTCCTAGCTCGTGCCACGCGGCTCTCCTCATGGCCTCCCAGCTAACGCCATCCTCCAGTGCTCTGGTGAGGGAAAACTTTACCTTCCATGGTTTTTATTATTTTGGTTGTGGTTGGGTTCCATGCACAGCGCTGGCCAAATCTCACTGTCCCAAATAGGAGCCTGAGCAGTTTATTATTTCGAGGGAAGATTCGTTATTCTCTTAGACTGACTTGCTTTGAGTCTCTGATTCTGACTGAATCTGGCTCCAGAAGAGAGGATAGGATGACAAGGTGTTGGACGCTTCAGACTACAAGTTCAGCAAAGTGGCTCAATGCGGTACAGTTTGCGGCCTCTTGGCTCGCGGGACACGGCTGAGCTCACGGCTTCCTAACTCGTGGGACGTGGCTCAGCTCGCTGCCTCCTAGCTCACGGGACGCGGCTCAGCTCGTGGCATCACAGCTCGCGGGACGCGGCTCAGCTCGTGGCCTCTCAGCTCACGGCTTCCTAGCTCACGACACGCAGCTCAGCCCATGGCCTCCCAGCTCGCGCCACGCGGCTCAGCTCGCGGCATCCCGGCTCACGCAACGCGGCTCAGCTCGCGGCCTCCTAGCTCGTGCCACGCGGCTCTCCTCATGGCCTCCCAGCTAACGCCATCCTCCAGTGCTCTGGTGAGGGAAAACTTTACCTTCCATGGTTTTTATTATTTTGGTTGTGGTTGGGTTCCATGCACAGCGCTGGCCAAATCTCACTGTCCCAAATAGGAGCCTGAGGAGTTTATTATTTCGAGGGAAGATTCGTTATTCTCTTAGACTGACTTGCTCTGAGTCTCTGATTCTGACTTAATCTGGCTCCAGAAGTGAGGATAGGATGACAAGGTGTTGGACGCTTCAGACTACAAGTTCAGCAAAGTGGCTCGATGCGGTACAGTTTGCGGCCTCTTGGCTCGCGGGACACGGCTGAGCTCACGGCTTCCTAACTCGTGGGACGTGGCTCAGCTCGCTGCCTCCTAGCTCACGGGACGCGGCTCAGCTCGTGGCATCACAGCTCGCGGGACGCGGCTCAGCTCGTGGCCTCTCAGCTCACGGCTTCCTAGCTCACCACACGCAGCTCAGCCCATGGCCTCCCAGCTCGCGCCACGCGGCTCAGCTCGCGGCATCCCGGCTCACGCAACGCGGCTCAGCTCGCGGCCTCCTAGCTCGTGCCACGCGGCTCTCCTCATGGCCTCCCAGCTAACGCCATCCTCCAGTGCTCTGGTGAGGGAAAACTTTACCTTCCATGGTTTTTATTATTTTGGTTGTGGTTGGGTTCCATGCACAGCGCTGGCCAAATCTCACTGTCCCAAATAGGAGCCTGAGCAGTTTATTATTTCGAGGGAAGATTCGTTATTCTCTTAGACTGACTTGCTCTGAGTCTCTGATTCTGACTGAATCTGGCTCCAGAAGAGAGGATAGGATGACATGGTGTTGGACGCTTCAGACTACAAGTTCAGCAAAGTGGCTCGATGCGGTACAGTTTGCGGCCTCTTGGCTCGCGGGACACGGCTGAGCTCACGGCTTCCTAACTCGTGGGACGTGGCTCAGCTCGCTGCCTCCTAGCTCACGGGACGCAGCTCAGCTCGTGGCATCACAGCTCGCGGGACGCGGCTCTGCTCGTGGCCTCTCAGCTCACGGCTTCCTAGCTCACGACACGCAGCTCAGCCCATGGCCTCCCAGCTCGCGCCACGCGGCTCAGCTCGCGGCATCCCGGCTCACGCAACGCGGCTCAGCTCGCGGCCTCCTAGCTCGTGCCACGCGGCTCTCCTCAAGGCCTCCCAGCTAACGCCATCATCCAGTGCTCTGGTGAGGGAAAACTTTACCTTCCATGGTTTTTATTATTTTGGTTGTGGTTGGGTTCCATGCACAGCGCTGGCCAAATCTCACTGTCCCAAATAGGAGCCTGAGGAGTTTATTATTTTGAGGGAAGATTCGTTATTCTCTTAGACTGACTTGCTCTGAGTCTGTGATTCTGACTGAATCTGGCTCCAGAAGAGAGGATAGGATGACAAGGTGTTGGACGCTTCAGACTACAAGTTCAGCAAAGTGGCTCGATGCGGTACAGTTTGCGGCCTCTTGGCTCGCGGGACACGGCTGAGCTCATGGCTTCCTAACTCGTGGGACGTGGCTCAGCTCGCTGCCTCCTAGCTCACGGGACGCGGCTCAGCTCGTGGCATCACAGCTCGCGGGACACGGCTCAGCTCGTGGCCTCTCAGCTCACGGCTTCCTAGCTCACGACACGCAGCTCAGCCCATGGCCTCCCAGCTCGCGCCACGCGGCTCAGCTCGCGGCATCCCCGCTCACGCAACGCGGCTCAGCTCGTGGCTTCCTAGCTCGTGCCACGCGTCTCTCCTCATGGCCTCCCAGCTACCGCCATCCTCCAGTGCTCTGGTGAGGGAAAACTTTACCTTCCATGGTTTTTATTATTTTGGTTGTGGTTGGGTTCCATGCACAGCGCTGGCCAAATCTCACTGTCCCAAATAGGAGCCTGAGGAGTTTATTATTTTGAGGGAAGATTCGTTATTCTCTTAGACTGACTTGCTCTGAGTCTGTGATTCTGACTGAATCTGGCTCCAGAAGAGAGGATAGGATGACAAGGTGTTGGACGCTTCAGACTACAAGTTCAGCAAAGTGGCTCGATGCGGTACAGTTTGCGGCCTCATGGCTCGCGGGACACGGCTGAGCTCACGGCTTCCTAACTCGTGGGACGTGGCTCAGCTCGCTGCCTCCTAGCTCACGGGACGCAGCTCAGCTCGTGGCATCACAGCTCGCGGGACGCGGCTCAGCTCGTGGCCTCTCAGCTCACGGCTTCCTAGCTCACGACACGCAGCTCAGCCCATGGCCTCCCAGCTCGCGCCACGCGGCTCAGCTCGCGGCATCCCGGCTCACGCAACGCGGCTCAGCTCGCGGCCTCCTAGCTCGTGCCACGCGGCTCTCCTCATGGCCTCCCAGCTAACGCCATCCTCCAGTGCTCTGGTGAGGGAAAACTTTACCTTCCATGGTTTTTATTATTTTGGTTGTGGTTGGGTTCCATGCACAGCGCTGGCCAAATCTCACTGTCCCAAATAGGAGCCTGAGCAGTTTATTATTTCGAGGGAAGATTCGTTATTCTCTTAGACTGACTTGCTTTGAGTCTCTGATTCTGACTGAATCTGGCTCCAGAAGAGAGGATAGGATGACATGGTGTTGGACGCTTCAGACTACAAGTTCAGCAAAGTGGCTCGATGCGGTACAGTTTGCGGCCTCTTGGCTCGCGGGACACGGCTGAGCTCACGGCTTCCTAACTCGTGGGACGTGGCTCAGCTCGCTGCCTCCTAGCTCACGGGACGCAGCTCAGCTCGTGGCATCACAGCTCGCGGGACGCGGCTCAGCTCGTGGCCTCTCAGCTCACGGCTTCCTAGCTCACGACACGCAGCTCAGCCCATGGCCTCCCAGCTCGCGCCACGCGGCTCAGCTCGCGGCATCCCGGCTCACGCAACGCGGCTCAGCTCGTGGCTTCCTAGCTCGTGCCACGCGTCTCTCCTCATGGCCTCCCAGCTACCGCCATCCTCCAGTGCTCTGGTGAGGGAAAACTTTACCTTCCATGGTTTTTATTATTTTGGTTGTGGTTGGGTTCCATGCACAGCGCTGGCCAAATCTCACTGTCCCAAATAGGAGCCTGAGGAGTTTATTATTTTGAGGGAAGATTCGTTATTCTCTTAGACTGACTTGCTCTGAGTCTGTGATTCTGACTGAATCTGGCTCCAGAAGAGAGGATAGGATGACAAGGTGTTGGACGCTTCAGACTACAAGTTCAGCAAAGTGGCTCGATGCGGTACAGTTTGCGGCCTCATGGCTCGCGGGACACGGCTGAGCTCACGGCTTCCTAACTCGTGGGACGTGGCTCAGCTCGCTGCCTCCTAGCTCACGGGACGCGGCTCAGCTCGTAGCATCACAGCTCGCGGGACGCGGCTCAGCTCGTGGCCTCTCAGCTCACGGCTTCCTAGCTCACGACACGCAGCTCAGCCCATGGCCTCCCAGCTCGCGCCACGCGGCTCAGCTCGCGGCATCCCGGCTCACGCAACGCGGCTCAGCTCGCGGCCTCCTAGCTCGTGCCACGCGGCTCTCCTCATGGCCTCCCAGCTAACGCCATCCTCCAGTGCTCTGGTGAGGGAAAACTTTACCTTCCATGGTTTTTATTATTTTGGTTGTGGTTGGGTTCCATGCACAGCGCTGGCCAAATCTCACTGTCCCAAATAGGAGCCTGAGCAGTTTATTATTTCGAGGGAAGATTCGTTATTCTCTTAGACTGACTTGCTTTGAGTCTCTGATTCTGACTGAATCTGGCTCCAGAAGAGAGGATAGGATGACAAGGTGTTGGACGCTTCAGACTACAAGTTCAGCAAAGTGGCTCGATGCGGTACAGTTTGCGGCCTCTTGGCTCGCGGGACACGGCTGAGCTCACGGCTTCCTAACTCGTGGGACGTGGCTCAGCTCGCTGCCTCCTAGCTCACGGGACGCGGCTCAGCTCGTGGCATCACAGCTCGCGGGACGCGGCTCAGCTCGTGGCCTCTCAGCTCACGGCTTCCTAGCTCACCACACGCAGCTCAGCCCATGGCCTCCCAGCTCGCGCCACGCGGCGAAGCTCGCGGCATCCCGGCTCACGCAACGCGGCTCAGCTCGCGGCCTCCTAGCTCGTGCCACGCGGCTCTCCTCATGGCCTCCCAGCTAACGCCATCCTCCAGTGCTCTGGTGAGGGAAAACTTTACCTTCCATGGTTTTTATTATTTTGGTTGTGGTTGGGTTCCATGCACAGCGCTGGCCAAATCTCACTGTCCCAAATAGGAGCCTGAGGAGTTTATTATTTCGAGGGAAGATTCGTTATTCTCTTAGACTGACTTGCTCTGAGTCTCTGATTCTGACTGAATCTGGCTCCAGAAGAGAGGATAGGATGACATGGTGTTGGACGCTTCAGACTACAAGTTCAGAAAAGTGGCTCGATGCGGTACAGTTTGCGGCCTCTTGGCTCGCGGGACACGGCTGAGCTCACGGCTTCCTAACTCGTGGGACGTGGCTCAGCTCGCTGCCTCCTAGCTCACGGGACGCAGCTCAGCTCGTGGCATCACAGCTCGCGGGACGCGGCTCAGCTCGTGGCCTCTCAGCTCACGGCTTCCTAGCTCACGACACGCAGCTCAGCCCATGGCCTCCCAGCTCGCGCCACGCGGCTCAGCTCGCGGCATCCCGGCTCACGCAACGCGGCTCAGCTCGTGGCTTCCTAGCTCGTGCCACGCGGCTCTCCTCATGGCCTCCCAGCTACCGCCATCCTCCAGTGCTCTGGTGAGGGAAAACTTTACCTTCCATGGTTTTTATTATTTTGGTTGTGGTTGGGTTCCATGCACAGCGCTGGCCAAATCTCACTGTCCCAAATAGGAGCCTGAGGAGTTTATTATTTTGAGGGAAGATTCGTTATTCTCTTAGACTGACTTGCTCTGAGTCTGTGATTCTGACTGAATCTGGCTCCAGAAGAGAGGATAGGATGACAAGGTGTTGGACGCTTCAGACTACAAGTTCAGCAAAGTGGCTCGATGCGGTACAGTTTGCGGCCTCTTGGCTCGCGGGACACGGCTGAGCTCACGGCTTCCTAACTCGTGGGACGTGGCTCAGCTCGCTGCCTCCTAGCTCACGGGACGCGGCTCAGCTCGTGGCATCACAGCTCGCGGGACGCGGCTCAGCTCGTGGCCTCTCAGCTCACGGCTTCCTAGCTCACGACACGCAGCTCAGCCCATGGCCTCCCAGCTCGCGCCACGCGGCTCAGCTCGCGGCATCCCGGCTCACGCAACGCGGCTCAGCTCGCGGCCTCCTAGCTCGTGCCACGCGGCTCTCCTCATGGCCTCCCAGCTAACGCCATCCTCCAGTGCTCTGGTGAGGGAACACTTTACCTTCCATGGTTTTTATTATTTTGGTTGTGGTTGGGTTCCATGCACAGCGCTGGCCAAATCTCACTGTCCCAAATAGGAGCCTGAGCAGTTTATTATTTCGAGGGAAGATTCGTTATACTCTTAGACTGACTTGCTTTGAGTCTCTGATTCTGACTGAATCTGGCTCCAGAAGAGAGGATAGGATGACAAGGTGTTGGACGCTTCAGACTACAAGTTCAGCAAAGTGGCTCGATGCGGTACAGTTTGCGGCCTCTTGGCTCGCGGGACACGGCTGAGCTCACAGCTTCCTAACTCGTGGGACGTGGCTCAGCTCGCTGCCTCCTAGCTCACGGGACGCGGCTCAGCTCGTGGCATCACAGCTCGCGGGACGCGGCTCAGCTCGTGGCCTCTCAGCTCACGGCTTCCTAGCTCACGACACGCAGCTCAGCCCATGGCCTCCCAGCTCGCGCCACGCGGCTCAGCTCGCGGCATCCCGGCTCACGCAACGCGGCTCAGCTCGCGGCCTCCTAGCTCGTGCCACGCGGCTCTCCTCATGGCCTCCCAGCTAACGCCATCCTCCAGTGCTCTGGTGAGGGAAAACTTTACCTTCCATGGTTTTTATTATTTTGGTTGTGGTTGGGTTCCATGCACAGCGCTGGCCAAATCTCACTGTCCCAAATAGGAGCCTGAGCAGTTTATTATTTCGAGGGAAGATTCGTTATACTCTTAGACTGACTTGCTTTGAGTCTCTGATTCTGACTGAATCTGGCTCCAGAAGAGAGGATAGGATGACAAGGTGTTGGACGCTTCAGACTACAAGTTCAGCAAAGTGGCTCGATGCGGTACAGTTTGCGGCCTCTTGGCTCGCGGGACACGGCTGAGCTCACGGCTTCCTAACTCGTGGGACGTGGCTCAGCTCGCTGCCTCCTAGCTCACGGGACGCGGCTCAGCTCGTGGCATCACAGCTCACGGGACGCGGCTCAGCTCGTGGCCTCTCAGCTCACGGCTTCCTAGCTCACGACACGCAGCTCAGCCCATGGCCTCCCAGCTCGCGCCACGCGGCTCAGCTCGCGGCATCCCGGCTCACGCAACGCGGCTCAGCTCGCGGCCTCCTAGCTCGTGCCACGCGGCTCTCCTCATGGCCTCCCAGCTAACGCCATCCTCCAGTGCACTGGTGAGGGAAAACTTTACCTTCCATGGTTTTTATTATTTTGGTTGTGGTTGGGTTCCATGCACAGCGCTGGCCAAATCTCACTGTCCCAAATAGGAGCCTGAGGAGTTTATTATTTCGAGGGAAGATTCGTTATTCTCTTAGACTGACTTGCTCTGAGTCTCTGATTCTGACTTAATCTGGCTCCAGAAGTGAGGATAGGATGACAAGGTGTTGGACGCTTCAGACAACAAGTTCAGCAAAGTGGCTCGATGCGGTACAGTTTGCGGCCTCTTGGCTCGCGGGACACGGCTGAGCTCACGGCTTCCTAACTCGTGGGACGTGGCTCAGCTCGCTGCCTCCTAGCTCACGGGACGCGGCTCAGCTCCTGGCATCACAGCTCGTGGGACGCGGCTCAGCTCGTGGCCTCTCAGCTCACGGCTTCCTAGCTCACGACACGCAGCTCAGCCCATGGCCTCCCAGCTCGCGCCACGCGGCTCAGCTCGCGGCATCCCGGCTCACGCAACGCGGCTCAGCTCGTGGCTTCCTAGCTCGTGCCACGCGGCTCTCCTCATGGCCTCCCAGCTACCGCCATCCTCCAGTGCTCTGGTGAGGGAAAACTTTACCTTCCATGGTTTTTATTATTTTGGTTGTGGTTGGGTTCCATGCACAGCGCTGGCCAAATCTCACTGTCCCAAATAGGAGCCTGAGGAGTTTATTATTTTGAGGGAAGATTCGTTATTCTCTTAGACTGACTTGCTCTGAGTCTGTGATTCTGACTGAATCTGGCTCCAGAAGAGAGGATAGGATGACAAGGTGTTGGACGCTTCAGACTACAAGTTCAGCAAAGTGGCTCGATGCGGTACAGTTTGCGGCCTCTTGGCTCGCGGGACACGGCTGAGCTCACGGCTTCCTAACTCGTGGGACGTGGCTCAGCTCGCTGCCTCCTAGCTCACGGGACGCGGCTCAGCTCGTGGCATCACAGCTCGCGGGACGCGGCTCAGCTCGTGGCCTCTCAGCTCACGGCTTCCTAGCTCACGACACGCAGCTCAGCCCATGGCCTCCCAGCTCGCGCCACGCGGCTCAGCTCGCGGCATCCCGGCTCACGCAACGCGGCTCAGCTCGTGGCTTCCTAGCTCGTGCCACGCGGCTCTCCTCATGGCCTCCCAGCTACCGCCATCCTCCAGTGCTCTGGTGAGGGAAAACTTTACCTTCCATGGTTTTTATTATTTTGGTTGTGGTTGGGTTCCATGCACAGCGCTGGCCAAATCTCACTGTCCCAAATAGGAGCCTGAGGAGTTTATTATTTTGAGGGAAGATTCGTTATTCTCTTAGACTGACTTGCTCTGAGTCTGTGATTCTGACTGAATCTGGCTCCAGAAGAGAGGATAGGATGACAAGGTGTTGGACGCTTCAGACTACAAGTTCAGCAAAGTGGCTCGATGCGGTACAGTTTGCGGCCTCTTGGCTCGCGGGACACGGCTGAGCTCACGGCTTCCTAACTCGTGGGACGTGGCTCAGCTCGCTGCCTCCTAGCTCACGGGACGCGGCTCAGCTCGTGGCATCACAGCTCGCGGGACGCGGCTCAGCTCGTGGCCTCTCAGCTCACGGCTTCCTAGCTCACGACACGCAGCTCAGCCCATGGCCTCCCAGCTCGCGCCACGCGGCTAAGCTCGCGGCATCCCGGCTCACGCAACGCGGCTCAGCTCGCGGCCTCCTAGCTCGTGCCACGCGGCTCTCCTCATGGCCTCCCAGCTAACGCCATCCTCCAGTGCTCTGGTGAGGGAAAACTTTACCTTCCATGGTTTTTATTATTTTGGTTGTGGTTGGGTTCCATGCATAGCGCTGGCCAAATCTCACTGTCCCAAATAGGAGCCTGAGCAGTTTATTATTTCGAGGGAAGATTCGTTATACTCTTAGACTGACTTGCTTTGAGTCTCTGATTCTGACTGAATCTGGCTCCAGAAGAGAGGATAGGATGACAAGGTGTTGGACGCTTCAGACTACAAGTTCAGCAAAGTGGCTCGATGCGGTACAGTTTGCGGCCTCTTGGCTCGCGGGACACGGCTGAGCTCACGGCTTCCTAACTCGTGGGACGTGGCTCAGCTCGCTGCCTCCTAGCTCACGGGACGCGGCTCAGCTCGTGGCATCACAGCTCACGGGACGCGGCTCAGCTCGTGGCCTCTCAGCTCACGGCTTCCTAGCTCACGACACGCAGCTCAGCCCATGGCCTCCCAGCTCGCGCCACGCGGCTCAGCTCGCGGCATCCCGGCTCACGCAACGCGGCTCAGCTCGCGGCCTCCTAGCTCGTGCCACGCGGCTCTCCTCATGGCCTCCCAGCTAACGCCATCCTCCAGTGCTCTGGTGAGGGAAAACTTTACCTTCCATGGTTTTTATTATTTTGGTTGTGGTTGGGTTCCATGCACAGCGCTGGCCAAATCTCACTGTCCCAAATAGGAGCCTGAGGAGTTTATTATTTCGAGGGAAGATTCGTTATTCTCTTAGACTGACTTGCTCTGAGTCTCTGATTCTGACTTAATCTGGCTCCAGAAGTGAGGATAGGATGACAAGGTGTTGGACGCTTCAGACTACAAGTTCAGCAAAGTGGCTCGATGCGGTACAGTTTGCGGCCTCTTGGCTCGCGGGACACGGCTGAGCTCACGGCTTCCTAACTCGTGGGACGTGGCTCAGCTCGCTGCCTCCTAGCTCACGGGACGCGGCTCAGCTCCTGGCATCACAGCTCGTGGGACGCGGCTCAGCTCATGGCCTCTCAGCTCACGGCTTCCTAGCTCACGACACGCAGCTCAGCCCATGGCCTCCCAGCTCGCGCCACGCGGCTCAGCTCGCGGCATCCCGGCTCACGCAACGCGGCTCAGCTCGTGGCTTCCTAGCTCGTGCCACGCGGCTCTCCTCATGGCCTCCCAGCTACCGCCATCCTCCAGTGCTCTGGTGAGGGAAAACTTTACCTTCCATGGTTTTTATTATTTTGGTTGTGGTTGGGTTCCATGCACAGCGCTGGCCAAATCTCACTGTCCCAAATAGGAGCCTGAGGAGTTTATTATTTTGAGGGAAGATTCGTTATTCTCTTAGACTGACTTGCTCTGAGTCTGTGATTCTGACTGAATCTGGCTCCAGAAGAGAGGATAGGATGACAAGGTGTTGGACGCTTCAGACTACAAGTTCAGCAAAGTGGCTCGATGCGGTACAGTTTGCGGCCTCTTGGCTCGCGGGACACGGCTGAGCTCACGGCTTCCTAACTCGTGGGACGTGGCTCAGCTCGCTGCCTCCTAGCTCACGGGACGCGGCTCAGCTCGTGGCATCACAGCTCGCGGGACGCGGCTCAGCTCGTGGCCTCTCAGCTCACGGCTTCCTAGCTCACGACACGCAGCTCAGCCCATGGCCTCCCAGCTCGCGCCACGCGGCTCAGCTCGCGGCATCCCGGCTCACGCAACGCGGCTCAGCTCGCGGCCTCCTAGCTCGTGCCACGCGGCTCTCCTCATGGCCTCCCAGCTAACGCCATCCTCCAGTGCTCTGGTGAGGGAAAACTTTACCTTCCATGGTATTTATTATTTTGGTTGTGGTTGGGTTCCATGCACAGCGCTGGCCAAATCTCACTGTCCCAAATAGGAGCCTGAGCAGTTTATTATTTCGAGGGAAGATTCGTTATTCTCTTAGACTGACTTGCTTTGAGTCTCTGATTCTGACTGAATCTGGCTCCAGAAGAGAGGATAGGATGACATGGTGTTGGACGCTTCAGACTACAAGTTCAGCAAAGTGGCTCGATGCGGTACAGTTTGCGGCCTCTTGGCTCGCGGGACACGGCTGAGCTCACGGCTTCCTAACTCGTGGGACGTGGCTCAGCTCGCTGCCTCCTAGCTCACGGGACGCAGCTCAGCTCGTGGCATCACAGCTCGCGGGACGCGGCTCAGCTCGTGGCCTCTCAGCTCACGGCTTCCTAGCTCACGACACGCAGCTCAGCCCATGGCCTCCCAGCTCGCGCCACGCGGCTCAGCTCGCGGCATCCCGGCTCACGCAACGCGGCTCAGCTCGTGGCTTCCTAGCTCGTGCCACGCGGCTCTCCTCATGGCCTCCCAGCTACCGCCATCCTCCAGTGCTCTGGTGAGGGAAAACTTTACCTTCCATGGTTTTTATTATTTTGGTTGTGGTTGGGTTCCATGCACAGCGCTGGCCAAATCTCACTGTCCCAAATAGGAGCCTGAGGAGTTTATTATTTCGAGGGAAGATTCGTTATTCTCTTAGACTGACTTGCTCTGAGTCTCTGATTCTGACTGAATCTGGCTCCAGAAGAGAGGATAGGATGACAAGGTGTTGGACGCTTCAGACTACAAGTTCAGCAAAGTGGCTCGATGCGGTACAGTTTGCGGCCTCTTGGCTCGCGGGACACGGCTGAGCTCACGGCTTCCTAACTCGTGGGACGTGGCTCAGCTCGCTGCCTCCTAGCTCACGGGACGCGGCTCAGCTCGTGGCATCACAGCTCGCGGGACGCGGCTCAGCTCGTGGCCTCTCAGCTCACGGCTTCCTAGCTCACGACACGCAGCTCAGCCCATGGCCTCCCAGCTCGCGCCACGCGGCTCAGCTCGCGGCATCCCGGCTCACGCAACGCGGCTCAGCTCGCGGCCTCCTAGCTCGTGCCACGCGGCTCTCCTCATGGCCTCCCAGCTAACGCCATCCTCCAGTGCTCTGGTGAGGGAAAACTTTACCTTCCATGGTTTTTATTATTTTGGTTGTGGTTGGGTTCCATGCACAGCGCTGGCCAAATCTCACTGTCCCAAATAGGAGCCTGAGCAGTTTATTATTTCGAGGGAAGATTCGTTATTCTCTTAGACTGACTTGCTCTGAGTCTGTGATTCTGACTGAATCTGGCTCCAGAAGAGAGGATAGGATGACAAGGTGTTGGACGCTTCAGACTACAAGTTCAGCAAAGTGGCTCGATGCGGTACAGTTTGCGGCCTCTTGGCTCGCGGGACACGGCTGAGCTCACGGCTTCCTAACTCGTGGGACGTGGCTCAGCTCGCTGCCTCCTAGCTCACGGGACGCGGCTCAGCTCGTGGCATCACAGCTCGCGGGACGCGGCTCAGCTCGTGGCCTCTCAGCTCACGGCTTCCTAGCTCACCACACGCAGCTCAGCCCATGGCCTCCCAGCTCGCGCCACGCGGCTCAGCTCGCGGCATCCCGGCTCACGCAACGCGGCTCAGCTCGCGGCCTCCTAGCTCGTGCCACGCGGCTCTCCTCATGGCCTCCCAGCTAACGCCATCCTCCAGTGCTCTGGTGAGGGAAAACTTTACCTTCCATGGTTTTTATTATTTTGGTTGTGGTTGGGTTCCATGCACAGCGCTGGCCAAATCTCACTGTCCCAAATAGGAGCCTGAGGAGTTTATTATTTCGAGGGAAGATTCGTTATTCTCTTAGACTGACTTGCTCTGAGTCTCTGATTCTGACTGAATCTGGCTCCAGAAGAGAGGATAGGATGACATGGTGTTGGACGCTTCAGACTACAAGTTCAGCAAAGTGGCTCGATGCGGTACAGTTTGCGGCCTCTTGGCTCGCGGGACACGGCTGAGCTCACGGCTTCCTAACTCGTGGGACGTGGCTCAGCTCGCTGCCTCCTAGCTCACGGGACGCAGCTCAGCTCGTGGCATCACAGCTCGCGGGACGCGGCTCAGCTCGTGGCCTCTCAGCTCACGGCTTCCTAGCTCACGACACGCAGCTCAGCCCATGGCCTCCCAGCTCGCGCCACGCGGCTCAGCTCGCGGCATCCCGGCTCACGCAACGCGGCTCAGCTCGTGGCTTCCTAGCTCGTGCCACGCGGCTCTCCTCATGGCCTCCCAGCTACCGCCATCCTCCAGTGCTCTAGTGAGGGAAAACTTTACCTTCCATGGTTTTTATTATTTTGGTTGTGGTTGGGTTCCATGCACAGCGCTGGCCAAATCTCACTGTCCCAAATAGGAGCCTGAGCAGTTTATTATTTCGAGGGAAGATTCGTTATTCTCTTAGACTGACTTGCTTTGAGTCTCTGATTCTGACTGAATCTGGCTCCAGAAGAGAGGATAGGATGACAAGGTGTTGGACGCTTCAGACTACAAGTTCAGCAAAGTGGCTCGATGCGGTACAGTTTGCGGCCTCTTGGCTCGCGGGACACGGCTGAGCTCACGGCTTCCTAACTCGTGGGACGTGGCTCAGCTCGCTGCCTCCTAGCTCACGGGACGCGGCTCAGCTCGTGGCATCACAGCTCGCGGGACGCGGCTCAGCTCGTGGCCTCTCAGCTCACGGCTTCCTAGCTCACCACACGCAGCTCAGCCCATGGCCTCCCAGCTCGCGCCACGCGGCTCAGCTCGCGGCATCCCGGCTCACGCAACGCGGCTCAGCTCGCGGCCTCCTAGCTCGTGCCACGCGGCTCTCCTCATGGCCTCCCAGCTAACGCCATCCTCCAGTGCTCTGGTGAGGGAAAACTTTACCTTCCATGGTTTTTATTATTTTGGTTGTGGTTGGGTTCCATGCACAGCGCTGGCCAAATCTCACTGTCCCAAATAGGAGCCTGAGGAGTTTATTATTTCGAGGGAAGATTCGTTATTCTCTTAGACTGACTTGCTCTGAGTCTGTGATTCTGACTGAATCTGGCTCCAGAAGAGAGGATAGGATGACATGGTGTTGGACGCTTCAGACTACAAGTTCAGCAAAGTGGCTCGATGCGGTACAGTTTGCGGCCTCTTGGCTCGCGGGACACGGCTGAGCTCACGGCTTCCTAACTCGTGGGACGTGGCTCAGCTCGCTGCCTCCTAGGTCACGGGACGCAGCTCAGCTCGTGGCATCACAGCTCGCGGGACGCGGCTCAGCTCGTGGCCTCTCAGCTCACGGCTTCCTAGCTCACGACACGCAGCTCAGCCCATGGCCTCCCAGCTCGCGCCACGCGGCTCAGCTCGCGGCATCCCGGCTCACGCAACGCGGCTCAGCTCGTGGCTTCCTAGCTCGTGCCACGCGGCTCTCCTCATGGCCTCCCAGCTACCGCCATCCTCCAGTGCTCTGGTGAGGGAAAACTTTACCTTCCATGGTTTTTATTATTTTGGTTGTGGTTGGGTTCCATGCACAGCGCTGGCCAAATCTCACTGTCCCAAATAGGAGCCTGAGGAGTTTATTATTTTGAGGGAAGATTCGTTATTCTCTTAGACTGACTTGCTCTGAGTCTGTGATTCTGACTGAATCTGGCTCCAGAAGAGAGGATAGGATGACAAGGTGTTGGACGCTTCAGACTACAAGTTCAGCAAAGTGGCTCGATGCGGTACAGTTTGCGGCCTCTTGGCTCGCGGGACACGGCTGAGCTCACGGCTTCCTAACTCGTGGGACGTGGCTCAGCTCGCTGCCTCCTAGCTCACGGGACGCGGCTCAGCTCGTGGCATCACAGCTCGCGGGACGCGGCTCAGCTCGTGGCCTCTCAGCTCACGGCTTCCTAGCTCACGACACGCAGCTCAGCCCATGGCCTCCCAGCTCGCGCCACGCGGCTCAGCTCGCGGCATCCCGGCTCACGCAACGCGGCTCAGCTCGCGGCCTCCTAGCTCGTGCCACGCGGCTCTCCTCATGGCCTCCCAGCTAACGCCATCCTCCAGTGCTCTGGTGAGGGAAAACTTTACCTTCCATGGTTTTTATTATTTTGGTTGTGGTTGGGTTCCATGCACAGCGCTGGCCAAATCTCACTGTCCCAAATAGGAGCCTGAGCAGTTTATTATTTCGAGGGAAGATTCGTTATACTCTTAGACTGACTTGCTTTGAGTCTCTGATTCTGACTGAATCTGGCTCCAGAAGAGAGGATAGGATGACAAGGTGTTGGACGCTTCAGACTACAAGTTCAGCAAAGTGGCTCGATGCGGTACAGTTTGCGGCCTCTTGGCTCGCGGGACACGGCTGAGCTCACGGCTTCCTAACTCGTGGGACGTGGCTCAGCTCGCTGCCTCCTAGCTCACGGGACGCGGCTCAGCTCGTGGCATCACAGCTCGCGGGACGCGGCTCAGCTCGTGGCCTCTCAGCTCACGGCTTCCTAGCTCACGACACGCAGCTCAGCCCATGGCCTCCCAGCCCGCGCCACGCGGCTCAGCTCGCGGCATCCCGGCTCACGCAACGCGGCTCAGCTCGCGGCCTCCTAGCTCGTGCCACGCGGCTCTCCTCATGGCCTCCCAGCTAACGCCATCCTCCAGTGCTCTGGTGAGGGAAAACTTTACCTTCCATGGTTTTTATTATTTTGGTTGTGGTTGGGTTCCATGCACAGCGCTGGCCAAATCTCACTGTCCCAAATAGGAGCCTGAGGAGTTTATTATTTCGAGGGAAGATTCGTTATTCTCTTAGACTGACTTGCTCTGAGTCTCTGATTCTGACTTAATCTGGCTCCAGAAGTGAGGATAGGATGACAAGGTGTTGGACGCTTCAGACTACAAGTTCAGCAAAGTGGCTCGATGCGGTACAGTTTGCGGCCTCTTGGCTCGCGGGACACGGCTGAGCTCACGGCTTCCTAACTCGTGGGACGTGGCTCAGCTCGCTGCCTCCTAGCTCACGGGACGCGGCTCAGCTCGTGGCATCACAGCTCGCGGGACGCGGCTCAGCTCGTGGCCTCTCAGCTCACGGCTTCCTAGCTCACGACACGCAGCTCAGCCCATGGCCTCCCAGCTCGCGCCACGCGGCTCAGTTCGCGGCATCCCGGCTCACGCAACGCGGCTCAGCTCGTGGCTTCCTAGCTCGTGCCACGCGGCTCTCCTCATGGCCTCCCAGCTACCGCCATCCTCCAGTGCTCTGGTGAGGGAAAACTTTACCTTCCATGGTTTTTATTATTTTGGTTGTGGTTGGGTTCCATGCACAGCGCTGGCCAAATCTCACTGTCCCAAATAGGAGCCTGAGGAGTTTATTATTTCGAGGGAAGATTCGTTATTCTCTTAGACTGACTTGCTCTGAGTCTCTGATTCTGACTTAATCTGGCTCCAGAAGTGAGGATAGGATGACAAGGTGTTGGACGCTTCAGACTACAAGTTCAGCAAAGTGGCTCGATGCGGTACAGTTTGCGGCCTCTTGGCTCGCGGGACACGGCTGAGCTCACGGCTTCCTAACTCGTGGGACGTGGCTCAGCTCGCTGCCTCCTAGCTCACGGGACGCGGCTCAGCTCGTGGCATCACAGCTCGCGGGACGCGGCTCAGCTCGTGGCCTCTCAGCTCACGGCTTCCTAGCTCACGACACGCAGCTCAGCCCATGGCCTCCCAGCTCGCGCCACGCGGCTCAGCTCGCGGCATCCCGGCTCACGCAACGCGGCTCAGCTCGTGGCTTCCTAGCTCGTGCCACGCGGCTCTCCTCATGGCCTCCCAGCTACCGCCATCCTCCAGTGCTCTGGTGAGGGAAAACTTTACCTTCCATGGTTTTTATTATTTTGGTTGTGGTTGGGTTCCATGCACAGCGCTGGCCAAATCTCACTGTCCCAAATAGGAGCCTGAGGAGTTTATTATTTTGAGGGAAGATTCGTTATTCTCTTAGACTGACTTGCTCTGAGTCTGTGATTCTGACTGAATCTGGCTCCAGAAGAGAGGATAGGATGACAAGGTGTTGGACGCTTCAGACTACAAGTTCAGCAAAGTGGCTCGATGCGGTACAGTTTGCGGCCTCTTGGCTCACGGGACACGGCTGAGCTCACGGCTTCCTAACTCGTGGGACGTGGCTCAGCTCGCTGCCTCCTAGCTCACGGGACGCGGCTCAGCTCGTGGCATCACAGCTCGCGGGACGCGGCTCAGCTCATGGCCTCTCAGCTCACGGCTTCCTAGCTCACGACACGCAGCTCAGCCCATGGCCTCCCAGCTCGCGCCACGCGGCTCAGCTCGCGGCATCCCGGCTCACGCAACGCGGCTCAGCTCGCGGCCTCCTACCTCGTGCCACGCGGCTCTCCTCATGGCCTCCCAGCTAACGCCATCCTCCAGTGCTCTGGTGAGGGAAAACTTTACCTTCCATGGTTTTTATTATTTTGGTTGTGGTTGGGTTCCATGCACAGCGCTGGCCAAATCTCACTGTCCCAAATAGGAGCCTGAGCAGTTTATTATTTCGAGGGAAGATTCGTTATTCTCTTAGACTGACTTGCTCTGAGTCTCTGATTCTGACTTAATCTGGCTCCAGAAGAGAGGATAGGATGACAAGGTGTTGGACGCTTCAGACTACAAGTTCAGCAAAGTGGCTCGATGCGGTACAGTTTGCGGCCTCTTGGCTCACGGGACACGGCTGAGCTCACGGCTTCCTAACTCGTGGGACGTGGCTCAGCTCGCTGCCTCCTAGCTCACGGGACGCGGCTCAGCTCGTGGCATCACAGCTCGCGGCTTCCTAGCTCACGACACGCAGCTCAGCCCATGGCCTCCCAGCTCGCGCAACGCGGCTCAGCTCGCGGCCTCCCAGCTCGCGCCACGCGGCTCAGCTCGCGGCATCCCGGCTCACGCAACGCGGCTCAGCTCGCGGCCTCCTAGCTCGTGCCACGCGGCTCTCCTCATGGCCTCCCAGCTAACGCCAACCTCCAGTGCTCTGGTGAGGGAAAACTTTACCTTCCATGGTTTTTATTATTTTGGTTGTGGTTGGGTTCCATGCACAGCGCTGGCCAAATCTCACTGTCCCAAATAGGAGCCTGAGGAGTTTATTATTTCGAGGGAAGATTCGTTATTCTCTTAGACTGACTTGCTCTGAGTCTCTGATTCTGACTTAATCTGGCTCCAGAAGTGAGGATAGGATGACAAGGTGTTGGACGCTTCAGACTACAAGTTCAGCAAAGTGGCTCGGTGCGGTACAGTTTGCGGCCTCTTGGCTCGCGGGACACGGCTGAGCTCACGGCTTCCTAACTCGTGGGACGTGGCTCAGCTCGCTGCCTCATAGCTCACGGGACGCGGCTCAGCTCGTGGCATCACAGCTCGCGGCTTCCTAGCTCACGACACGCAGCTCAGCCCATGGCCTCCCAGCTCGCGCAACGCGGCTCAGCTCGCAGCCTCCCAGCTCGCGCCACGCGGCTCAGCTCGCGGCATCCCGGCTCACGCAACGCGGCTCAGCTCGCGGCCTCCTAGCTCGTGCCACGCGGCTCTCCTCATGGCCTCCCAGCTAACGCCATCCTCCAGTGCTCTGGTGAGGGAAAACTTTACCTTCCATGGTTTTTATTATTTTGGTTGTGGTTGGGTTCCATGCACAGCGCTGGCCAAATCTCACTGTCCCAAATAGGAGCCTGAGGAGTTTATTATTTCGAGGGAAGATTCGTTATTCTCTTAGACTGACTTGCTCTGAGTCTCTGATTCTGACTTAATCTGGCTCCAGAAGTGAGGATAGGATGACAAGGTGTTGGACGCTTCAGACTACAAGTTCAGCAAAGTGGCTCGATGCGGTACAGTTTGCGGCCTCTTGGCTCGCGGGACACGGCTGAGCTCACGGCTTCCTAACTCGTGGGACGTGGCTCAGCTCGCTGCCTCCTAGCTCACGGGACGCGGCTCAGCTCGTGGCATCACAGCTCGCGGGACGCGGCTCAGCTCGTGGCCTCTCAGCTCACGGCTTCCTAGCTCACCACACGCAGCTCAGCCCATGGCCTCCCAGCTCACGCCACGCGGCTCAGCACGCGGCATCCCGGCTCACGCAACGCGGCTCAGCTCGCGGCCTCCTAGCTCGTGCCACGCGGCTCTCCTCATGGCCTCCCAGCTAACGCCATCCTCCAGTGCTCTGGTGAGGGAAAACTTTACCTTCCATGGTTTTTATTATTTTGGTTTTGGTTGGGATCCATGCACAGCGCTGGCCAAATCTCACTGTCCCAAATAGGAGCCTGAGCAGTTTATTATTTCGAGGGAAGATTCGTTATTCTCTTAGACTGACTTGCTCTGAGTCTCTGATTCTGACTGAATCTGGCTCCAGAAGAGAGGATAGGATGACAAGGTGTTGGACGCTTCAGACTACAAGTTCAGCAAAGTGGCTCGATGCGGTACAGTTTGCGGCCTCTTGGCTCGCGGGACACGGCTGAGCTCACGGCTTCCTAACTCGTGGGACGTGGCTCAGCTCGCTGCCTCCTAGCTCACGGGACGCGGCTCAGCTCGTGGCATCACAGCTCGCGGGACGCGGCTCAGCTCGTGGCCTCTCAGCTCACGGCTTCCTAGCTCACCACACGCAGCTCAGCCCATGGCCTCCCAGCTCACGCCACGCGGCTCAGCTCGCGGCATCCCGGCTCACGCAACGCGGCTCAGCTCGCGGCCTCCTAGCTCGTGCCACGCGGCTCTCCTCATGGCCTCCCAGCTAACGCCATCCTCCAGTGCTCTGGTGAGGGAAAACTTTACCTTCCATGGTTTTTATTATTTTGGTTGTGGTTGGGTTCCATGCACAGCGCTGGCCAAATCTCACTGTCCCAAATACGAGCCTGAGGAGTTTATTATTTCGAGGGAAGATTCGTTATTCTCTTAGACTGACTTGCTCTGAGTCTCTGATTCTGACTTAATCTGGCTCCAGAAGTGAGGATAGGATGACAAGGTGTTGGACGCTTCAGACTACAAGTTCAGCAAAGTGGCTCGATGCGGTACAGTTTGCGGCCTCTTGGCTCGCGGGACACGGCTGAGCTCACGGCTTCCTAACTCGTGGGACGTGGCTCAGCTCGCTGCCTCCTAGCTCACGGGACGCGGCTCAGCTCGTGGCATCACAGCTCGCGGGACGCGGCTCAGCTCACGGCCTCTCAGCTCACGGCTTCCTAGCTCACCACACGCAGCTCAGCCCATGGCCTCCCAGCTCGCGCCACGCGGATCAGCTCGCGGCATCCCGGCTCACGCAACGCGGCTCAGCTCGCGGCCTCCTAGCTCGTGCCACGCGGCTCTCCTCATGGCCTCCCAGCTAACGCCATCCTCCAGTGCTCTGGTGAGGGAAAACTTTACCTTCCATGGTTTTTATTATTTTGGTTGTGGTTGGGTTCCATGCACAGCGCTGGCCAAATCTCACTGTCCCAAATAGGAGCCTGAGGAGTTTATTATTTCGAGGGAAGATTCGTTATTCTCTTAGACTGACTTGCTCTGAGTCTCTGATTCTGACTTAATCTGGCTCCAGAAGTGAGGATAGGATGACAAGGTGTTGGACGCTTCAGACTACAAGTTCAGCAAAGTGGCTTGATGCGGTACAGTTTGCGGCCTCTTGGCTCGCGGGACACGGCTGAGCTCACGGCTTCCTAACTCGTGGGACGTGGCTCAGCTCGCTGCCTCCTAGCTCACGGGACGCGGCTCAGCTCGTGGCATCACAGCTCGCGGCTTCCTAGCTCACGACACGCAGCTCAGCCCATGGCCTCCCAGCTCGCGCAACGCGGCTCAGCTCGCGGCCTCCTAGCTCGTGCCACGCGGCTCTCCTCATGGCCTCCCAGCTAACGCCATCCTCCAGTGCTCTGGTGAGGGAAAACTTTACCTTCCATGGTTTTTATTATTTTGGTTGTGGTTGGGTTCCATGCACAGCGCTGGCCAAATCTCACTGTCCCAAATAGGAGCCTGAGCAGTTTATTATTTCGAGGGAAGATTCGTTATTCTCTTAGACTGACTTGCTCTGAGTCTCTGATTCTGACTGAATCTGGCTCCAGAAGAGAGGATAGGATGACAAGGTGTTGGACGCTTCAGACTACAAGTTCAGCAAAGTGGCTCGATGCGGTACAGTTTGCGGCCTCTTGGCTCGCGGGACACGGCTGAGCTCACGGCTTCCTAACGCGTGGGACGTGGCTCAGCTCGCTGCCTCCTAGCTCACGGGACGCGGCTCAGCTCGTGGCATCACAGCTCGCGGGATGCGGCTCAGCTCACGGCCTCTCAGCTCACGGCTTCCTAGCTCACCACACGCAGCTCAGCCCATGGCCTCCCAGCTCGCGCCACGCGGATCAGCTCGCGGCATCCCGGCTCACGCAACGCGGCTCAGCTCGCGGCCTCCTAGCTCGTGCCACGCGGCTCTCCTCATGGCCTCCCAGCTAACGCCATCCTCCAGTGCTCTGCTGAGGGAAAACTTTACCTTCCATGGTTTTTATTATTTTGGTTGTGGTTGGGTTCCATGCACAGCGCTGGCCAAATCTCACTGTCCCAAATAGGAGCCTGAGGAGTTTATTATTTCGAGGGAAGATTCGTTATTCTCTTAGACTGACTTGCTCTGAGTCTCTGATTCTGACTGAATCTGGCTCCAGAAGAGAGGATAGGATGACATGGTGTTGGACGCTTCAGACTACAAGTTCAGCAAAGTGGCTTGATGCGGTACAGTTTGCGGCCTCTTGGCTCGCGGGACACGGCTGAGCTAACGGCTTCCTAACTCGTGGGACGTGGCTCAGCTCGCTGCCTCCTAGCTCACGGGACGCGGCTCAGCTCGTGGCATCACAGCTCGCGGGACGCGGCTCAGCTCATGGCCTCTCAGCTCACGGCTTCCTAGCTCACGACACGCAGCTCAGCCCATGGCCTCCCAGCTCGCGCCACGCGGCTCAGCTCGCGGCATCCCGGCTCACGCAACGCGGCTCAGCTCGCGGCCTCCTAGCTCGTGCCACGCGGCTCTCCTCATGGCCTCCCAGCTAACGCCATCCTCCAGTGCTCTGGTGAGGGAAAACTTTACCTTCCATGGTTTTTATTATTTTGGTTGTGGTTGGGTTCCATGCACAGCGCTGGCCAAATCTCACTGTCCCAAATAGGAGCCTGAGCAGTTTATTATTTCGAGGGAAGATTCGTTATTCTCTTAGACTGACTTGCTCTGAGTCTCTGATTCTGACTTAATCTGGCTCCAGAAGTGAGGATAGGATGACAAGGTGTTGGACGCTTCAGACTACAAGTTCAGCAAAGTGGCTCGATGCGGTACAGTTTGCGGCCTCTTGGCTCACGGGACACGGCTGAGCTCACGGCTTCCTAACTCGTGGGACGTGGCTCAGCTCGCTGCCTCATAGCTCACGGGACGCGGCTCAGCTCGTGGCATCACAGCTCGCGGCTTCCTAGCTCACGACACGCAGCTTAGCCCATGGCCTCCCAGCTCGCGCAACGCGGCTCAGCTCGCGGCCTCCCAGCTCGCGCCACGCGGCTCAGCTCGCGGCATCCCGGCTCACGCAACGCGGCTCAGCTCGCGGCCTCCTAGCTCGTGCCACGCGGCTCTCCTCATGGCCTCCCAGCTAACGCCAACCTCCAGTGCTCTGGTGAGGGAAAACTTTACCTTCCATGGTTTTTATTATTTTGGTTGTGGTTGGGTTCCATGCACAGCGCTGGCCAAATCTCACTGTCCCAAATAGGAGCCTGAGGAGTTTATTATTTCGAGGGAAGATTCGTTATTCTCTTAGACTGACTTGCTCTGAGTCTCTGATTCTGACTTAATCTGGCTCCAGAAGTGAGGATAGGATGACAAGGTGTTGGACGCTTCAGACTACAAGTTCAGCAAAGTGGCTCGGTGCGGTACAGTTTGCGGCCTCTTGGCTCGCGGGACACGGCTGAGCTCACGGCTTCCTAACTCGTGGGACGTGGCTCAGCTCGCTGCCTCATAGCTCACGGGACGCGGCTCAGCTCGTGGCATCACAGCTCGCGGCTTCCTAGCTCACGACACGCAGCTCAGCCCATGGCCTCCCAGCTCGCGCAACGCGGCTCAGCTCGCGGCCTCCCAGCTCGCGCCACGCGGCTCAGCTCGCGGCATCCCGGCTCACGCAACGCGGCTCAGCTCGCGGCCTCCTAGCTCGTGCCACGCGGCTCTCCTCATGGCCTCCCAGCTAACGCCATCCTCCAGTGCTCTGGTGAGGGAAAACTTTACCTTCCATGGTTTTTATTATTTTGGTTGTGGTTGGGTTCCATGCACAGCGCTGGCCAAATCTCACTGTCCCAAATAGGAGCCTGAGGAGTTTATTATTTCGAGGGAAGATTCGTTATTCTCTTAGACTGACTTGCTCTGAGTCTCTGATTCTGACTTAATCTGGCTCCAGAAGTGAGGATAGGATGACAAGGTGTTGGACGCTTCAGACTACAAGTTCAGCAAAGTGGCTCGATGCGGTACAGTTTGCGGCCTCTTGGCTCGCGGGACACGGCTGAGCTCACGGCTTCCTAACTCGTGGGACGTGGCTCAGCTCGCTGCCTCCTAGCTCACGGGACGCAGCTCAGCTCGTGGCATCACAGCTCGCGGGACGCGGCTCAGCTCGTGGCCTCTCAGCTCACGGCTTCCTAGCTCACGACACGCAGCTCAGCCCATGGCCTCCCAGCTCGCGCCACGCGGCTCAGCTCGCGGCATCCCGGCTCACGCAACGCGGCTCAGCTCGTGGCTTCCTAGCTCGTGCCACGCGGCTCTCCTCATGGCCTCCCAGCTACCGCCATCCTCCAGTGCTCTGGTGAGGGAAAACTTTACCTTCCATGGTTTTTATTATTTTGGTTTTGGTTGGGTTCCATGCACAGCGCTGGCCAAATCTCACTGTCCCAAATAGGAGCCTGAGCAGTTTATTATTTCGAGGGAAGATTCGTTATTCTCTTAGACTGACTTGCTCTGAGTCTCTGATTCTGACTGAATCTGGCTCCAGAAGAGAGGATAGGATGACAAGGTGTTGGACGCTTCAGACTACAAGTTCAGCAAAGTGGCTCGATGCGGTACAGTTTGCGGCCTCTTGGCTCGCGGGACACGGCTGAGCTCACGGCTTCCTAACTCGTGGGACGTGGCTCAGCTCGCTGCCTCCTAGCTCACGGGACGCGGCTCAGCTCGTGGCATCACAGCTCGCGGGACGCGGCTCAGCTCGTGGCCTCTCAGCTCACGGTTTCCTAGCTCACGACACGCAGCTCAGCCCATGGCCTCCCAGCTCGCGCCACGCGGCTCAGCTCGCGGCATCCCGGCTCACGCAACGCGGCTCAGCTCGCGGCCTCCTAGCTCGTGCCACACGGCTCTCCTCATGGCCTCCCAGCTAACGCCATCCTCCAGTGCTCTGGTGAGGGAAAACTTTACCTTCCATGGTTTTTATTATTTTGGTTGTGGTTGGGTTCCATGCACAGCGCTGGCCAAATCTCACTGTCCCAAATAGGAGCCTGAGGAGTTTATTATTTCGAGGGAAGATTCGTTATTCTCTTAGACTGACTTGCTCTGAGTCTCTGATTCTGACTTAATCTGGCTCCAGAAGTGAGGATAGGATGACAAGGTGTTGGACGCTTCAGACTACAAGTTCAGCAAAGTGGCTCGATGCGGTACAGTTTGCGGCCTCTTGGCTCGCGGGACACGGCTGAGCTCACGGCTTCCTAACTCGTGGGACGTGGCTCAGCTCGCTGCCTCCTAGCTCACGGGACGCGGCTCAGCTCGTGGCATCACAGCTCGCGGGACGCGGCTCAGCTCGTGGCCTCTCAGCTCACGGCTTCCTAGCTCACCACACGCAGCTCAGCCCATGGCCTCCCAGCTCGCGCCACGCGGCTCAGCTCGCGGCATCCCGGCTCACGCAACGCGGCTCAGCTCGCGGCCTCCTAGCTCGTGCCACGCGGCTCTCCTCATGGCCTCCCAGCTAACGCCATCCTCCAGTGCTCTGGTGAGGGAAAACTTTACCTTCCATGGTTTTTATTATTTTGGTTGTGGTTGGGTTCCATGCACAGCGCTGGCCAAATCTCACTGTCCCAAATAGGAGCCTGAGGAGTTTATTATTTCGAGGGAAGATTCGTTATTCTCTTAGACTGACTTGCTCTGAGTCTCTGATTCTGACTGAATCTGGCTCCAGAAGAGAGGATAGGATGACATGGTGTTGGACGCTTCAGACTACAAGTTCAGCAAAGTGGCTCGATGCGGTACAGTTTGCGGCCTCTTGGCTCGCGGGACACGGCTGAGCTCACGGCTTCCTAACTCGTGGGACGTGGCTCAGCTCGCTGCCTCCTAGCTCACGGGACGCAGCTCAGCTCGTGGCATCACAGCTCGCGGGACGCGGCTCAGCTCGTGGCCTCTCAGCTCACGGCTTCCTAGCTCACGACACGCAGCTCAGCCCATGGCCTCCCAGCTCGCGCCACGCGGCTCAGCTCGCGGCATCCCGGCTCACGCAACGCGGCTCAGCTCGTGGCTTCCTAGCTCGTGCCACGCGGCTCTCCTCATGGCCTCCCAGCTACCGCCATCCTCCAGTGCTCTGGTGAGGGAAAACTTTACCTTCCATGGTTTTTATTATTTTGGTTGTGGTTGGGTTCCATGCACAGCGCTGGCCAAATCTCACTGTCCCAAATAGGAGCCTGAGGAGTTTATTATTTTGAGGGAAGATTCGTTATTCTCTTAGACTGACTTGCTCTGAGTCTGTGATTCTGACTGAATCTGGCTCCAGAAGAGAGGATAGGATGACAAGGTGTTGGACGCTTCAGACTACAAGTTCAGCAAAGTGGCTCGATGCGGTACAGTTTGCGGCCTCTTGGCTCGCGGGACACGGCTGAGCTCACGGCTTCCTAACTCGTGGGACGTGGCTCAGCTCGCTGCCTCCTAGCTCACGGGACGCGGCTCAGCTCGTGGCATCACAGCTCGCGGGACGCGGCTCAGCTCGTGGCCTCTCAGCTCACGGCTTCCTAGCTCACGACACGCAGCTCAGCCCATGGCCTCCCAGCTCGCGCCACGCGGCTCAGCTCGCGGCATCCCGGCTCACGCAACGCGGCTCAGCTCGCGGCCTCCTAGCTCGTGCCACGCGGCTCTCCTCATGGCCTCCCAGCTAACGCCATCCTCCAGTGCTCTGGTGAGGGAAAACTTTACCTTCCATGGTTTTTATTATTTTGGTTGTGGTTGGGTTCCATGCACAGCGCTGGCCAAATCTCACTGTCCCAAATAGGAGCCTGAGCAGTTTATTATTTCGAGGGAAGATTCGTTATTCTCTTAGACTGACTTGCTTTGAGTCTCTGATTCTGACTGAATCTGGCTCCAGAAGAGAGGATAGGATGACAAGGTGTTGGACGCTTCAGACTACAAGTTCAGCAAAGTGGCTCGATGCGGTACAGTTTGCGGCCTCTTGGCTCGCGGGACACGGCTGAGCTCACGGCTTCCTAACTCGTGGGACGTGGCTCAGCTCGCTGCCTCCTAGCTCACGGGACGCGGCTCAGCTCGTGGCATCACAGCTCACGGGACGCGGCTCAGCTCGTGGCCTCTCAGCTCACGGCTTCCTAGCTCACGACACGCAGCTCAGCCCATGGCCTCCCAGCTCGCGCCACGCGGCTCAGCTCGCGGCATCCCGGCTCACGCAACGCGGCTCAGCTCGCGGCCTCCTAGCTCGTGCCACGCGGCTCTCCTCATGGCCTCCCAGCTAACGCCATCCTCCAGTGCTCTGGTGAGGGAAAACTTTACCTTCCATGGTTTTTATTATTTTGGTTGTGGTTGGGTTCCATGCACAGCGCTGGCCAAATCTCACTGTCCCAAATAGGAGCCTGAGGAGTTTATTATTTCGAGGGAAGATTCGTTATTCTCTTAGACTGACTTGCTCTGAGTCTCTGATTCTGACTTAATCTGGCTCCATAAGTGAGGATAGGATGACAAGGTGTTGGACGCTTCAGACTACAAGTTCAGCAAAGTGGCTCGATGCGGTACAGTTTGCGGCCTCTTGGCTCGCGGGACACGGCTGAGCTCACGGCTTCCTAACTCGTGGGACGTGGCTCAGCTCGCTGCCTCCTAGCTCACGGGACGCGGCTCAGCTCGTGGCATCACAGCTCGCGGGACGCGGCTCAGCTCGTCGCCTCTCAGCTCACGGCTTCCTAGCTCACCACACGCAGCTCAGCCCATGGCCTCCCAGCTCGCGCCACGCGGATCAGCTCGCGGCATCCCGGCTCACGCAACGCGGCTCAGCTCGTGGCCTCCTAGCTCGTGCCACGCGGCTCTCCTCATGGCCTCCCAGCTAACGCCATCCTCCAGTGCTCTGGTGAGGGAAAACTTTACCTTCCATGGTTTTTATTATTTTGATTGTGGTTGGGTTCCATGCACAGCGCTGGCCAAATCTCACTGTCCCAAATAGGAGCCTGAGGAGTTTATTATTTCGAGGGAAGATTCGTTATTCTCTTAGACTGACTTGCTCTGAGTCTCTGATTCTGACTTAATCTGGCTCCAGAAGTGAGGATAGGATGACAAGGTGTTGGACGCTTCAGACTACAAGTTCAGCAAAGTGGCTCGATGCGGTACAGTTTGCGGCCTCTTGGCTCGCGGGACACGGCTGAGCTCACGGCTTCCTAACTCGTGGGACGTGGCTCAGCTCGCTGCCTCCTAGCTCACGGGACGCGGCTCAGCTCGTGGCATCACAGCTCGCGGGACGCGGCTCAGCTCGTGGCCTCTCAGCTCACGGCTTCCTAGCTCACGACACGCAGCTCAGCCCATGGCCTCCCAGCTCGCGCCACGCGGCTCAGCTCGCGGCATCCCAGCTCACGCAACGCGGCTCAGCTCGCGGCCTCCTAGCTCGTGCCACGCGGCTCTCCTCATGGCCTCCCAGCTAACGCCATCCTCCAGTGCTCTGGTGAGGGAAAACTTTACCTTCCATGGTTTTTATTATTTTGGTTGTGGTTGGGTTCCATGCACAGCGCTGGCCAAATCTCACTGTCCCAAATAGGAGCCTGAGGAGTTTATTATTTCGAGGGAAGATTCGTTATTCTCTTAGACTGACTTGCTCTGAGTCTCTGATTCTGACTGAATCTGGCTCCAGAAGAGAGGATAGGATGACATGGTGTTGGACGCTTCAGACTACAAGTTCAGCAAAGTGGCTCGATGCGGTACAGTTTGCGGCCTCTTGGCTCGCGGGACACGGCTGAGCTCACGGCTTCCTAACTCGTGGGACGTGGCTCAGCTCGCTGCCTCCTAGCTCACGGGACGCGGCTCAGCTCGTGGCATCACAGCTCGCGGGCCGCGGCTCAGCTCGTGGCCTCTCAGCTCACGGCTTCCTAGCTCACGACACGCAGCTCAGCCCATGGCCTCCCAGCTCGCGCCACGCGGCTCAGCTCGCGGCATCCCGGCTCACGCAACGCGGCTCAGCTCGCGGCCTCCTAGCTCGTGCCACGCGGCTCTCCTCATGGCCTCCCAGCTAACGCCATCCTCCAGTGCTCTGGTGAGGGAAAACTTTACCTTCCATGGTTTTTATTATTTTGGTTGTGGTTGGGTTCCATGCACAGCGCTGGCCAAATCTCACTGTCCCAAATAGGAGCCTGAGGAGTTTATTATTTCGAGGGAAGATTCGTTATTCTCTTAGACTGACTTGCTCTGAGTCTCTGATTCTGACTGAATCTGGCTCCAGAAGAGAGGATAGGATGACATGGTGTTGGACGCTTCAGACTACAAGTTCAGCAAAGTGGCTCGATGCGGTACAGTTTGCGGCCTCTTAGCTCGCGGGACACGGCTGAGCTCACGGCTTCCTAACTCGTGGGACGTGGCTCAGCTCGCTGCCTCCTAGCTCACGGGACGCAGCTCAGCTCGTGGCATCACAGCTCGCGGGACGCGGCTCAGCTCGTGGCCTCTCAGCTCACGGCTTCCTAGCTCACGACACGCAGCTCAGCCCATGGCCTCCCAGCTCGCGCCACGCGGCTCAGCTCGCGGCATCCCGGCTCACGCAACGCGGCTCAGCTCGCGGCCTCCTAGCTCGTGCCACGCGGCTCTCCTCATGGCCTCCCAGCTAACGCCATCCTCCAGTGCTCTGGTGAGGGAAAACTTTACCTTCCATGGTTTTTATTATTTTGGTTGTGGTTGGGTTCCATGCACAGCGCTGGCCAAATCTCACTGTCCCAAATAGGAGCCTGAGCAGTTTATTATTTCGAGGGAAGATTCGTTATTCTCTTAGACTGACTTGCTTTGAGTCTCTGATTCTGACTGAATCTGGCTCCAGAAGAGAGGATAGGATGACAAGGTGTTGGACGCTTCAGACTACAAGTTCAGCAAAGTGGCTCGATGCGGTACAGTTTGCGGCCTCTTGGCTCGCGGGACACGGCTGAGCTCACGGCTTCCTAACTCGTGGGACGTGGCTCAGCTCGCTGCCTCCTAGCTCACGGGACGCGGCTCAGCTCGTGGCATCACAGCTCACGGGACGCGGCTCAGCTCGTGGCCTCTCAGCTCACGGCTTCCTAGCTCACGACACGCAGCTCAGCCCATGGCCTCCCAGCTCGCGCCACGCGGCTCAGCTCGCGGCATCCCGGCTCACGCAACGCGGCTCAGCTCGCGGCCTCCTAGCTCGTGCCACGCGGCTCTCCTCATGGCCTCCCAGCTAACGCCATCCTCCAGTGCTCTGGTGAGGGAAAACTTTACCTTCCATGGTTTTTATTATTTTGGTTGTGGTTGGGTTCCATGCACAGCGCTGGCCAAATCTCACTGTCCCAAATAGGAGCCTGAGCAGTTTATTATTTCGAGGGAAGATTCGTTATTCTCTTAGACTGACTTGCTTTGAGTCTCTGATTCTGACTGAATCTGGCTCCAGAAGAGAGGATAGGATGACAAGGTGTTGGACGCTTCAGACTACAAGTTCAGCAAAGTGGCTCGATGCGGTACAGTTTGCGGCCTCTTGGCTCGCGGGACACGGCTGAGCTCACGGCTTCCTCACTCGCTCAGCCCATGGCCTCCCAGCTCGCGCCACGCGGCTCAGCTCGCGGCATCCCGGCTCACGCAACGCGGCTCAGCTCGCGGCCTCCTAGCTCGTGCCACGCGGCTCTCCTCATGGCCTCCCAGCTAACGCCATCCTCCAGTGCTCTGGTGGTGGAAAACTTTACCTTCCATGGTTTTTATTATTTTGGTTGTGGTTGGGTTCCATGCACAGCGCTGGCCAAATCTCACTGTCCCAAATAGGAGCCTGAGGAGTTTATTATTTCGAGGGAAGATTCGTTATTCTCTTAGACTGACTTGCTCTGAGTCTCTGATTCTGACTTAATCTGGCTCCAGAAGTGAGGATAGGATGACAAGGTGTTGGACGCTTCAGACTACAAGTTCAGCAAAGTGGCTCGATGCGGTACAGTTTGCGGCCTCTTGGCTCGCGGGACACGGCTGAGCTCACGGCTTCCTAACTCGTGGGACGTGGCTCAGCTCGCTGCCTCCTAGCTCACGGGACGCAGCTCAGCTCGTGGCATCACAGCTCGCGGGACGCGGCTCAGCTCGTGGCCTCTCAGCTCACGGCTTCCTAGCTCACGACACGCAGCTCAGCCCATGGCCTCCCAGCTCGCGCCACGCGGCTCAGCTCGCGGCATCCCGGCTCACGCAACGCGGCTCAGCTCGTGGCTTCCTAGCTCGTGCCACGCGGCTCTCCTCATGGCCTCCCAGCTACCGCCATCCTTCAGTGCTCTGGTGAGGGAAAACTTTACCTTCCATGGTTTTTATTATTTTGGTTGTGGTTGGGTTCCATGCACAGCGCTGGCCAAATCTCACTGTCCCAAATAGGAGCCTGAGGAGTTTATTATTTTGAGGGAAGATTCGTTATTCTCTTAGACTGACTTGCTCTGAGTCTGTGATTCTGACTGAATCTGGCTCCAGAAGAGAGGATAGGATGACAAGGTGTTGGACGCTTCAGACTACAAGTTCAGCAAAGTGGCTCGATGCGGTACAGTTTGCGGCCTCTTGGCTCGCGGGACACGGCTGAGCTCACGGCTTCCTAACTCGTGGGACGTGGCTCAGCTCGCTGCCTCCTAGCTCACGGGACGCGGCTCAGCTCGTGGCATCACAGCTCGCGGGACGCGGCTCAGCTCGTGGCCTCTCAGCTCACGGCTTCCCAGCTCACGACACGCAGCTCAGCCCATGGCCTCCCAGCTCGCGCCACGCGGCTCAGCTCGCGGCATCCCGGCTCACGCAACGCGGCTCAGCTCGCGGCCTCCTAGCTCGTGCCAAGCGGCTCTCCTCATGGCCTCCCAGCTAACGCCATCCTCCAGTGCTCTGGTGAGGGAAAACTTTACCTTCCATGGTTTTTATTATTTTGGTTGTGGTTGGGTTCCATGCACAGCGCTGGCCAAATCTCACTGTCCCAAATAGGAGCCTGAGCAGTTTATTATTTCGAGGGAAGATTCGTTATTCTCTTAGACTGACTTGCTTTGAGTCTCTGATTCTGACTGAATCTGGCTCCAGAAGAGAGGATAGGATGACAAGGTGTTGGACGCTTCAGACTACAAGTTCAGCAAAGTGGCTCGATGCGGTACAGTTTGCGGCCTCTTGGCTCGCGGGACACGGCTGAGCTCACGGCTTCCTAACTCGTGGGACGTGGCTCAGCTCGCTGCCTCCTAGCTCACGGGACGCGGCTCAGCTCGTGGCATCACAGCTCGCGGGACGCGGCTCAGCTCGTGGCCTCTCAGCTCACGGCTTCCTAGCTCACGACACGCAGCTCAGCCCATGGCCTCCCAGCTCGCGCCACGCGGCTCAGCTCGCGGCATCCCGGCTCACGCAACGCGGCTCAGCTCGCGGCCTCCTAGCTCGTGCCACGCGGCTCTCCTCATGGCCTCCCAGCTAACGCCATCCTCCAGTGCTCTGGTGAGGGAAATCTTTACCTTCCATGGTTTTTATTATTTTGGTTGTGGTTGGGTTCCATGCACAGCGCTGGCCAAATCTCACTGTCCCAAATAGGAGCCTGAGGAGTTTATTATTTCGAGGGAAGATTCGTTATTCTCTTAGACTGACTTGCTCTGAGTCTCTGATTCTGACTTAATCTGGCTCCAGAAGTGAGGATAGGATGACAAGGTGTTGGACGCTTCAGACTACAAGTTCAGCAAAGTGGCTCGATGCGGTACAGTTTGCGGCCTCTTGGCTCGCGGGACACGGCTGAGCTCACGGCTTCCTAACTCGTGGGACGTGGCTCAGCTCGCTGCCTCCTAGCTCACGGGACGCGGCTCAGCTCGTGGCATCACAGCTCGCGGGACGCGGCTCAGCTCGTGGCCTCTCAGCTCACGGCTTCCTAGCTCACCACACGCAGCTCAGCCCATGGCCTCCCAGCTCGCGCCACGCGGCTCAGCTCGCGGCATCCCGGCTCACGCAACGCGGCTCAGCTCGCGGCCTCCTAGCTCGTGCCACGCGGCTCTCCTCATGGCCTCCCAGCTAACGCCATCCTCCAGTGCTCTGGTGAGGGAAAACTTTACCTTCCATGGTTTTTATTATTTTGGTTGTGGTTGGGTTCCATGCACAGCGCTGGCCAAATCTCACTGTCCCAAATAGGAGCCTGAGGAGTTTATTATTTCGAGGGAAGTTTCGTTATTCTCTTAGACTGACTTGCTCTGAGTCTCTGATTCTGACTGAATCTGGCTCCAGAAGAGAGGATAGGATGACAAGGTGTTGGACGCTTCAGACTACAAGTTCAGCAAAGTGGCTCGATGTGGTACAGTTTGCGGCCTCTTGGCTTGCGGGACACGGCTGAGCTCACGGCTTCCTAACTCGTGAGACGTGGCTCAGCTCGCTGCCTCCTAGCTCACGGGACGCGGCTCAGCTCGTGGTATCACAGCTCGCGGGACGCGGCTCAGCTCGTGGCCTCTCAGCTCACGGCGTCCTAGCTCACGACACGCAGCTCAGCCCATGGCCTCCCAGTTCGCGCCACGCGGCTCAGCTCGCGTCATCCCGGCTCACGCAACGCGGCTCAGCTCGTGGATTCCTAGCTCGTGCCACGCGGCTCTCCTCATGGCCTCCCAGCTAACGCCATCCTCTAGTGCTCTGGTGAGGGAAAACTTTACCTTCCATGGTTTTTATTATTTTGGTTGTGGTTGGGTTCCATGCACAGCGCTGGCCAAATCTCACTGTCCCAAATAGGAGCCTGAGGAGTTTAGTATTTCGAGGGAAGATTCGTTATTCTCTTAGACTGACTTGCTCTGAGTCTCTGATTCTGACTTAATCTGGCTCCAGAAGTGAGGATAGGATGACAAGGTGTTGGATGCTTCAGACTACAAGTTCAGCAAAGTGGCTCGATGCGGTACAGTTTGCGGCCTCTTGGCTCGCGGGACACGGCTGAGCTCACGGCTTCCTAACTCGTGGGACGTGGCTCAGCTCGCTGCCTCCTAGCTCACGGGACGCGGCTCAGCTCGTGGCATCACAGCTCGCGGGACGCGGCTCAGCTCGTGGCCTCTCAGCTCACGGCTTCCTAGCTCACGACACGCAGCTCAGCCCATGGCCTCCCAGCTCGCGCCACGCGGCTCAGCTCGCGGCATCCCGGCTCACGCAACGCGGCTCAGCTCGCGGCCTCCTAGCTCGTGCCGCAAGGCTCTCCTCATGGCCTCCCAGCTAACGCCATCCTCCAGTGCTCTGGTGAGGGAAAACTTTACCTTCCATGGTTTTTATTATTTTGGTTGTGGTTGGGTTCCATGCACAGCGCTGGCCAAATCTCACTGTCCCAAATAGGAGCCTGAGGAGTTTAGTATTTCGAGGGAAGATTCGTTATTCTCTTAGACTGACTTGCTCTGAGTCTCTGATTCTGACTTAATCTGGCTCCAGAAGTGAGGATAGGATGACAAGGTGTTGGACGCTTCAGACTACAAGTTCAGCAAAGTGGCTCGATGCGGTACAGTTTGCGGCCTCTTGGCTCGCGGGACACGGCTGAGCTCACGGCTTCCTAACTCGTGGGACGTGGCTCAGCTCGCTGCCTCCTAGCTCACGGGACGCGGCTCAGCTCGTGGCATCACAGCTCGCGGGACGCGGCTCAGCTCGTGGCCTCTCAGCTCACGGCTTCCTAGCTCACGACACGCAGCTCAGCCCATGGCCTCCCAGCTCGCGCCACGCGGCTCAGCTCGCGGCATCCCGGCTCACGCAACGCGGCTCAGCTCGCGGCCTCCTAGCTCGTGCCACGCGGCTCTCCTCATGGCCTCCCAGCTAACGCCATCCTCCAGTGCTCTGGTGAGGGAAAACTTTACCTTCCATGGTTTTTATTATTTTGGTTGTGGTTGGGTTCCATGCACAGCGCTGGCCAAATCTCACTGTCCCAAATAGGAGCCTGAGGAGTTTATTATTTCGAGGGAAGTTTCGTTATTCTCTTAGACTGACTTGCTCTGAGTCTCTGATTCTGACTGAATCTGGCTCCAGAAGAGAGGATAGGATGACAAGGTGTTGGACGCTTCAGACTACAAGTTCAGCAAAGTGGCTCGATGTGGTACAGTTTGCGGCCTCTTGGCTTGCGGGACACGGCTGAGCTCACGGCTTCCTAACTCGTGAGACGTGGCTCAGCTCGCTGCCTCCTAGCTCACGGGACGCGGCTCAGCTCGTGGTATCACAGCTCGCGGGACGCGGCTCAGCTCGTGGCCTCTCAGCTCACGGCGTCCTAGCTCACGACACGCAGCTCAGCCCATGGCCTCCCAGTTCGCGCCACGCGGCTCAGCTCGCGTCATCCCGGCTCACGCAACGCGGCTCAGCTCGTGGATTCCTAGCTCGTGCCACGCGGCTCTCCTCATGGCCTCCCAGCTAACGCCATCCTCTAGTGCTCTGGTGAGGGAAAACTTTACCTTCCATGGTTTTTATTATTTTGGTTGTGGTTGGGTTCCATGCACAGCGCTGGCCAAATCTCACTGTCCCAAATAGGAGCCTGAGGAGTTTAGTATTTCGAGGGAAGATTCGTTATTCTCTTAGACTGACTTGCTCTGAGTCTCTGATTCTGACTTAATCTGGCTCCAGAAGTGAGGATAGGATGACAAGGTGTTGGATGCTTCAGACTACAAGTTCAGCAAAGTGGCTCGATGCGGTACAGTTTGCGGCCTCTTGGCTCGCGGGACACGGCTGAGCTCACGGCTTCCTAACTCGTGGGACGTGGCTCAGCTCGCTGCCTCCTAGCTCACGGGACGCGGCTCAGCTCGTGGCATCACAGCTCGCGGGACGCGGCTCAGCTCGTGGCCTCTCAGCTCACGGCTTCCTAGCTCACGACACGCAGCTCAGCCCATGGCCTCCCAGCTCGCGCCACGCGGCTCAGCTCGCGGCATCCCGGCTCACGCAACGCGGCTCAGCTCGCGGCCTCCTAGCTCGTGCCGCAAGGCTCTCCTCATGGCCTCCCAGCTAACGCCATCCTCCAGTGCTCTGGTGAGGGAAAACTTTACCTTCCATGGTTTTTATTATTTTGGTTGTGGTTGGGTTCCATGCACAGCGCTGGCCAAATCTCACTGTCCCAAATAGGAGCCTGAGGAGTTTAGTATTTCGAGGGAAGATTCGTTATTCTCTTAGACTGACTTGCTCTGAGTCTCTGATTCTGACTTAATCTGGCTCCAGAAGTGAGGATAGGATGACAAGGTGTTGGACGCTTCAGACTACAAGTTCAGCAAAGTGGCTCGATGCGGTACAGTTTGCGGCCTCTTGGCTCGCGGGACACGGCTGAGCTCACGGCTTCCTAACTCGTGGGACGTGGCTCAGCTCGCTGCCTCCTAGCTCACGGGACGCGGCTCAGCTCGTGGCATCACAGCTCGCGGGACGCGGCTCAGCTCGTGGCCTCTCAGCTCACGGCTTCCTAGCTCACGACACGCAGCTCAGCCCATGGCCTCCCAGCTCGCGCCACGCGGCTCAGCTCGCGGCATCCCGGCTCACGCAACGCGGCTCAGCTCGCGGCCTCCTAGCTCGTGCCACGCGGCTCTCCTCATGGCCTCCCAGCTACCGCCATCCTCCAGTGCTCTGGTGAGGGAAAACTTTACCTTCCATGGTTTTTATTATTTTGGTTGTGGTTGGGTTCCATGCACAGCGCTGGCCAAATCTCACTGTCCCAAATAGGAGCCTGAGGAGTTTATTATTTCGAGGGAAGATTCGTTATTCTCTTAGACTGACTTGCTCTGAGTCTCTGATTCTGACTGAATCTGGCTCCAGAAGAGAGGATAGGATGACAAGGTGTTGGACGCTTCAGACTACAAGTTCAGCAAAGTGGCTCGATGCGGTACAGTTTGCGGCCTCTTGGCTCGCGGGACACGGCTGAGCTCACGGCTTCCTAACTCGTGGGACGTGGCTCAGCTCGCTGCCTCCTAGCTCACGGGACGCGGCTCAGCTCGTGGCATCACAGCTCGCGGGACGCGGCTCAGCTCGTGGCCTCTCAGCTCACGGCTTCCTAGCTCACGACACGCAGCTCAGCCCATGGCCTCCCAGCTCGCGCCACGCGGCTCAGCTCGCGGCATCCCGGCTCACGCAACGCGGCTCAGCTCGTGGCTTCCTAGCTCGTGCCACGCGGCTCTCCTCATGGCCTCCCAGCTACCGCCATCCTCCAGTGCTCTGGTGAGGGAAAACTTTACCTTCCATGGTTTTTATTATTTTGGTTGTGGTTGGGTTCCATGCACAGCGCTGGCCAAATCTCACTGTCCCAAATAGGAGCCTGAGGAGTTTATTATTTCGAGGGAAGATTCGTTATTCTCTTAGACTGACTTGCTCTGAGTCTGTGATTCTGACTGAATCTGGCTCCAGAAGAGAGGATAGGATGACAAGGTGTTGGACGCTTCAGACTACAAGTTCAGCAAAGTGGCTCGATGCGGTACAGTTTGCGGCCTCTTGGCTCGCGGGACACGGCTGAGCTCACGGCTTCCTAACTCGTGGGACGTGGCTCAGCTCGCTGCCTCCTAGCTCACGGGACGCGGCTCAGCTCGTGGCATCACAGCTCGCGGGACGCGGCTCAGCTCGTGGCCTCTCAGCTCACGGCTTCCTAGCTCACGACCCGCAGCTCAGCCCATGGCCTCCCAGCTCGCGCCACGCGGCTCAGCTCGCGGCATCCCGGCTCACGCAACGCGGCTCAGCTCGCGGCCTCCTAGCTCGTGGCACGCGGCTCTCCTCATGGCCTCCCAGCTAACGCCATCCTCCAGTGCTCTGGTGAGGGAAAACTTTACCTTCCATGGATTTTATTATTTTGGTTGTGGTTGGGTTCCATGCACAGCGCTGGCCAAATCTCACTGTCCCAAATAGGAGCCTGAGGAGTTTATTATTTCGAGGGAAGATTCGTTATTCTCTTAGACTGACTTGCTCTGAGTCTCTGATTCTGACTTAATCTGGCTCCAGAAGTGAGGATAGGATGACAAGGTGTTGGACGCTTCAGACTACAAGTTCAGCAAAGTGGCTCGATGCGGTACAGTTTGCGGCCTCTTGGCTCGCGGGACACGGCTGAGCTCACGGCTTCCTAACTCGTGGGACGTGGCTCAGCTCGCTGCCTCATAGCTCACGGGACGCGGCTCAGCTCGTGGCATCACAGCTCGCGGCTTCCTAGCTCACGACACGCAGCTCAGCCCATGGCCTCCCAGCTCGCGCAACGCGGCTCAGCTCGCGGCCTCCCAGCTCGCGCCACGCGGCTCAGCTCGCGGCATCCCGGCTCACGCAACGCGGCTCAGCTCGCGGCCTCCTAGCTCGTGCCACGCGGCTCTCCTCATGGCCTCCCAGCTAACGCCATCCTCCAGTGCTCTGGTGAGGGAAAACTTTACCTTCCATGGTTTTTATTATTTTGGTTGTGGTTGGGTTCCATGCACAGCGCTGGCCAAATCTCACTGTCCCAAATAGGAGCCTGAGGAGTTTATTATTTCGAGGGAAGATTCGTTATTCTCTTAGACTGACTTGCTCTGAGTCTCTGATTCTGACTTAATCTGGCTCCAGAAGTGAGGATAGGATGACAAGGTGTTGGACGCTTCAGACTACAAGTTCAGCAAAGTGGCTCGATGCGGTACAGTTTGCGGCCTCTTGGCTCGCGGGACACGGCTGAGCTCACGGCTTCCTAACTCGTGGGACGTGGCTCAGCTCGCTGCCTCCTAGCTCACGGGACGCGGCTCAGCTCGTGGCATCACAGCTCGCGGGACGCGGCTCAGCTCGTGGCCTCTCAGCTCACGGCTTCCTAGCTCACCACACGCAGCTCAGCCCATGGCCTCCCAGCTCGCGCCACGCGGCTCAGCTCGCGGCATCCCGGCTCACGCAACGCGGCTCAGCTCGCGGCCTCCTAGCTCGTGCCACGCGGCTCTCCTCATGGCCTCCCAGCTAACGACATCCTCCAGTGCTCTGGTGAGGGAAAACTTTACCTTCCATGGTTTTTATTATTTTGGTTGTGGTTGGGTTCCATGCACAGCGCTGGCCAAATCTCACTGTCCCAAATAGGAGCCTGAGGAGTTTATTATTTCGAGGGAAGTTTCGTTATTCTCTTAGACTGACTTGCTCTGAGTCTCTGATTCTGACTGAATCTGGCTCCAGAAGAGAGGATAGGATGACAAGGTGTTGGACGCTTCAGACTACAAGTTCAGCAAAGTGGCTCGATGCGGTACAGTTTGCGGCCTCTTGGCTTGCGGGACACGGCTGAGCTCACGGCTTCCTAACTCGTGAGACGTGGCTCAGCTCGCTGCCTCCTAGCTCACGGGACGCGGCTCAGCTCGTGGTATCACAGCTCGCGGGACGCGGCTCAGCTCGTGGCCTCTCAGCTCACGGCGTCCTAGCTCACGACACGCAGCTCAGCCCATGGCCTCCCAGTTCGCGCCACGCGGCTCAGCTCGCGTCATCCCGGCTAACGCAACGCGGCTCAGCTCGTGGATTCCTAGCTCGTGCCGCAAGGCTCTCCTCATGGCCTCCCAGCTAACGCCATCCTCCAGTGCTCTGGTGAGGGAAAACTTTACCTTCCATGGTTTTTATTATTTTGGTTGTGGTTTGGTTCCATGCACAGCGCTGGCCAAATCTCACTGTCCCAAATAGGAGCCTGATGAGTTTAGTATTTCGAGGGAAGATTCGTTATTCTCTTAGACTGACTTGCTCTGAGTCTCTGATTCTGACTTAATCTGGCTCCAGAAGTGAGGATAGGATGACAAGGTGTTGGACGCTTCAGACTACAAGTTCAGCAAAGTGGCTCGATGCGGTACAGTTTGCGGCCTCTTGGCTCGCGGGACACGGCTGAGCTCACGGCTTCCTAACTCGTGGGACGTGGCTCAGCTCGCTGCCTCCTAGCTCACGGGACGCGGCTCAGCTCGTGGCATCACAGCTCGCGGGACGCGGCTCAGCTCGTGGCCTCTCAGCTCACGGCTTCCTAGCTCACCACACGCAGCTCAGCCCATGGCCTCCCAGCTCGCGCCACGCGGCTCAGCTCGCGGCATCCCGGCTCACGCAACGCGGCTCAGCTCGCGGCCTCCTAGCTCGTGCCACGCGGCTCTCCTCATGGCCTCCCAGCTAACGACATCCTCCAGTGCTCTGGTGAGGGAAAACTTTACCTTCCATGGTTTTTATTATTTTGGTTGTGGTTGGGTTACATGCACAGCGCTGGCCAAATCTCACTGTCCCAAATAGGAGCCTGAGGAGTTTATTATTTCGAGGGAAGTTTCGTTATTCTCTTAGACTGACTTGCTCTGAGTCTCTGATTCTGACTGAATCTGGCTCCAGAAGAGAGGATAGGATGACAAGGTGTTGGACGCTTCAGACTACAAGTTCAGCAAAGTGGCTCGATGCGGTACAGTTTGCGGCCTCTTGGCTTGCGGGACACGGCTGAGCTCACGGCTTCCTAACTCGTGAGACGTGGCTCAGCTCGCTGCCTCCTAGCTCACGGGACGCGGCTCAGCTCGTGGTATCACAGCTCGCGGGACGCGGCTCAGCTCGTGGCCTCTCAGCTCACGGCGTCCTAGCTCACGACACGCAGCTCAGCCCATGGCCTCCCAGTTCGCGCCACGCGGCTCAGCTCGCGTCATCCCGGCTCACGCAACGCGGCTCAGCTCGCGGCCTCCTAGCTCGTGCCACGCGGCTCTCCTCATGGCCTCCCAGCTACCGCCATCCTCCAGTGCTCTGGTGAGGGAAAACTTTACCTTCCATGGTTTTTATTATTTTGGTTGTGGTTGGGTTCCATGCACAGCGCTGGCCAAATCTCACTGTCCCAAATAGGAGCCTGAGGAGTTTATTATTTCGAGGGAAGATTCGTTATTCTCTTAGACTGACTTGCTCTGAGTCTCTGATTCTGACTGAATCTGGCTCCAGAAGAGAGGATAGGATGACAAGGTGTTGGACGCTTCAGACTACAAGTTCAGCAAAGTGGCTCGATGCGGTACAGTTTGCGGCCTCTTGGCTCGCGGGACACGGCTGAGCTCACGGCTTCCTAACTCGTGGGACGTGGCTCAGCTCGCTGCCTCCTAGCTCACGGGACGCGGCTCAGCTCGTGGCATCACAGCTCGCGGGACGCGGCTCAGCTCGTGGCCTCTCAGCTCACGGCTTCCTAGCTCACGACACGCAGCTCAGCCCATGGCCTCCCAGCTCGCGCCACGCGGCTCAGCTCGCGGCATCCCGGCTCACGCAACGCGGCTCAGCTCGTGGCTTCCTAGCTCGTGCCACGCGGCTCTCCTCATGGCCTCCCAGCTACCGCCATCCTCCAGTGCTCTGGTGAGGGAAAACTTTACCTTCCATGGTTTTTATTATTTTGGTTGTGGTTGGGTTCCATGCACAGCGCTGGCCAAATCTCACTGTCCCAAATAGGAGCCTGAGGAGTTTATTATTTTGAGGGAAGATTCGTTATTCTCTTAGACTGACTTGCTCTGAGTCTGTGATTCTGACTGAATCTGGCTCCAGAAGAGAGGATAGGATGACAAGGTGTTGGACGCTTCAGACTACAAGTTCAGCAAAGTGGCTCGATGCGGTACAGTTTGCGGCCTCTTGGCTCGCGGGACACGGCTGAGCTCACGGCTTCCTAACTCGTGGGACGTGGCTCAGCTCGCTGCCTCCTAGCTCACGGGACGCGGCTCAGCTCGTGGCATCACAGCTCGCGGGACGCGGCTCAGCTCGTGGCCTCTCAGCTCACGGCTTCCTAGCTCACGACACGCAGCTCAGCCCATGGCCTCCCAGCTCGCGCCACGCGGCTCAGCTCGCGGCATCCCGGCTCACGCAACGCGGCTCAGCTCGCGGCCTCCTAGCTCGTGGCACGCGGCTCTCCTCATGGCCTCCCAGCTAACGCCATCCTCCAGTGCTCTGGTGAGGGAAAACTTTACCTTCCATGGATTTTATTATTTTGGTTGTGGTTGGGTTCCATGCACAGCGCTGGCCAAATCTCACTGTCCCAAATAGGAGCCTGAGGAGTTTATTATTTCGAGGGAAGATTCGTTATTCTCTTAGACTGACTTGCTCTGAGTCTCTGATTCTGACTTAATCTGGCTCCAGAAGTGAGGATAGGATGACAAGGTGTTGGACGCTTCAGACTACAAGTTCAGCAAAGTGGCTCGATGCGGTACAGTTTGCGGCCTCTTGGCTCGCGGGACACGGCTGAGCTCACGGCTTCCTAACTCGTGAGACGTGGCTCAGCTCGCTGCCTCCTAGCTCACGGGACGCGGCTCAGCTCGTGGTATCACAGCTCGCGGGATGCGGCTCAGCTCGTGGCCTCTCAGCTCACGGCGTCCTAGCTCACGACACGCAGCTCAGCCCATGGCCTCCCAGTTCGCGCCACGCGGCTCAGCTCGCGTCATCCCGGCTCACGCAACGCGGCTCAGCTCGTGGATTCCTAGCTCGTGCCGCAAGGCTCTCCTCATGGCCTCCCAGCTAACGCCATCCTCCAGTGCTCTGGTGAGGGAAAACTTTACCTTCCATGGTTTTTATTATTTTGGTTGTGGTTGGGTTCCATGCACAGCGCTGGCCAAATCTCACTGTCCCAAATAGGAGCCTGAGGAGTTTAGTATTTCGAGGGAAGATTCGTTATTCTCTTAGACTGACTTGCTCTGAGTCTCTGATTCTGACTTAATCTGGCTCCAGAAGTGAGGATAGGATGACAAGGTGTTGGACGCTTCAGACTACAAGTTCAGCAAAGTGGCTCGATGCGGTACAGTTTGCGGCCTCTTGGCTCGCGGGACACGGCTGAGCTCACGGCTTCCTAACTCGTGGGACGTGGCTCAGCTCGCTGCCTCCTAGCTCACGGGACGCGGCTCAGCTCGTGGCATCACAGCTCGCGGGACGCGGCTCAGCTCGTGGCCTCTCAGCTCACGGCTTCCTAGCTCACGACACGCAGCTCAGCCCATGGCCTCCCAGCTCGCGCCACGCGGCTCAGCTCGCGGCATCCCGGCTCACGCAACGCGGCTCAGCTCGCGGCCTCCTAGCTCGTGCCACGCGGCTCTCCTCATGGCCTCCCAGCTAACGCCATCCTCCAGTGCTCTGGTGAGGGAAAACTTTACCTTCCATGGTTTTTATTATTTTGGTTGTGGTTGGGTTCCATGCACAGCGCTGGCCAAATCTCACTGTCCCAAATAGGAGCCTGAGGAGTTTATTATTTCGAGGGAAGATTAGTTATTCTCTTAGACTGACTTGCTCTGAGTCTCTGATTCTGACTGAATCTGGCTCCAGAAGAGAGGATAGGATGACGTGGTGTTGGACGCTTCAGACTACAAGTTCAGCAAAGTGGCTCGATGCGGTACAGTTTGCGGCCTCTTGGCTCGCGGGACACGGCTGAGCTCACGGCTTCCTAACTCGTGGGACGTGGCTCAGCTCGCTGCCTCCTAGCTCACGGGACGCGGCTCAGCTCGTGGCATCACAGCTCGCGGGACGCGGCTCAGCTCGTGGCCTCTCAGCTCACGGCTTCCTAGCTCACGACACGCAGCTCAGCCCATGGCCTCCCAGCTCGCGCCACGCGGCTCAGCTCGCGGCATCCCGGCTCACGCAACGCGGCTCAGCTCGCGGCCTCCTAGCTCGTGCCACGCGGCTCTCCTCATGGCCTCCCAGCTAACGCCATCCTCCAGTGCTCTGGTGAGGGAAAACTTTACCTTCCATGGTTTTTATTATTTTGGTTGTGGTTGGGTTCCATGCACAGCGCTGGCCAAATCTCACTGTCCCAAATAGGAGCCTGAGGAGTTTATTATTTCGAGGGAAGATTCGTTATTCTCTTAGACTGACTTGCTCTGAGTCTCTGATTCTGACTGAATCTGGCTCCAGAAGAGAGGATAGGACGACATGGTGTTGGATGCTTCAGACTACAAGTTCAGCAAAGTGGCTCGATGCGGTACAGTTTGCGGCCTCTTGGCTCGCGGGACACGGCTGAGCTCACGGCTTCCTAACTCGTGGGACGTGGCTCAGCTCGCTGCCTCCTAGCTCACGGGACGCGGCTCAGCTCGTGGCATCACAGCTCGCGGGACGCGGCTCAGCTCGTGGCCTCTCAGCTCACGGCTTCCTAGCTCACGACACGCAGCTCAGCCCATGGCCTCCCAGCTCGCGCCACGCGGCTCAGCTCGCGGCATCCCGGCTCACGCAACGCGGCTCAGCTCGCGGCCTCCTAGCTCGTGCCACGCGGCTCTCCTCATGGCCTCCCAGCTAACGCCATCCTCCAGTGCTCTGGTGAGGGAAAACTTTACCTTCCATGGTTTTTATTATTTTGGTTGTGGTTGGGTTCCATGCACAGCGCTGGCCAAATCTCACTGTCCCAAATAGGAGCCTGAGGAGTTTATTATTTCGAGGGAAGATTAGTTATTCTCTTAGACTGACTTGCTCTGAGTCTCTGATTCTGACTGAATCTGGCTCCAGAAGAGAGGATAGGATGACGTGGTGTTGGACGCTTCAGACTACAAGTTCAGCAAAGTGGCTCGATGCGGTACAGTTTGCGGCCTCTTGGCTCGCGGGACACGGCTGAGCTCACGGCTTCCTAACTCGTGGGACGTGGCTCAGCTCGCTGCCTCCTAGCTCACGGGACGCGGCTCAGCTCGTGGCATCACAGCTCGCGGGATGCGGCTCAGCTCGTGGCCTCTCAGCTCACGGCTTCCTAGCTCACGACACGCAGCTCAGCCCATGGCCTCCCAGCTCGCGCCACGCGGCTCAGCTCGCGGCATCCCGGCTCACGCAACGCGGCTCAGCTCGCGGCCTCCTAGCTCGTGCCACGCGGCTCTCCTCATGGCCTCCCAGCTAACGCCATCCTCCAGTGCTCTGGTGAGGGAAAACTTTACCTTCCATGGTTTTTATTATTTTGGTTGTGGTTGGGTTCCATGCACAGCGCTGGCCAAATCTCACTGTCCCAAATAGGAGCCTGAGGAGTTTATTATTTCGAGGGAAGATTCGTTATTCTCTTAGACTGACTTGCTCTGAGTCTCTGATTCTGACTGAATCTGGCTCCAGAAGAGAGGATAGGATGACATGGTGTTGGACGCTTCAGACTACAAGTTCAGCAAAGTGGCTCGATGCGGTACAGTTTGCGGCCTCTTGGCTCGCGGGACACGGCTGAGCTCACGGCTTCCTAACTCGTGGGACGTGGCTCAGCTCGCTGCCTCCTAGCTCACGGGACGCAGCTCAGCTCGTGGCATCACAGCTCGCGGGACGCGGCTCAGCTCGTGGCCTCTCAGCTCACGGCTTCCTAGCTCACGACACGCAGCTCAGCCCATGGCCTCCCAGCTCGCGCCACGCGGCTCAGCTCGCGGCATCCCGGCTTACGCAACGCGGCTCAGCTCGTGGCTTCCTAGCTCGTGCCACGCGGCTCTCCTCATGGCCTCCCAGCTACCGCCATCCTCCAGTGCTCTGGTGAGGGAAAACTTTACCTTCCATGGTTTTTATTATTTTGGTTGTGGTTGGGTTCCATGCACAGCGCTGGCCAAATCTCACTGTCCCAAATAGGAGCCTGAGGAGTTTATTATTTCGAGGGAAGATTCGTTATTCTCTTAGACTGACTTGCTCTGAGTCTCTGATTCTGACTGAATCTGGCTCCAGAAGAGAGGATAGGATGACATGGTGTTGGACGCTTCAGACTACAAGTTCAGCAAAGTGGCTCGATGCGGTACAGTTTGCGGCCTCTTGGCTCGCGGGACACGGCTGAGCTCACGGCTTCCTAACTCGTGGGACGTGGCTCAGCTCGCTGCCTCCTAGCTCACGGGACGCAGCTCAGCTCGTGGCATCACAGCTCGCGGGACGCGGCTCAGCTCGTGGCCTCTCAGCTCACGGCTTCCTAGCTCACGACACGCAGCTCAGCCCATGGCCTCCCAGCTCGCGCCACGCGGCTCAGCTCGCGGCATCCCGGCTCACGCAACGCGGCTCAGCTCGTGGCTTCCTAGCTCGTGCCACGCGGCTCTCCTCATGGCCTCCCAGCTACCGCCATCCTCCAGTGCTCTGGTGAGGGAAAACTTTACCTTCCATGGTTTTTATTATTTTGGTTGTGGTTGGGTTCCATGCACAGCGCTGGCCAAATCTCACTGTCCCAAATAGGAGCCTGAGGAGTTTATTATTTTGAGGGAAGATTCGTTATTCTCTTAGACTGACTTGCTCTGAGTCTGTGATTCTGACTGAATCTGGCTCCAGAAGAGAGGATAGGATGACAAGGTGTTGGACGCTTCAGACTACAAGTTCAGCAAAGTGGCTCGATGCGGTACAGTTTGCGGCCTCTTGGCTCGCGGGACACGGCTGAGCTCACGGCTTCCTAACTCGTGGGACGTGGCTCAGCTCGCTGCCTCCTAGCTCACGGGACGCGGCTCAGCTCGTGGCATCACAGCTCGCGGGACGCGGCTCAGCTCGTGGCCTCTCAGCTCACGGCTTCCTAGCTCACGACACGCAGCTCAGCCCATGGCCTCCCAGCTCGCGCCACGCGGCTCAGCTCGCGGCATCCCGGCTCACGCAACGCGGCTCAGCTCGCGGCCTCCTAGCTCGTGCCACGCGGCTCTCCTCATGGCCTCCCAGCTAACGCCATCCTCCAGTGCTCTGGGGAGGGAAAACTTTACCTTCCATGGTTTTTATTATTTTGGTTGTGGTTGGGTTCCATGCACAGCGCTGGCCAAATGTCACTGTCCCAAATAGGAGCCTGAGCAGTTTATTATTTCGAGGGAAGATTCGTTATTCTCTTAGACTGACTTGCTTTGAGTCTCTGATTCTGACTGAATCTGGCTCCAGAAGAGAGGATAGGATGACAAGGTGTTGGACGCTTCAGACTACAAGTTCAGCAAAGTGGCTCGATGCGGTACAGTTTGCGGCCTCTTGGCTCGCGGGACACGGCTGAGCTCACGGCTTCCTAACTCGTGGGACGTGGCTCAGCTCGCTGCCTCCTAGCTCACGGGACGCGGCTCAGCTCGTGGCATCACAGCTCGCGGGACGCGGCTCAGCTCGTGGCCTCTCAGCTCACGGCTTCCTAGCTCACGACACGCAGCTCAGCCCATGGCCTCCCAGCTCGCGCCACGCGGCTCAGCTCGCGGCATCCCGGCTCACGCAACGCGGCTCAGCTCGCGGCCTCCTAGCTCGTGCCACGCGGCTCTCCTCATGGCCTCCCAGCTAACGCCATCCTCCAGTGCTCTGGTGAGGGAAAACTTTACCTTCCATGGTTTTTATTATTTTGGTTGTGGTTGGGTTCCATGCACAGCGCTGGCCAAATCTCACTGTCCCAAATAGGAGCCTGAGGAGTTTATTATTTCGAGGGAAGATTAGTTATTCTCTTAGACTGACTTGCTCTGAGTCTCTGATTCTGACTGAATCTGGCTCCAGAAGAGAGGATAGGATGACGTGGTGTTGGACGCTTCAGACTACAAGTTCAGCAAAGTGGCTCGATGCGGTACAGTTTGCGGCCTCTTGGCTCGCGGGACACGGCTGAGCTCACGGCTTCCTAACTCGTGGGACGTGGCTCAGCTCGCTGCCTCCTAGCTCACGGGACGCGGCTCAGCTCGTGGCATCACAGCTCGCGGGATGCGGCTCAGCTCGTGGCCTCTCAGCTCACGGCTTCCTAGCTCACGACACGCAGCTCAGCCCATGGCCTCCCAGCTCGCGCCACGCGGCTCAGCTCGCGGCATCCCGGCTCACGCAACGCGGCTCAGCTCGCGGCCTCCTAGCTCGTGCCACGCGGCTCTCCTCATGGCCTCCCAGCTAACGCCATCCTCCAGTGCTCTGGTGAGGGAAAACTTTACCTTCCATGGTTTTTATTATTTTGGTTGTGGTTGGGTTCCATGCACAGCGCTGGCCAAATCTCACTGTCCCAAATAGGAGCCTGAGGAGTTTATTATTTCGAGGGAAGATTCGTTATTCTCTTAGACTGACTTGCTCTGAGTCTCTGATTCTGACTGAATCTGGCTCCAGAAGAGAGGATAGGATGACATGGTGTTGGACGCTTCAGACTACAAGTTCAGCAAAGTGGCTCGATGCGGTACAGTTTGCGGCCTCTTGGCTCGCGGGACACGGCTGAGCTCACGGCTTCCTAACTCGTGGGACGTGGCTCAGCTCGCTGCCTCCTAGCTCACGGGACGCGGCTCAGCTCGTGGCATCACAGCTCGCGGGACGCGGCTCAGCTCGTGGCCTCTCAGCTCACGGCTTCCTAGCTCACGACACGCAGCTCAGCCCATGGCCTCCCAGCTCGCGCCACGCGGCTCAGCTCGCGGCATCCCGGCTTACGCAACGCGGCTCAGCTCGTGGCTTCCTAGCTCGTGCCACGCGGCTCTCCTCATGGCCTCCCAGCTACCGCCATCCTCCAGTGCTCTGGTGAGGGAAAACTTTACCTTCCATGGTTTTTATTATTTTGGTTGTGGTTGGGTTCCATGCACAGCGCTGGCCAAATCTCACTGTCCCAAATAGGAGCCTGAGGAGTTTATTATTTCGAGGGAAGATTCGTTATTCTCTTAGACTGACTTGCTCTGAGTCTCTGATTCTGACTGAATCTGGCTCCAGAAGAGAGGATAGGATGACATGGTGTTGGACGCTTCAGACTACAAGTTCAGCAAAGTGGCTCGATGCGGTACAGTTTGCGGCCTCTTGGCTCGCGGGACACGGCTGAGCTCACGGCTTCCTAACTCGTGGGACGTGGCTCAGCTCGCTGCCTCCTAGCTCACGGGACGCAGCTCAGCTCGTGGCATCACAGCTCGCGGGACGCGGCTCAGCTCGTGGCCTCTCAGCTCACGGCTTCCTAGCTCACGACACGCAGCTCAGCCCATGGCCTCCCAGCTCGCGCCACGCGGCTCAGCTCGCGGCATCCCGGCTCACGCAACGCGGCTCAGCTCGTGGCTTCCTAGCTCGTGCCACGCGGCTCTCCTCATGGCCTCCCAGCTACCGCCATCCTCCAGTGCTCTGGTGAGGGAAAACTTTACCTTCCATGGTTTTTATTATTTTGGTTGTGGTTGGGTTCCATGCACAGCGCTGGCCAAATCTCACTGTCCCAAATAGGAGCCTGAGGAGTTTATTATTTTGAGGGAAGATTCGTTATTCTCTTAGACTGACTTGCTCTGAGTCTGTGATTCTGACTGAATCTGGCTCCAGAAGAGAGGATAGGATGACAAGGTGTTGGACGCTTCAGACTACAAGTTCAGCAAAGTGGCTCGATGCGGTACAGTTTGCGGCCTCTTGGCTCGCGGGACACGGCTGAGCTCACGGCTTCCTAACTCGTGGGACGTGGCTCAGCTCGCTGCCTCCTAGCTCACGGGACGCGGCTCAGCTCGTGGCATCACAGCTCGCGGGACGCGGCTCAGCTCGTGGCCTCTCAGCTCACGGCTTCCTAGCTCACGACACGCAGCTCAGCCCATGGCCTCCCAGCTCGCGCCACGCGGCTCAGCTCGCGGCATCCCGGCTCACGCAACGCGGCTCAGCTCGCGGCCTCCTAGCTCGTGCCACGCGGCTCTCCTCATGGCCTCCCAGCTAACGCCATCCTCCAGTGCTCTGGGGAGGGAAAACTTTACCTTCCATGGTTTTTATTATTTTGGTTGTGGTTGGGTTCCATGCACAGCGCTGGCCAAATGTCACTGTCCCAAATAGGAGCCTGAGCAGTTTATTATTTCGAGGGAAGATTCGTTATTCTCTTAGACTGACTTGCTTTGAGTCTCTGATTCTGACTGAATCTGGCTCCAGAAGAGAGGATAGGATGACAAGGTGTTGGACGCTTCAGACTACAAGTTCAGCAAAGTGGCTCGATGCGGTACAGTTTGCGGCCTCTTGGCTCGCGGGACACGGCTGAGCTCACGGCTTCCTAACTCGTGGGACGTGGCTCAGCTCGCTGCCTCCTAGCTCACGGGACGCGGCTCAGCTCGTGGCATCACAGCTCGCGGGACGCGGCTCAGCTCGTGGCCTCTCAGCTCACGGCTTCCTAGCTCACCACACGCAGCACAGCCCATGGCCTCCCAGCTCGCGCCACACGGCTCAGCTCGCGGCATCCCGGCTCACGCAACGCGGCTCAGCTCGTGGCTTCCTAGCTCGTGCCACGCGGCTCTCCTCATGGCCTCCCAGCTAACGCCATCCTCCAGTGCTCTGGTGAGGGAAAACTTTACCTTCCATGGTTTTTATTATTTTGGTTGTGGTTGGGTTCCATGCACAGCGCTGGCCAAATCTCACTGTCCCAAATAGGAGCCTGAGGAGTTTATTATTTCGAGGGAAGATTCGTTATTCTCTTAGACTGACTTGCTCTGAGTCTCTGATTCTGACTTAATCTGGCTCCAGAAGAGAGGATAGGATGACAAGGTGTTGGACGCTTCAGACTACAAGTTCAGCAAAGTGGCTCGATGCGGTACAGTTTGCAGCCTCTTGGCTCGCATTGAATAAACTCATCAACGGTAGTTATAGTAAAAATACCAAAGACGACAGGGTTACAGAGTAATATGAACGTATGGGTATGTACATGTCTGCCTGTTTTAATACAGTTGAATAGAAGAGAGGCTAGTTTCACACTACTTGATTAGCAAAGTGAAATATTGTTTTTTTTTTGAGAGTGAATATTTAAAAGTAAGGGGTTAGACAACCTTAGACAACTATTTAGAAGTTGTTGCAGCACTTAGTGCTTTTGCTTGAGAGAGAAAAGGCCACAACTCTCTGATGGTGGAATGTTTGGAAGACATGTTTTTCTTCATGTTCTAGTTGCTGTATAATAGTTCTGAATGTAATGGAGATGTTATGTTACAGTTTTTGTAAGACATTTCTTAAACGAATAGCTAAAGTAATAACTACTGAGGCAAAGGGGATAATTTTGATGGGGGGAGATTTCAATACAGTACAAAATGGTAGATTAGACAGATCTCCAACAGACTTAAGACCAAGCACAGGAAAATCTAGAGTATTGAATATTATTACTAAAGAGCTTGGCCTCACAGATGCTTGGAGGGATAAAAATCCAAAGATGAGGGATTATACATTCTATTCAAACCCCCATGGTAGTTATTCGAGGATTGATCATTTCTATGCAGCGCAACAACATATGCACAGAGTACTGGACTGCGGTATAGAGAATATAACGATTAGTGACCATGCACCTATTACACTAAAGATAGATTTGGACAAGCATCCTTTCTTTCGATACTGGAGAATGAATGTGTCGATTCTGGCTAGTGAAAGTGTGGTAAAAGAAATAAAACAATTTAAAAGAATACTTCCAAATAAATGATAATGGAGAAGTATCACCATCAATATTGTGGGAAGCAGGGAAAGTAGTGATTCACGGGAAAATTATAGAAATATCATCTAGGCTGAAAAGAGCTAGACTAAAAAAGCAAAAGGAACTAGAGAAGAAGATTGAGGAATTAGAGTGGGAACATAAAAGAACAGCAGATAGTTCAATATTTGGTGAGGTAAAAATGGCTAGAGATCAACTGAATGATCTCTTAACAGTTAAAGCCATTACGATTCACAAAGCAGAGATACTATCAAATGGGTGACAGGGCCAGTCGCCTTCTGGCATTCCAACTTAGAAAAGCTCAAACTAATAGAATAGTCTCAAAAATAACACACCCCACATCAAAACAAATACTGACACAACCTAAAGAAATAGCAGAAGCATTTGCATCTTATTATAAAAAATTATATGACGACAAAAAAAAAATGTGTTTAATGATAGGGAAACACAAAATTTTCTTAAAAACCTAAAGTTACCAACATTGCTAGACGAAGAGGCATCTGAATTGATTAAACCAATCTCTTTGCAGGACATACAGGATACAATAAAAACTCTTAAAAATAATAAATCACCTGGAACAGATGTGTTTCCAGGAGAGTTTTATAAAGGTTTCAGGGAGGAAATAACACCAGTGTTACATAAGGTATTTAACTACGCACTGGAGACCCACCTAAATCATGGTCTGAAGCCATAATATCAGTTTTGCATAAAGAGGGAAAAGATCCATTTTTTTGTGAAGCATATAGGCCTGTGAGTTAACTTGGCAATGATCTGAAAATCATTACAAGCATACTGGCAAAAAGAATGCAGAAATACCTTGCTAAAGTAATTAAAACCGATCAAACTGGGTTAATCCCTGGATGGCAGGGAGCCAATAACATCAGGAGAATATTAAATATAATTACAAGTACAAAACACAAACTTGAGCCCTCTATGATGCTTAGTTTGGATGCCCAGAAGGCTTTTGACAGAGTAAAATGGAGATTTCTATATTAGGCATTGTCAGCCTTTGGATTTCCACAAAATTTAATAAAGTGGGTAAAAACTATTTACAAGGATCCTAAATCACAGATAAGCGTTAACGGGTGTTGTTTAGATTTCTTCTTGCTTAGAAGAGGAGTTAGGCAAGGAGAGTGTTTGAGCCCCCTGTTGTTCATTATAAGTATTGAACCATTGGCCAAATCAATAAGAAAAAATAATCTAATTCAGGGAATAAGGGATGATGGAGGAATAGAACATAAAATATCATTGTTTGCAGACGATCTGTTAGTAATCATGAGTAAACCATCCCAATCAGTATCAGCTCTGATGGATAGTCCTAAAGAATATGGAGGAATCTCAGGGTATCTGACTAACGAAAGTAAATCAGTGGCCATGATGATTTCAGGGAAGTGCCCAGAGGAGCTGAAAGAAAAAGCAGACTTTAAATGGACAGACAAAGGGTTTAGATACTTGGGTGTTACCATTACTCCAAATATCTCATGTACAGCTATTTGGTGCAAACTATGAAAAGTTGATAGATGAAATTAAGAGGGATCTAAAAAGATGGGAGATTCTACCCTTGACTCTCATTGGGAGGATAGAAACAATTAGAATGAATGTATTGCCAAGACTGCTGTTCCTATTCCAGTCACTTCCGTTTAAGGTTCCCAGCTCCACATTTAAAATGCTAGATAAAAGTATATCAAAGTTTTTATGGCAAAACAAAAAAGCAAGAATTAAATATAAAACACTCATCTCCCCCAAAAATAAAGGTGGATTAAACTTGCCAGATCTAAGGAACTATTATTGGGCAGCTCAACTTAGAGCTCTTATAGTGTGGATTACTGAAGAGAAGGATACGATCTGGGCGGAAATGGAGCAAAAGTCCTGCCCAAATGTACCCTTACAAACACTGCCCTTCTTGACAAAAACAGTACAAAGAAAGCTTAAGCTTCAAAATGATTTGATTAAAGAGACAATGAAGACATGGTCAACAATACAAAATAAACTAAACAAATCAAGTTCCGGGAACAAAGCTTCGAAAATTGCTAAAAATCTAGACTTTATTCCTTGTACTATAGACATAGGCTTTGAGAGATGGGCAAATAAAGGGTTAATATTTCTAGCACAAATGTTTAAGGGCTCCACTCTGAAATCATTTGAACAACTTAAACAGGAATTTAACTTGCCAACTAATGATTTTTATAAATACCTGCAATTAAGGCACTATCTCCAGAACGATAATGAGAAGGAAAAAATATTCAAGGAACCGACCAAAGTTGAAGAATTGTTTATATCATTTACAAAGGGCGAAACAAAAAAGAGAATAATTTCAAAAATATTTAAGGCACTACAATATGAAACAAGTACTAATAATATGGAGGCTAAAGAAAAATGGGAGCTGGAAGCAAATGTTACCATAACTGATAGTGACTGGAAAGAAAATTTCAGGTCAGGACATACAGTAAATTAACCAAAGCCCAACTTGGAGAGAGTTTGATTGGAAGGTGAAAATGCGTTACTTTAATACTCCATCAATCACCTCAAAATATGATGTCATCTAATTTATGTTGGAGGAAAGATATAAAAATATCTAAAGATATAAAGAGAGTACTGGGTATCGAGCTACACCTGGATCTAAACCTGTATATATTGGGGATATTGCCTGATGATCACATAAATAAGGACAATAAATATTTGCTCAGAGTTTTGCTCTTGATAGCAAGAAAAGCAATCACAGCCTCTTTGCTAAAGCCACAACCGCCCAAAATCATGCAATGGAGAGACAGAGTTAAAAAGCTCTATATTATGGAAAAAACTACAGCAAGACTGCAACTGAAACTGGAAAAATTTGAGTATAGATGGAATTCAATAAAACAATTGATTAATGAGCCCTAAACACCTCTTTCAGTTTATCTGTTTGTTTGTTTGTTTGTTTTGTTTTTGTTGTTGTGCCCCTGGTACTGTAATATGAGCGGTTGGTTGTTTATAAGCTCTCTCTATAATTATAAGAACCTGATTTGGATAAATAAGGGTACTAATGCTACTTTGGACCGTTGAGTTAAATAATGTGATCTATTAATATGGTTACAACCTACCAAGGGAAGATATAACATTAGGAAAGTAGGTGAATCTGATGTCTGGGGAGGACCAATGGGTGGGGGCAACTCAATGTATATTGTCATGTTGGATTTTCTATGTGTGAAATAAATAAAAAGTTAAAAAAAAAAGAAAACTTTAAAGAATAAAGCCTTAGTCATTTTTTAATAAAGACAGCTTTTCGGTAAATGTTGGTATTCCTACAAGGTGACCCCGAGGCTTATGCTTATAGCACCCGGGCGCCTGGTTTGAGATGCTTACTGAGGACGGCAGGTTAAGTTAACAGCGGTAACTGAGCTGCACCGTGTTTCACACTTAATGAAACTTAGACCTAATTCAACAGAATCAGTCATCATCCATTTTGCAGTGAGAGTCCTGAGCGACAAGTGAACGAAGGTTCATTTTCGTACTTTACCACCTGTCGGTAAGTAAGGGAAATGGAGGCGGAAATATGTCGGACACAATGGCACTGAGCGCGAGGGAGTCCGGTGTGTGGCGCGCGAGCTGCTAGCTGATGTAACGCTGCGAACGTTGGGGCTCTTACGTTTTTAAGGTGCGGTTCTCTATCCCCGAGACACTTTAGCCAGGATTGTGTATATTTGCTCTTAATGCTGCTCCATTCAAATAAATAAATAAATAAATGAAACTTTTGAAATCCCCCAGAAGCATATGCATATTTTTCTGGTTTGCATGTTGTATGTGTGTGTGTGTGTGTGTGTGTGTGGTTGCCTAAGCACAGTCAGCCTAGTGTTTGATAGGTGATGGAGAGTGACATAAGCAACAAACTGGATGAATTGATATGCGGTGTTATGGCCAATGAATACGATAATGATTTAGATGCAGCCACTCACGCGTTCTGGGTTATGGAGGGAACAAGCAGGTCCTGACGGACGTTGTGCACTGAATGTAACTGTTTACGATTGACTCTGGTCAAAAATATGCTTGAATATTTTTTATTTGTTTGTAATCGTTCTAATTAAATGATCTGTCTCAAAACATTGTGTCATTATTGCTAGATGTTCACTATGTCTAACAAAGGGTAACCACTTGAACTCTGAAAACATTCACAATCTCTCCCAGACTGTCAGAACTTTTAAACCTCAACTACACTCCATTACTACGAAAGACTGAAGATGAAACAAACTCCCACTCACCCTAATAGGCAGAATAGCAGCAGTCAAAATGAAAACTGTCCCACAAATTACCTACCTCTTCTCGATGATCCCGACCACCCCCACAGACCATTGGTTCAAAACACTAGACTCACTTACAACTCACTTTTATTGGAAAAATAAACCACCAAGAATCGCACTTGCCACTCTACAGAATTCCAAACATCAAGGAGGACTAGAAGCTCCAAATTTCCATCATTAATTTCTTGCAAATCAATTACAATATCTTCTCAATTGGACATAGAAGCAAAATTTCCACCCGTGGTTAGCATTAGAACAAAATTTAACAACCCTCCTCTCAATTGCAGATTTTCTATTTTTATCACAAACGGCAATAAAACTGGACTCATTCAAATACATCACTATTCGTACCACTCTGACAGCCTGGTGGAAAACCAATAAAATAACTAAATCCACCCTGACACCTTGTAAACGCACCCCCATATGGCACAACCCTGACTTCCTACTACATAAGACCCCAATTCACTTTTCCAAATGGGAATCTAAAGGTATCACCCACCTCCATCACCTATTTGAAAATAATCAATTCCTACCTTTTCATACAATTGTCCAGAAATATGGGATTGGAAAAGACCAGTTCCTTCATTACCAACAACTGAAAGCAATATTTAAAAGCAAAACTAATAAAAACAACACACTCCAACCCACAAACACTATTGAACAGTTATTAAGAATTGCAGTTCATCCAAAAAAAAATAATTTTTATACTCTACAAAATGATTGCCTCCTCAACCTCGTCCAGAACACTTCCAATAGCAAAATGGGAAAATGACCTGGTGCTCCCTACAGCCCCAGATTTCTGGACAAATATCTGCAAAAATATATTCTCCATGACCTCTAACACTAACCTGCAACTTATACAATATAAAACCATACATAGGACTCACTTCACTCAAGGCAAACTATTTAAAATGGGATTAGCCAACACAGACATCTGTCCACACTGGACCTCGGTGAGCACCGACTCATATTTGCATGCTACTTGGACTTGTCAGCCAGTCAACCATCTATGGACTTCAGTCATAGAGACGCTCTCCACCATCTTGGACTGTAGAATCCCCCTCACTTTGCCTTCTAGGAGACACCACTTCTATCCATATTCCACCCAGTACTTGTCTCTCTAAATATAGCTAAGAAAATAGTCTTTCAAAACTGGAAATCTAGGAATTCTTGTCACAAAAATCATTGGATCAACCTAATTTCAAAACACATCCTTATAGAAGAACTTTCAGCTCAAAAGAAGAATACATCAGCCTTCAAAAACTTTAAAGACATCTGGAATCCATTTATAACTTTTCTTCTACTCAGTAATAACTGAACCACTTATACTCCTTACAACACCTATTCTCAACTTCTGCACCCCCCCCCCCCTCTTTTCCTGGTCACTATCCCAATACATATAACTTCTCTCTCTCTCCCTCTCTATCTCTCTTTCCCTTTCTCTCTTTCTCCCTCCTCACGAACATACTCTATACTCTAATAATACACTATATAAATGTATAAATGCCTGTCCACATGTATGTCTTTGCCTGTCTACCGTTTACCTGTTAGTCAGGCTGTCTATTTGTCTGTTCAGCCGTCTGTTGATTTGCCTGTCTGTCTGGCTGTTAATGTCTCTTTGTCTATCGTCTGTATCTCTCTGTCCGTCCGCCTGCCTGTCCGCATCCATCTATATAATCAGTTTAATTCTGTTCAACTTGCCATCAGATATTGTGCTTCTTACAGCTTACCTCTGACTTCACAATATTAGGGATGGGGTGGATGTGGGCCTATCTGGAGAAATCTCTGTTTATACATAATTGGAATTAAATATAAAGTTGTCCTCCGACGAGGGGAGGTGGTGGCGGGTCTTTATTTATTTATTTTAATGGAGCAGCATTAAGAACAAATATACATGATCCTGGCTAAAATGTCTCGGGGATAGTTAGCCGCACCTTAAAAACGTAAGAGTCCCACCGTTTGCAGCGTTACATCAGCTAGCAGTTAGCGCACCGCACCACGGACTCCCTCGCGCTCAGTGCCATTGCGTCCGACATATTACCGCCTCCATTTCCCTTACTTACCGACAGGTGGTAAAGTACGAAAATGAAACTTCATTCACTTGTCGCTCAGGACTCTCACTGCAAAATGGATGATGGCTGATTCTGTTGAATTAGGTCTAAGTTTCATTACGTGTGAAACACGGTGCAGCTCAGTTACCGCTGTTAACTTAACATGCCGTCCTCAGTAAGCATCTCAAACCAGGCGCCCGGGTGCTATAAGCATAGGCCTCTGGGTCACCTTGTAGGAATACCAACATTTACCGAAAAGCTGTCTTTATTAAAATATGACTAAGGCTTTATTCTTTAATGTTTTTAACGTGTTTTAATGTGACTGCTGAATGCAGTTTACTAGCTCCTACTCTTATAAATTAAATGCTATTAACCAGGTGCACTCCTAGATACAGCTTTTTATGCTTCAGCCAAAAAGCAATTGCGTAAAACTCAGCATATAATGAATGGAAAGAATGGTTACAGATTCGTTGATACGCAAAATGTTGGCAGGTCATTCTCTGGACCTGACCCTACACTGGGTACATGGGGAGCATTGCTGACATAAACATCTAATGCGTAGGTGTCGAGTCTCACAGCTAAAACCCCCTGTCTCCGTGTGGCTCAGGGTTCAAAAGCTGGTAAAGATTGGTAGAGTCCATGAGAGGTACCCCTTTAAATACACTTTATTCCCACCACCCCCCAAAAATTAGTACATTTTAAAAACATGACCGTGCTGCATACATATAACAAAACATATGTACAACTTTTACTTTGAATAATCAAACACCCGGGCATGTTACATTTTAAAACTCATTTGATAAATGTAGACAGACGTTTTTGTAAAAGTTTGAAAAATAAAACACACGTATACATGATACATTTTAAAACACTTGTGCAACTTTGAAAATAAAAAAACTTCATGTTACATTAACAAAATCTCCTTTGATAAAATGCCTACAAGATTTTTACAACTTTGCTTTTGTAAAATAAAAGCCACGTTCATATTAGATTTCAAAACTGATTTGCAAAATGAATACATAAAACTTTGTACGTTTTAAAAACACGTTTGGGCTTTTATCTCCTGTTTGTACTTATGCACAGACACAGACGTTACACTCGACTTGGGATGATCTACAGGGGGTGTAAATAACAGCTATTTGGGGAAAACTACGTGTCCCCAACTTCACCCCCCAACGTCAAAAAAGCTTTTTATGCACTGAAAGACAAAATGTTAATTTGATGTGTGGCTGGTGTTTATTTTCTAGATGTAATTGTACATGGACAGAGACCATTACAGTTTGACTGGGATGACCTACACGGGGTGTAAATAACAGCTGTATGTGAAAACTACTCACCCCAACTTTAACCCCCAACTTCAAAACAACTTTTTTCTTCAGATAACCGCGCATTAAAGTAAAAGGGGGGTCACCCTCACTCCCTGCCAGTTTCACAGAAACACACAGACACACTACCTGCTCCCCCCTGTCCTCCCTGCCAGATTCACACACACACACAAACACACACGGACTGCTGCAGGGGTCAGACACTACCCTGCTCCCCCTCCCTCCCCTCCCAGCCAGATTCACAGACACACAGACCGACTGCTGCAGGGGATTGCAAAGCGTTTATTGGAGGAAAGTGCCAGACACACCTCCTCTCATTCTATGCTCCAACTCTCTCATTTTCCCAGAGTTTCTATCAGACTTGTACAACAACGCAATAAGATCCAACAGCGCTCTCAGAATGACCAAGTCCTTTGCAGACACAGCCAGCATCAGAGGGCAGTAGAATTCTTTATCCACAACGTTTCCAGGTTCTGGACTGACAGGGACATCGCTCACCTTCCAACAGTACCGGACCAGAAGCAGCCCCAGCGTACGGTCACACTCAATCAGGTAACCAGCCCGCTCAGCACCGTCAGCCATGCCTCCCCATCACATACTCCACCGTCAGAGGCTCGTCCCAGATCATGTCAATAATGACCGTAGGATAATCATATTCCGGTACAGACACCCCACGACAACAACTTCACCCTCATAGCACAGGCTATTCAGACAAACCACACACGTATTCATAAGCACCCAAACGCAAAGTCATTTTCAGCTTCATTTCAGTCTCCGCACGCCATTTTCAACCTTCTCACATAACCACAATAAATAATTAAAAACAACCTGCAACAAATTTCACAACCCTCGCAACATCTGGAAATAACAACTAGCCACTACTCCTGGCCCCACCCCCTAGTGACCTCTGTGACTCCTAACCCTTTGATCTTTGTAACCTTTAACCCGACCTGTCATTTTGACGAAAGCGGCATGCATTACTTCTCTGACAGGGCTCAACTCACAACACGCGGCTCAGCCCGCGGCCTCCCAACTTGCGACACGCGGATCAGCCCACGGCCTCACAAAATGAACAGGATTAAATGAGAAGAGCATATACTTAACACATCTAAGCACATTTATCAAAACAGTAATTTTGTCACACCGCACAGGTAAAACAGAACCAAAGCAAAGCAAAAAACCAAAACAGAATACAAGTCACGAAACATAGGAACTAGAAATGTAAATGAAACACTAGGGAAGCAAAATCCACAAAAAAACATAAACAGAGGGAGCGGGATTTGAATACACGACAGAGGAGTAAGTGGCCACACAGCAGTCGGGTAGCAGGGCAAACACATAGGACTTTGACTATGGGGAGGACAGGATGGCCAGCGACACCTGCTGGCCAAACAGGGAGAAGATGCGAAAGACTGGAACAAACAGGTGCTGACCATGAAACATTGTGCCCTATACAGTATATAGTCACTCTACTATATACCACCTATAATAGTAACCCTAACCACATCCCCAATGCCAGGTGAATCCTAGACTTTTAGCATAATACCAGCCCAAACACTATTGTCAGCCCAAACAAGGACTCTTAACAGCAATCACGAAACAAGCATTTTATACAGTCACCACACTGTTTGGGGGTTGCCAAATTTTACATCCTCTGAGTTGCACTGCCCCAGGTAAAAACAGATATTTATATTATTGCTTTTATTTTTTATCATCTTATTTTATTCTCATACCTTATTTTAATTAATTTTATATCATCATTCTTCTTATTAGGTCTTTCCTTTTTGATTAACAAAACTATGCGAGGAACCCACCAAAATATAGGGACAGCATGTCCATGCACACAATGTTGGGGTCGGTTAGGACCCCGTGATAGTGCAGCTGCAAAGTAAAATCGCCAATTACTAAGACGCGGCAGTGGAGCTCCAGACATTCACCATCTCCACCTGAAATTTTCTAAAACTAAGCAGAACATCTGGTACACAATCAGCTGAAATACCCCAATGCTCCAACTTTGTCTGTCTTCATTGGCTCCGTATAGGTGCTTGCAACATGATTTTAATGAAACGGCACCTACCGGCATTCGATCCCTCTATGGTCAGCATGCCAACCTCACCTGCTGATCCTAATGTCTTCTGTTTGAGTCCAATGTCCCGGTCCGGTCATGGATATATTCCACAGTGCAGCTCACATACTTTTTCCATCTTCATCGATCCGAACCGTTCAAAACTAAGAAGTCTGGTATTCAGTCAGCCCAAATGCTCCAATGATACACCGTACCTTGTCTCTCTTCACTGGCTCTCTGTAGATGCTGGCATAAAGTTCAGGGTAATGGAATGGCATCTGACTGTGAGTATTTTCACCCACCTACTGTACGTCCTATCCCTCTGCGGCCAGATCGAGGAACAACGTGACGCAGTAGTTCTAGAACCCCCGATAACCAATGAGAAATAGGATTACGTAAGTACAGGATAAACTTGCAAAACAAAAACGTCACCGCCCTATCAAATAAAAAGAGAAATACAGTCACATGTAAGTTTGTTTTAGCACGGACTGCTTTGACCACGCAATTATTAACTACATATAAACATAGGTCGCTTAGAGATTCACAAAAAGCTGTACTAACCCGTAAAAGTAATTTTAGTATCAGCGTTACCTCCAGCTTATTTTCATCTATTTACTATTTTGCATAAAAAGAGAGATCGGTATAATTTAACTATGCATCCAATCAGAATCCCCCAGTCCCACGCTGTGTTCCGGTGTGCCGTATTTCTTTAGATTGACAGTAGCATCCCTATACTCCTACTAATAGTAATTGTTCTGCTATCAGTGTTTTTCATTCTAATTAATTCAGTGTGTTAGCTGTGAAAGTTTATTCCTTTGCTCTTTTGACGCCTAATTCAAAACAACCCGTCTGCGAATCGGTCCTTGTTTAATGATGTCATGGGTAGGAGCCCATATTCTTGTAGTAACCATAGATATATATATAGAATGACTAGATGTATTATGACGAGTCTAGAGCGTCCGCACAGGTCGGCCATCTTACCACAGGCTGGCTTTCTGGCGGGATCATTCGAACCTGAGGTAAACGGAGGTAAGGTAAGTGACCTGCACAAACGTTAATACTCTTATCTCGCTGAAATCTTGATGGATTTACAAACTATGTGTTTTCTTACAAACATTATTAACGTGGTTATAGTTCTGGATGCTTGAACATGTTGAAATCGCAGCTTTTCTCCTCGAAAAAAAAAACTGACTTAATCGTGCAATTTAGTTGTGTATCACGTCTAGCTAGGCTACTAGCTATCCAGTAATTTGGGGCGAGGCAGAATTACGCTTTCTTTTCAATATAATACACACATTATAAACATGATTTAACTGAATTTACACATGATTTACTGTCTGGTTGGTTTGTTAAAACGTCTTACATTATGATTTCTACAGGAAATTGCTGACAAGATGCCAGACTTTTGTGCCGCCTATGGCTGCTGTAACCGCCGTTGTCTCGAAACGAGAACCCGAGGGATCACCTTTCACCTGTAGGATGTTACAATATTATGAATTATTTTTAGGATAATCGTTAGTTACTTAGTGGAAGTATGTACATATTACATAATAGTATTGCTAGATTGTTGTTGACACAAGGTCTAGAATATTTTGTTTAACGTACATAATCACTGAATGTTTGAATATAGTTTGTGTGTTTATCTTATTCTTGAAGTACATACATACATGCTTACATACAGTTACCCCAACATATGATAATCTAGGTGTTTACTTGTGTCCTTGGTCTTAAATGGAAAGATGGATTTAAAATGTTGACAATAATTGATATATCTGGGTACATTTCTCACTTTTGTAAGGTTTCCCAAATCCAGAGAGAGGAGGAGGAAGTGGGAAGTTGCCCTAAGAAGGGACGGTTTTGCTGCCACTGACAGGACACTGATCTGCAGTGAGCACTTCAAGACCGAGGACTTTGACAGGACCGGGCAGACTGTGCGGATTAAAGATGGTGTTGTGCCATCCATTTTCAGCTTCCCAGCACATCTTCAAAGGGTATGTCTATCACTGACCAAAAATAATTTAAGGTGTATAAGACTGATATATCAATATACACGTGATTAAATGTGATCCGTTTTTGTTTCTGCAAGGTATACAATTTGTTGTTTATTACAGCACATTTAGACACTCAAAACTACTTTATTTTAGTCAGTAGCAATAAGAAGCCTAACCCTAACCCTCACAACCCACCCCCACCCTCCCCTTTCCCGTGAGGATGGACACTGGTTACAGCGGCCCTCACAACCCACCCCCACCCTCCCCTTTCCCGTGAGGATGGACACTGGTTACAGCGGCCCTCACAACCCACCCCCACCCTCCCCTTTCCCGTGAGGATGGACACTGGTTACAGCGGCCCTCACAACCCACCCCCACCCTCCCCTTTCCCGTGAGGATGAACACTGGGTTACAGCGGCCCTCACCTTCAGTGTGCATATTGTATGTAGTTCTCTGCAAACCTATGGTGGCATCATGCCTTCAGTGTGTCTTGAACAACCACACATAAAAGGTTGCGCACATTATATTGGTATTTTATCGTATTTGGCTGTAGATTGGCCGTAACACACTCACCCATTTTAAAATCACATTCCCTCTCTCTGTCTCTCTCTCTCACTTTCTCACAAACACACATACAGACACAGGGAGAGAATGTTAACTTTTATCTATTATTTTGTCCGAATGCACCAGAATGCTCCGTTTGTATGTGAAAATGACACATTCACCAGACGCCACTGATCATGAGTTATAGTAATGCTAACCCACTCTTATCAGGCCCAGCTGGATGAGGACCAGAACCAGCACCACTTGGACACCTTTGTTACTTCGCTAAATTTTTAATGAAAATGTAAAAAAAAAAAAAAAAAAATCCATCAAATGTCTCTAACACCTCTGTCTAAACATTGATTTTAATAAATCTTCAAAAATCTTTGAAAAGTGCCTTTATAATGTCTAAACAAACTGTTTACTACCATTTTATGTGTAAAAATATTTTTATTAACAATTTGGAAATATGGACTTTAGTTCTTTGTGCTGTGTTATAGTCATCACTGTACAGGGTGGGGATTTTAACATGCAGCGTTTCTTGATGTATATTTGTTAAGGGAAATCTTGTAGGCTTAGTCTACCTATTCTAGAACATTATTCTATTTTTTAGAACATAAGATAATTATTCAAAAGTATTCAGTGTCATAACTACATATTTGACGTTTATAATAAATCAAACCGTTTGAAAATCGGTTAAAAATTGAGCACGTTATGGCTATTTAAAAATTACATGTTTTACTATCAACACAATATTTTGGGTGAGCGAGCAGCCTGTGGTAAGATGGCCGCCATATGCGGACGTTCGACTCCGTTGGCCAGCAACGCAGACGAGACATCTAGTCATTCTATAGATATCTATGGTAGTAACGACGTAGGGGCTCGAGTTGTCCATCTTTTACAGCTTGTTGGTCTTTGAAAGGATTATTTGTATTGTAGCGCCGGCGGGGCGCAAGTTGTAAATAGACCTTGTTGTGTTGTCATTGTTAATGCTAATGGTTACATTTCCTTATTGTTGTGCGTGTGTTTACCTGTGTCTTGTGTGTACCCTGTCCGATCCTCGTGTGTACGCTAAGCTTACATAAATCTGCCACCGTGTATGCGTCTTACAGTTCAGCGTCTGACAAATTTGTGTTTTCTGTTCGTAATTGGTTCGATGCCCTTTGGGTGCCTAATGTGCTTTTTATTCCAGACTGCTAATAAAGAGCGTGTTTCTCTTTGCTCCTGCGATGCCTCGGTACCCCCGACGCCACATAATATAATTTCAGTGGCAGAGTGTATTTTTATTAATAACGAGCATTTTCTGAGTATCTGTAATATTGTTTATTTAGTACGAATGCTTTTTTGTAAAGATACCAAATAGCATCGTGGTTAACAAGTTTAACTTCTACTTAAATGGTGCCTTGATTGTTGCTGTCTATCATTTTATAGACATTGTATGCTTATTTCTTACCCTTCAACTGGTCTCAATAAAGGAGTGAAATCGAACCTTCTTTTCAACGTGGTCCTTGGAGAGTAGTTTAATCTGACTGTCGACTCTAGCGAGGCGCTGGATGTAAATTTTTCAAAAATGTATGTGTCTATGCTGCTGAAATGAGCCTTGCATATTGCGAGTTGGACCGAAATCATCTCAGTGAATTTCAATATGGTATTTGTAAAGCTGGCCTATCCAGCCATGCAAAAGGTTAAACTTCTTAATTAACTGTATGCAGTGGTGTAAAATTCAGCCTTCTTTCTTTGAATTAACTTACAATAATTGATTAATCTACATATCACCCATCAATGCTTCCTAGCTTTTCCAGCACTGGAATGAAAATAATGCAAAACATAATTAAAGCAGATGTTCACTGAACAGCTGTTGCCATCCCACCAGCAGGGGGCAGGGCTGCCCTTCATCATATTAAGCAACGTATTGTGAGGCTGCCTATGCATCTTGCTCCCTCCCTCTCTGCCTTGGCTTTGTTCAGTCATATTACTTTGTGTTTCTGTGCCTGTGTGCTTTGCTTGTTTCAACTGGTTTTAGGATCTAAACTGGTCAAAGACCATGGAGCGGCTGTTTAAGGAGACTCACCAAAGCCTACATTGTCTGTGGAGGCTGAAGAAATTTGGCATGTTGCTGACAATCCTAGGCAGCTTCTACGGGTGCAATGTGGAGAGCATATTAACCTGCTGCATAGCTGTGTGCTTTGGCAGCTGCACTGGACAGGACAGACAGGCACTACAACGGGTGATCAGGTTACCCAGGAAATCACATGGTTAGGTCTCCCTTCACTGCAGGACATCTGTGACAGGAGAAGATTAAACCTGTGGAAGCAGAACTAAAACATATTACCATCCATTATAGAGTGACCCATTCTCTTTGTAACTGAGTAGTCACAATTAAGTGCAATTAACCATAATGATACTGCACACAGAGACATTAAAGGCAAAGGTAATTTACTATGATGAAAAGCTTCCAAAATGACCATTGTGCTTCAGTGTTTCTCCTGTTCTCCAGCTGTCCACAGCTCCTGTGTTTATTAGGTGACACATTTTTATGTTTGTGTCATTTAAAGGAACTGAAATCAAACTTACCTGGGGATTTTGGTAATTCTGACTCTAGAGAAAAATATTTTTCTCTTCATAAACGTTAACCATTATTATTAATAAACATTCCACATGTACATAACATTTATCCAACACACATCCATATCTACACCACCAGTTTATATTAAATATGTGAATAAAACAAAATGTGAAGAAATAACATCTGAAGAGATGCTGCTCAGCTTTGCGCCATCTGTCTGTCAGAAAGTTTATGTTTAACCTGCAATGATTTTGTTTCTAAGGAAACCACCCAAAAATGTATTATTATTAAGACTATGTTCAACGAATGAAAATGAGAATTGCTTGTCAGGGAGGGACAAATTTGAAGCTGGTCCAATCAGAAGCAGCATCTTTAGTTGGTGCTTATTGTATGTTCGCATGATTGGATATTGTTGATCTAACTGCCTTCAAGCCTGTAAACCATGTATCTGTCCGTCAAAGGGAAACCACACGGCTCTGTCTGTAAAGTCTGTCTGTAAATCCTTATGCCATTTTGCCTTTGCTAGGCAGTATTATGGTAATGCGTAATACCGCGGTTTTAGGGGTAAATATGTGTCTTTGGAACATTGAAGCATGTAAATGTATTCTAGTAGACCCTGAAAATAAAGCTTTTAACAGTGAAAATGAGCATAATAAAGCCTTTTTAAACAAAATGCCCCTTAAGCAACACTAGGTTGCTGTCCATGGTGCTGAAACCCTGGATTGGCAAATTTTACATAAAATTTCTTTAGCTAATTTAACTGTAACCCTCTTATATTGTTGCCAATGATGCTCTTAGAAGATTACAGAGGTGGGTATAGAAAGGATTACAGTGGGTAATAGGTGATTTAGATGAACTTTAGACCATCAGTTCAACTTTGGACAATAACGCCTCCCAAAAGCTTGTCTCTGTCTCTCTTGCTAGTTATTTCTCGTTACCCTCCAATCAAGGAGGAATCAAATGCACAAGCACATTATAGGAGATATAAGGTGCAGATACAGTAAAGTTTTGTTTAAACATTATAAAACAGATTTATGTACATTAAACGCTTAGAAACTTTACATTCCGACCTACATCAGTCAGAAAAAGCAGGCGATGACCAGCCCAACCTGCAGCTCTATCTCTGATTGTACAGAATCCCTTGTCAGGGTAACTTTTGAAGTCATTACTTAACTAAAACGAAAATTCACGTCCGGGATTCCCAGGACGTATGGTAATCCTACAGTTAACTCATTTTACAATCTACACATAATTGACACAAAATATGTCTATGCAAAGTATGTCTTTTTCAATAAAAGTTAAGCTAAAGCTTTTTAAACCTAAAGCAAATGACACGACTCACTGTTCACACAGCGCCAATGGTTTTTGGAAGCTGACTTCAGTCAATCATTTTTATGAGCCAAGTAGACATGTATACACTGAATTTGACATGGTATATTCTATATTAATAAACATTAAACCAAAAGATAGGTCTAAAGGGAATAAGGAAGGGATTAGTTTTAAAGAAGCAAAAAAATATGTAATTTAAATAAATTTAAATACAGAGTGAAGTGCCCAGATGCCGTATCCAGCGGCAGAGTGCGGATCAGGTGTTGAGCAGAGCAATCGCTCGGAGGAAGAAGCTTTGCTCTTCTCTTGATCTGGTGGTTCTGATGGATCAGAACCATCCCCCAGAGGAGAGAACTTGGAAGAGTTTGTGACCGGGGTGGGAGGGGTCAGCGATGATCCCCCCCAGGTCGCCTTTTTGTTCTTGGGGCAGGTAGTGAATCAGTGAGGTTGAGGCTGCAGCCAATGAGCTTCTCTGCTGCTCGGACGACGACCTGCAGCCTCCGATTGTCTTTTATCATTTGTTTAATATTAATTGTTGTGTCTATCATTAGGAAAACCGTGATACTGAATGGGGAGTCTTAAGTTCACCACTATATTTTAACACCATGTGCCAGATCTACAATAACATAACCTGAATGTATTATTCTGCAAACAACCATTCTGTTTAATATATTTCATTCTAATTTCAGTTCCAAAAATGACTTTACCTTAAGAAGCTTACCAACAGAACAGTGTTCTTTAATGTTTAATTAATCCTCTTTTTGCTGCTGCTCACTTTCAAAACGAAGGGAATAGCGATAAACTGAGGTAAGCCTTCAGCAGCATTTACAGCAGTGTGGTGTCCAGCTAGCAGCATTTACCTGGTCACGCTGTAATGGTGTCACGTTGAGGGCAAAGACAGAGGTGAAGACAGGCATGGAGGAAAACCAAAAGGGGCTTTATTAAAGAAAACTACACTACAGGCAGGGCAAAGGAAACAGACCACAAGGGGTGCAAACAGGGTAGGGAGGATCAGGCAAGAACACTAGACACAGGATAGTGAAAAACTTTACATTCCGACCTACATCAGTCAGAAAAAGCAGGCGATGACCAGCCCAACCTGCAGCTCTATCTCTGATTGTACAGAATCCCTTGTCAGGGTAACTTTTGAAGTCATTACTTAACTAAAACGAAAATTCACGTCCGGGATTCCCAGGACGTATGGTAGGATGTACAATAGTGAAAGAGATGAGGGATATTATTAGCCAACCTTTGACTTTAATATTCCAGAAATCGTTATCTGCGGGTGTGGTACCATCAGATTGGAAGCATGCTAATATAACACCTATATTCAAAAAAGGGGATAGAAGTAATCCAGCAAACTATAGGCCAATCAGTTTAACTAGCATTACTGGAAAAATAATGGAAGCTATAATTCAAGTGAAAATGGTAGATTACCTAGATGCAAATAACATTATAAAGGATAGCCAACATGGATTTAGGAGAGGTAGATCCTGCTTAACGAATCTGCTTGAGTTCTTTGAGGAAGCTACAAGTGAAATTGATCACAAAAAGGCCTATGATGTGATTTACTTAGATTTCCAGAAAGCCTTTGATGTTGTCCCCCACAAACGGCTCTTGTTAAAGCTTAAAGCTGCAGGAATTTTAGGAACTGTGGCAGCTTGGATCAAAAACTGGCTAACTGATAGGAAGCAGCGAGTAGTTATTAGAGGCACTATGTCACAGTGGGCCTCCGTTTATAGTGGGGTACCGCAGGGTTCAATTTTAGGACCACTATTGTTCCTAATTTACATTAATGATATTGACACGAATACATACAGTAAACTGGTTAAATTTGCAGACGACACTAAGGTGGGCGGGGTAGCAGATACTAATCAAGCAGCAGAGAGGCTTCAACGGGATCTGGATTTAATTAGCGAATGGGCTGATACTTGGCAGATGAAATTTAACACAGATAAATGTAAGGTAATCCATGCAGGGAGCAGAAATATACAGTACAGATATTTTATGGGTTCCACTGAAATAAAGGTAGCTGATTACGAGAAAGATCTCGGTATGTATGTTGATGCTTCCATGTCCCACTCTCGCCAATGTGGGGAAGCAATAAAAAAGGCGAACAGAATGTTGGGTTATATCTCTAGATGTGTGGAGTTTAAGTCAAGGGAGGTGATGTTACACTTATATAATTCCTTGGTAAGACCCCACCTAGAATACTGTGTGCAGGTTTGGTCACCATACCTCAAGAAGGACATTGCTGCCTTAGAAAAGGTGCAACGAAGAGCTACGAGAATGATTCCTGGTCTTAGAGGAATGTCTTACGAGGAGAGGTTAGCGGAACTGAATCTGTTCAGCCTTGAGCAAAGGAGACTAAGGGGGGATATGATTCAGGTCTATAAGATTCTAACGGGTCTGGATGCTGTTCAGCCAAATGACTATTTCAATATTAGTCTAAATACTAGAACTCGTGGCCATAAGTGGAAATTAGCGGGAGAACATTTTAAAACAAATTTGAGGAAGCACTTCTTTACACAGCGTGTAGTCAGAGTATGGAATAGTCTTCCTGCTATTGTAGTGGAAGCTAAAACCATGGGTTCCTTTAAATCAGAGCTAGATAAGATTTTAACAACTCTGAGATATTAGCTAAGTTCTCCCCAAACGAGCTTGATGGGCCGAATGGCCTCCTCTCGTTTGTAAATTTCTTATGTTCTTATGTTCTTATGATACACTGGGGAGCAAATGCAGGCAGCAACATCAATGACTGGACTGAGGATCGCAGGACTGAAGGAGGGAGGGAGGAGATGAGAGGCACTTGGGGTGATGCACATGAGGGTTGTAAAGAGAGGAGGGATTAAACCAGCAACAGGTGTGACTCGTTAGAGGGAGAGAATGAGGGGGAAGGGATGCAGGGTGTGACAACGCCCCCCCCCCTCCCCAATGCACGCGAGGCAGACTGGGGCTGGGACCCCACAGGGACCAAAAAACAGGGCAAGGGGCAACAGACACTGGACGGGATGGTACAGGGAGCAGATCACCATGGACACAGAATGACCCTGGACAGCAGGGAAGACTGCAGCCTGTACGTACACTAAGATGGGAGACACAGTGGAAGAGGGCAGGACAAGACACCAGACAGGCAGTAAAGCTTGTGAAATTATGACGCTGCTTCGATACGCTATAACATCGCCATGGTACCGAACCTAGCAAAAGGTTAATCTTACTTCAAGAACATGAGACATTTTAAAAGTAAACATATAGGCGATCTTTTCAGAATAACATCTTCAGATGAAATGCATTCTCACAGGCTGGATGAGTATAACCAATCATATCAACCATAATATGATTGATATTTATTGTTTTTAAGTTTAACGCAAGTTTAACGCAAGTTTCTCTTATAATTTAAGTATAAACAATTATATTAAGAATAAGGGCCACAGCATCTACAGTTTAAACTACTAATTCTAAATATATTTCAACGATATATTTGCATAATAATAATAATAATTGATATTTTATTAATCCCCGTGGGGAAATTGTTTTTACGCCTCCCTCAACTTGCTCCTTGTAGAGCAAGCTGTCCGCGAAGGGCAGCCACCCGTAGCGGCGCCCAGGGAGCTGGGGATTGAGGGCCTTGCTCAAGGACCCACAGACGTGCTGAGGCTGGGCTTGAACCGGCGACCTTGTGATTACAGGCACACGGCTTAGCCCACTGAGCCACACGCTGCCCCCTAAAAAATGAGTCCAGTGTGGTTTGATTGGTCGGTTTACCCTTCATTCCCCTGTCTTTCAGTCTGCATGTACTATATCAGGACATAAAATTAAATATAGAATTAAATATGCTAACAAAACATAATCTGAAGAAATATCAAGAAACACACGAAGAGATGCTGCTCACCTCTGCGCCATCTCTCTGTCAGAAAGTTCATGTTTAATGTTAATGGTGGCATTTCCCTGTTGTCACGTGGGTGTTTATCACCATGGACAGCAGCCTACTGTTGCTTAAAGGGAATTTTGCTTAAAAGGGCATTATTATGCTCACTTTCAGTTTATAATTTTATATTTATGATCTATTAGAATAGAGTATGCATGCTTCAGTGTTCGAAAAGCACATATTTTTTCTCATTATGAAAATCTCTATTCACCCTCTGTGTAATCACACATCTCTACTGACCATCTGTCTAATCCCACATCTCTACTCACCATCTGTCTAATCCCACATCTCTATTCACCATCTGTCTAATCCCACATCTCTACTCACCCTCTGTCTAATCCCACATCTCTATTCACCATCTGTCTAATCCCACATCTCTATTCACCCTCTGTCTAATCCCGCCCCCAATGAGTCCAATGTGGTTTGATTGGTCGGTTTACCCTTCATTCCCCTGTCTTTCAGTCTGCAGACAGATCCTTGCAGGTAGGCAGACAATAAGGATTGTGTTATGAGGTGACCTCATCATGTTATGGAAGTAAGGACTGGAATTCCAATTAGGTGTTTTAGGCAGATGAGAGATGAGTGGTTTCTGTGCTGAGAGTTACTCCCTTTGCTATGTACTTTGCATCTAAAGACTTTGCAGACCGTTTACATGCATCTGAAGCCATATAACACACTAATAGAAAGCTAAAAGCTTAATAGGTCCCATTTAGTGAGTGTTATACCAATATGCAATATATTATTTTTAGTGCTGTCAAACGATTAAAATTTTTAATCAGATTAATCACAGGGTTGCTGTGGATTAATTTAGATTAATCACGATTAAATATCATTCATTTTTAATCTATATTAATCACAATTCATTTTGCATGAGCAAACAGACTCAAGAAAACAGGGAATATAAATGCACTTAAGATGTTTATTGAACATCTTGAACACGAGTCGGATGCATTCCATGTGCCACAGAAGTGCAATACCATGGACCCATATCAAAAAGCAAGATTTTTTGCTTAGCCGGACAACTTGTCGTATTTAAGATACGTCAGTTTAAATGGCCTTTATCTTCGTTCACTTACAATTAGCCCGAACTACCGTAAATCCGGCAAATAATCCGACTAATCATGAAATTCAATTCTACCCCGGTTAATTGCCATTGTTAGCAATATCAGTTGATAACACATTACATGCGGTGCTTTACATATAAAACTCCGTAGCAACACATCCACAGATAAGTTGGACGGTATAGTGTGTGCGACTGATTTAATGAGTCACAAATGAGAAGTAGTGCTTAAACAGTATAAAACTACAACTTTCCCTTCTGTTGATAAGAGGCGCAGCCATCTCAGATTCTGAACTCGGGATCCTCTGTACTGCTCATGTTCTCACTTCTGATTTCAAAACTCCAGAATACGACTCGGAATACGAGTTCCCAGGACAAATGGAGCGCACCAAAACTGCCCGAAATGGGTTGACACAGACGTTTCAGGGATTTTGAATCATTCTGCGCTGCAGATGGGTTAATTGCGTTAAAAATTTTAATCAGATTAATCATGATGATGGATTAATCCGCGTTAACCCGTTAATTTTGACAGTCTTAATTATTTTCAATATAAATTTCTATTGATGTTGACCAGAAGGTATGTGATATCTTTCCCCCCCTTATCAGATAAGTAAGAGCTGCTGTCAGCTGAGACAAGCTGGTGTAATTCATTTCAATTCAATATTACTTGTGTCGTGCATTTTCACAACATTACATTGTCTCAAAGCACTTTACCTTATCCCTGCCCAAAGCCCACAGAGAGCAAGCCAGTGGCAAGGAAAAACTCCCTAGAAGGAAGAAACCTTGGGAGGAACCAGATTCAAAGGGGACGCCCATCCTGCAAGTGCTGGCAGAGGAAGTGATATGAGCAAAATGACAAAGTCCCAATTCACACTGTCCATATTTTAAGATTTGAGTCTCAAAGTGGGGGGAGGCAGGTGCTGGTGCTGCTTCCGATGGCAGGATGAACAGTGGTACAGCAAGAGGGCATACAGGAGAGACGTTACAGGCTGAGTAAAAAGTGGGCGGTCCTGATTTCGTGTCTTACGTCACACTACAAGATGGTCACTGATTGGTGGGCTCTGAGGAGGGAATAAATGAATTTTGATTAATTAATTAATTTTGAAATATTAAAAAAAAAAATAATTCAATCAGAATATTTATTAAAACAAAATAATGACGAATATACATTAAATATATATTTAAGAATTAATAAGCAATGCAATAACATTTTTACTTTCACTAATTAATAAACCAATATTAAACTTTGACCAGCAGGTGGCAGCAGAGCACGTTTGAAGAAGAGGCCATCAACAGTACAAAGCACAGTCTGTACAGGTTCCCAGTAGAAAATCCAACACTGCAGATAAACCTCCTTGTTTAACTGACTCTCATGGTGTGACTGTATAGACTGAGCAGGGCCGCGTGAGAGAGGCCTCACTGCAGTTAGCATAACCATTTATTTTATAGCTCTTCTGTCTCATTCTACTCCATAAAGGTCACACCCCCCTTCCAGCTTCCTCTGACGCAAGGAGATTCGTGGACAAATAAATGGCTACAGCATAAACTGAAACTAGGGCTACCACTAACAACTATTTTTCTACTGATTAATCTATCAATTATTTTACTGATTGGTTGATCAATCTAAACGATTAATTTTGCTCCAGAAAATCACATTGAGCATTTAATTTAAGTTAGTTTTATTTTGACAACAACAAACTACATATCACTGCAGGGCTTTAGAGAATAACTACTCCAATAACTGCGTAGTGATGTTGAAGAAGAACATGTCATTGACTACGTCCACTAATCATGGCAGCCTTAATACATATATCAATAAAAGGGTATGTACATACAAAATAGTATTTTTAATATGTATTATCTCTGTTTACATGATAACGAAGACCTAATTATAATAAGATATTTGCTTTAAACATGTGACTCATGTTAGAGAAAATATAAGTAAACCACGGGGACAGAAAAATCACTTTATAACAGGAATGACCAACATATAGAGTCAAACAGATAAGGTGCAAAGACTGTACTCATAGTACAAAGTAAACATAGTGCACTATGTAGGGTAGGTTGTAAATTTGTTTGCGCTTTGCAGCTTACCTTGCGTTGACTTTTTGTAGTATGGTCCCCATGAAGGTGGTGGAAATATAAGGGGCTGGTTATCAGAGGGCATGGATTTTGTGGCAGTTTCTATATAGTCCGTATCAAACTGAGCATAGAAGTGCTTAAGCTGGTGGAGGGAGCTGCATTTGTGGGTTTCTATTCTGAAATGGCTTCAATGTCCTGTTTATTAAGACGAACTCGCAGACATTCCTACATAGCATAGAATTAATGAGTTGCTTATTGTCCTCCTGTTACTGTAATATTCTGGGAAGCTGTGATTGTTCAACTCCACTACGCATAGTTATGAGCACCTCCAGCTCCACCTAGCAGACATACGTACGAGGTGATTGAGGATCTGTTCATGTATGGACCAACCACCCTGAGATTCTAATGCGTCCTCTAATACGTCCATGATTCACCTATATCATTGTGCCAAGGTTGAGCAGCATAACATGTTTTTCTAAGATCACTTATATAATTTGTTTATCAGAAATAACTTGTTTTGCGGAACGCTTATCTTGTCCTGGGGCACTTACCTGGGTTTTGAGGAAGAAGCGAGAGTGTTGCCCAAGGACGCTTGCCTTGTTTTTCTAAACATTAAAAGAAAAAGTCTTACTTACAGTAGGTATATGCTCTGCATCTGCAGGCCGTTTCACGCCACTTAGATGAGAATTGGAGAATGAGAGCACATTGCCTGAGGGGAGGGGTGAGCCTGGCCAGCCCATTCCCTGCCCACACGCATCTAGTTGCTTAATTTAGTATAATGGAACGGGGAGAACTCAGCACTGACCGGAGCTCAGCTGTGGGATAGAGTGCACATCACCGGATCTGAATGCTGCATTTCAGCTTAAAGAGGAAAATGTACTGCAATGATCAGAAGAAATCTGACTCATACACTCACCACCTCAGCAGTGTTGGCTTTGAATGTGACCATGACCGTGTCTCTTTCCCACTTGCAGGCTTCCTCTGTTCACGTGGCATTTCTCCAGGCTTCTAATCTGGAAATGTACTTATGAGGTGACATTTTCAGGACTGCTGTTGTATTTAATCCAGTACGGTGGGCATGAATAGATGAATGTCTTTATGGGTGTCCTCTGCAATGCACTCCAATCTGTGTGTTCAAACCAGAGCTGCAGAACAGAATCAGCACCTGCTGGCCAGAATTGATTCCTCATGTTTGATGATGGGTAGATACCTGGGCAGTAGAGACAGTGAGTGCTGGTCAGACTGTCCCATGCGGTGGAAGGTAATGGCTTAGTGAGCATCTGCAATTTTACTGGAGATGGGATGCAGAGTTTTCTCTCCTCTGGTGTGGCAGGGAACGTTCTGGTGAAGTACTCTTCTCAGGTTGGACTGGTTAACGCCCCCTGCTATGACAAAGGCTGCATGTGGCTGTGAATGTAAAATATGTTCCTTGCTCATCTGAGTTGTTCTTGCTCATATATTGTTGCTGTAGAGGATATGAATATGGGGTCAAGCATACCAAAACTCTTGAACAATGCTAATAGCTCAAATTAATCTGACCCCATATTCATATCATATTCATATCCAACTCTTACTGTACGTCATTTAGGACTATGCACTTTGTCAAATGATTCTTCTATTTTTAGAATTTATTCCATTTTTGTATCTTTTTCGAAGGGTGAGCAAGCAAAGTCATTTCATTACATGGTTCTAACATGTACATACTTTTTTTTACTGTGTATATGACAATAAACGTCTTGACTTGAATTTTGTTTTACCTTTGGCAGGTAAAACGGCAGAAATGGTTTATTAGATAATAGACTTAAAGAACAGTGTCTTCCAGTAACAATAATGTATGTGCCCCACATTTTATTGAGGTTGATACACAAACCTTTGTGTTACACAGTTCCTTGTCAGGTTTGTAAAAAAATAAAAATAAAAATGGCAAGGCCACAGGAACACTTCAGTGCAATGGAGCTTATTCTACTCACAGTGCTAAAAAGGCACAGGAGCAGGCTCCACAATGAAAAAAAACGATATTCGATGGGGATTCATCAGTTTGTGTATATTATGTCAGGAAAACCCAATCCAATGTCCCCTGGAGTAAACCATTACTGCCAAACGCCGTCCGTGCTGGGGTTTCCTGGAACAAAAAGCGTTTACAAAACATTTCCCAGGCGCTACGTGCAGTTTGGTCCTGCTGAGCCTCCGTACCGATAGTCCAGCAACACTCTATTCAAGCGCTTTCTCAAACTGCAGCGGGTAAGTACAAATAGAGATGTACCGACCGTTAGGGTGACCAGATAATCCATGTCAGGGAGGACACTCTGAGCTAAGACAGGAATTGTTAATTACCATTTCAATTAAACGGACCTGGATTTCACTTGAGCACTGAGTTCTTGCTGTGTGCCGACTGGTCAGTCTCCTATAATCATGCATGTGTCACTAATGCTAATATGAAACAGCTGGATGAGTCTTTCAGTCAAGGAAACAAACCAATCAAAGCGCAAGAAGAGCTGATCTACTAAGCCGAGCACAGGAGCCTTTCAGTTTGAAAGTAGTTTGTAAAACCCGAAGTAGCTCCAAGTGTCATCCCTGACATGGATTATCTGGTCACCCTACCGACCGTATATCTGTGTGCGTTTTCATTGTGGGCTACAGATGGTTAGGTTGGCATTTACTGCGTGAGAGTGTTGCGTGTATGAAACCAAGTTACTTTTTATCCGCTAGAATGCGCACGCTGACCGCACCGGCTTAGTATTTAACGGAGGTGCAGTGGCGTAGTGCGGTGTATGTATATCTCGTTTAAATGCTGCCGTGGTGAATGACAGAACCCTCCGTGACTCTCCGCGATTTTACCCCTGTCTGTAGCTGTTCTGTCGGCTCTGGTGATACTGTGATGTTTAATATAGATGGCCGATGGGGGCGACTGGCCGTAGCATGCTGGTCTTCCTAGCAACGGGTCGCGATTTCCTGGCCGTGATTTCTGATTTCGCCGTCGTATCAAAATGGATCCTGCGGTCCGTATTAAGGTGGAGGGGGATGATTATGGATGCCTGCGCTGCCGTCGTACAACTGTCTGGGCAGGCGAAGAGGCAGCCGCCGTGGCAGACGTAAACAAAGATGGCCGCGTCCCGGAACCGAACGTAAACGAAGATGGCTGCGCTCATAAGGCACATATATTAGGAGGCATCAAAACGCCAAAGTACTTCAGTAAATCAGACTGGGAAGCTTTCCACGCGTAGTATGCCCTGTTAACCCAGGTAAGCGGGTGGTTAGTGGAACAGAAAATCCTTCAGTTCGCTCTTGGTTTAACTGACGATGCCCTGGCCTGCATGCTGTTGTTTGCCCCGGGCGAGAGGGCCATAGAGTTTTGTTTTTGTTGTTTTATAAAACCGAGAAGACTTGAAACTTGCGGTTATCCTTATCTCATCCTGCTTTTGGGTAAGCTTCTTTCAGACCTAGGAGGCACCTGCCCTCTGTTGGTCTGGTGGAATATCATTGCAGTACGCATGCGCCAGCCGCAAATATCCGTATCCACACTACGAGCAGCGACCGTCCCCAGACCGGAAGCGCACAACAGCATATGCGGAAAGCGTAAAGTATTGGTGCGTTCCATTTGCCCTGGGAACTCGGATTCCGAGTTGGATTCCGAGTTTCAAAGCCGGAAGTGACGACATGCGCGCTCCCGTTTCTCGGAGATCCGAGAATGATCTCGGATAACGCAGAGGATCCCGAGTTCAGAATCGAAGATGGCTGCGCCCTTTATCAACAGAAGGGAAAGTTGTAGTTTTATCCTGTTTAAGCACTACTTCTCATTTCTGGCTCATTAAATCGGTCGCACACACTATACCGTCCAACTTATCTGTGGACGTGTTGCTACGGAGTTTTATACGTGAAGCACCGCGCGTAATGTGTTATCAAGTGATATGGCTAACAATGGCTACCAATTAACCGGTCTAGAATTGGATTTCATGATTAGTCGGATTATTTGTCGGATTTAAGGTAGTTCGGGCTAATTGTAAGTGAACGAAAATAAAGGCCATTTAAACTGAGGTACCTTAAATCCGACAAGTTGTCCGGCTAAGCAAAAAATCTTGCTTTTTCATATGGGTCGATGGTATTGCTACTTCTTTGGCAAATGGAACGTATCCAACTCGGTTTTTCCGAGTTTTTACCGGATGTGACGTAATCTCGGATTCCGAAAATCGGAATCCGAGGCAAATGGAATGCACGATATGAACTAGGCTTTAGCCGACAAAGACATGCGGTGAATCTTTGCGGTATTTATTTATATACACGTACTACCGTTTATGCAGAACAAGTTAGTTTGCCTCCGGTTCGTCAGGTTGTGTATACTGGCAGACCAGCGCATCCACACACCCTCTGTGAGGCCCTAGAGTTATGCTGCATTCTATTTGCCCTCGGAACTCAGATTCCGAGTCGGATTCCGAGTTTTGAATCCGGAAGTGACGACATGCGCGCTCCCGTTTCTCGGAGATATCTCGGATAGCGCAGAAGATCCCGAGTTCAGAATCCAAGATGGCTGCGCCCTTTATCAACAGAAGGGAAAATTGTAGTTTTATCCTGTTTAAGCACTACTTCTCATTTGTGGCTCATTTGTGGCTCATTAAATCGGTCGCACACACTATACCGTCCAACTTATCTGTGGACGTGTTGCTACGGAGTTTTATACGTCAAGCACCGCGCGTAATGTGTTAACTGATATTGCTAACAATGGCTACCAATTAACCGGCCTTGAATTGGATTTCATGATTAGTCGGATTATTTGTCGGATTAACGTAGTTCGGACTAATTGTAAATGGACGAAGATAAAGGCCATTTAAACTGAGGTACCTTAAATCCGACAAGTTGTCCGGCTAAGCAAAAAATCTTGCTTTTTCATATGGATCCATGGTATTGCTACTTCTGTGGCAAATGGAACGCATCCGACTCGGTGTTCCCGAGTTTTTAGCGGATGTGATGTAATCTCGGAATTCGAAAATCGGATCCCGAGGCAAATGGAATGCAGCATTAGTGCTGGAGAGAAACATGGTGATGGGACCAGCAATGCGGGGTGCAGTCAGACACAACCCACCTAGTCATGCATTTTCCTGCACTAGCTAAAGCGGCGATGAACGCTGTGGGCTCACAGTAGGCGGGATGTGGTAGACCCCCACCCTTATGTCCTGCTCGTCACATATATATGGCCGTCCTGCCCAAGAAGAACAGCAGAGGAGGGCGAGCATGAAGTGGTCATGATGGGAAGGACTTCAGTGTCAGACTTCTGCCACTTCTCTGTCTGCACTGAATATTCAAGATTCTAAGCGTTTGTCGTGTGTACAGTAGAAAAGTGCATTTCTCTGTGCAATGAAATTCTTACATTGCTGTCCACACAAAAATGCCGAGGTACATCTGAAGGAACACCATGAGCTGCCCTGATGTACACTTAGGGTGTACAATCACTGTGATCTGGCCAATGGTGGGAGGGGACACAGCTGGAGGACATGGTAGTTCAGCTCTGCACAGTGACCCCTCAGCCGATGACAGGGAGAGCATTGCTGTTGTGGACAGTCGGAGGCAAGAACGTGTGGCACCTGATTTGGATTGCTGAAGTCCTGGATGCTTGAGTTCCTGGTGGGACTTTTTCAGGGACGGTGGCTGTCAGTTGGACCTGGTGGAGGCCTTGTTTAGTTTCAGCAGTGGTCACATGGTGAAGATGAGGCCAGCAGGTGTCCGGCGTACAGGTTGAGTGGCAGGCGGGCAGCAGGCATGCTGGGTGGAGGGAGTGAGCAGCCACGTCGTGCTGGTGCACCAGGCGCACCTCAGCCATGTTTGTTCCGAGATGTGTGTAGCTCGAACGGGAGATTGTCATACGTAATGTCACTCACCTCGGAATTTCCGAGGTCCGAGAGAAAAACGAACGCACCATGAGCACTTAAATAAGTGGGGGGATCATGTAGTGTGTTTGGGAATTTTTGTGTCTTTAATGGTTGTTAATTAGCATTGCTTAAGTGCAGTTTTGGCGGGGGGGGTGAGGTGAATGCCGGGTGTGATAGAAGTGTGAGAGGAAGCCCACCCCTTTCAGTGTGTGTGTGGGAGGAGTGAGAGAGTGAGCATGAAAGTTGGCAGTTGGAGTGGACAGCAGTGCATTGTGGGTTTGTGCAGAATAAGTTATTCTCTTCAATTTGTGTATGGTGTGGCTGTGGCCAACAACAGTCGAATAATTATTTTATTTTTGACAAACTGTGTCTTCTTTTCACTGGAGAATGTTACACCTTTTTGTCTGTCAGAATATTTGTTAGGAAATAACAGGCTATGGATTCAGGCGTCTGTGTCTGCATATGTCTGTTGGGGGCTGAGAGAAACACAAACAGCCCTCAGTCTGACAGGACTGCTGATAAGATCCAGGTGAAGTGAGTCAATGTGCTCATCACCTGACTTTGCCCCCCCGGGACGCTCCCACCCCTGATTTATCGAGACACCTTCCTAATTGGCCTCTTGTTCCCTGCTGATCCACAGAGATTAAAAGGACCTACTGCAGTGATGCTTAACAAACTGTATAAAACATAATAAAGACTGAACCAAAGGTCTGAGGTCAGACCCTCTGTATGCAGCACACAGTGTTTCTGCAGAGTCTCACCCTCACATCCTGTATGATGACATTTCTGCTTTTTAGATTAAGTGCCTGTCTGAGAAAAACTTCTGCATGATACTAATGATTTAGCTGCTTTTTGCTCATGTGCGTGAGAAAAATGAGGAAGTTAAATATATCATAAATTTCTAAAAAAAAAAAAAGTGGACCATCACACCAAGTAAGTACAAAACAGCCTTTATTAATAAGCTAAGGGTTAAAACAACATACATGATGTGCATGATCTGTCAGTATATCAGTGTGAGAGCAAGAGAGGCCCTGGAAGTGGTGTGCATGTATGTAACAGCAGAGCAGAGTTAGAGACGGCCGCTAAATATTTTGCCCGCAATCTAACAATTAAACAGACGCCTGGAACGAGAAACAGGGCAGAGGGAACAAGGGAGCCGACCGCGGGCTGCAGTCTGCAAGGCTGATAAAGGCTCCTCCCCAGCTGTACTCCATCAGGCACCATCAGCCAATGAGGGAAATGCATTAAAGGACACATGAGTTAGCAAACAGCAGCCAGCCATGCTGCTACAAGGCAGGGCTGTAACAATAGCCTCTGACAGTGTGTACTGGCCCACACTGCAGTGTTTTACAGTGTATCTCCCTCTCTGTTCATCATTTCACTGATTATTTTTGTATTTGCAGAAAACAGCTATGAGTCACATGAATGACTCGGGAAACCAAGCAAGCTGTAGATTTACATTTTTTAAATTTTACACCAGCACTTGCATGTTCTCACCGTGTCATCATTTCTTCCAAGTATTCTGGTTTCACTCCAAAGTCCAAAAACATCCTGAGGTTAGTTGAAGTTACCATATTGTCTGTAGGTGTGCATGTGTGTGTGAATGGTGTGTTTGCCCTGTGAGGAGTTGATGCCCCATCCTGGGTTATTCCCTGCCTTACGCCCATAGCTTCCAGGATAGACTCTGGACCCCCACGACCCTGCACAGGACAAGTGGGTATTGAAGATGGATGGACAAACAGGTAAATTAATGGGCAATATTAATAAACATTAACCATAATTCACAAAATCTTCTTTATTCGTACTGACATTTCAATGAATGCATTGACAGTTTATGTTCTGGAGTAACAGTAATGCTTTGACTTGCTGAAGTGCTAAACATTCAGCCTTGTGGTTTTGTCACTTCCTGTTTAAAGTGTCCACTCCCCCTTCGCTCTGACTGCTGCGTGTGAGAATAGAAACGACAGAGACAGTGAAAGTACAGAGGATGAGGAAGTGAGGGTCAGTCTCCACTGATCTGGACTCAGTGACACACACACGTATGGATCCTCTGATGCTCCTGTTTCTTCTCAATGCTGGGCTCACAGGTGAGTGTCACTCATTACAGTGGAACTGATTAGAGATCTTTGTCTTGAAAATTGCAAATAGTATTTGCATTCTAACAAACCATTTTGTACATATTTTAAAACAAAATTTTTTGAGCCTGCAAATGGAATCACTTGATAAAGTTAATTTATGTTATTTGTATTTATTAATGATTGTAATATTTCTCTTGAATTCTAAGATTTAAGACAGGACCAAACCACCATGAATCAGGATTTTGATATTATAATACCCAAATATACTGCGTGATACTGTAACGTCTCTCTTTTAGTGTCCAAGCAGTATAATGACTCTGTCAGTGCAGATAAACTGTCCCTGTCTCTTGTACCCTTTGCTTTTCTGTGAGGCTGATGATTGATCTTACTGGGGTCATTTCAGCAGCATAGGTTTTCTAATTTCACTCGGTGTTTCACTATGGGAGTCGCTTTGGGCGTGACCAGCTACAGAAGCTCCAATGACATCAGGTCTGTCTGTGATGGACAGGTAGACCTGAGACCAGGCTCCACCCCTGCCCTCACTACCGCAGTTGACTTCCATCTTCCTGACCCAAAAGTCTAGACCCCCCCCACCCCAGCATGACAGACACAGGTTCTCAGGCTGACTGTAACCTGTATGAGGTCTGCATACGGGCAGCAGTAAAGCTGGGCATACCTTAGCCAGTGACCCAGGATGCTGGTGAGAGCGCCCTCTAGCTGCACCTGTCTGCCCTGGGGGATGCCCAGAAGGTGGAGGGCATGGACACGGCCTATGACCCCTAACAAGGGTCTCTTTGGCCTGGATAAAATGAGGGAAACCAGCACTCTTTGGAAACAGGAGGATGAGGCTTTCAGTCTCTGTTTACCACACAAGCAAACACCGAGCCCCCCTCAGACAGCTCAGTCAGGCTTTGGGGGGGCAGCAAGAGGCAGGCAGGCTGGGGCCAGAGGGCAGCTCCTGGTGGAGATCAGGCCGGCCAGCAGTGGAGAGCAGCCAACCCAGGGCTGTGGGGGAAACATCTCTTTGCTGCTGTGGCTTCTGACCCCATGAAGGGAAAAGGTAGCAGGCCTCTGACTGCCCCCCCCCCCCCAAAGAGGAGCTTGGGGTCTTCAGCCCCCCTGTTCTGCCTTCAGAGGCTCCCTTTCTTCCAGGGATCCCCGCTGTAAGTTCTCCTTCAGTTCAGGAGAATGAGGCTCCTTGTCTAAAGTGTCACCAGGCACTTTCACAGTGTTATAGGACACCTGTCATTTTGTGGAGAACCTTGACAGCTGTCACGTCAGCCACCCCTTTAGGGGTGGTGTCCTCAACAGTGATGGTCAGGGTGGGGTGCAGCCATGATGGAACTGCCTGTAGTGTTTGTAGCACTCAAACATTTCCAGTGCTTTCTCTGAGGCCAACATGTTCTTGGGAAATGAAACAATATGCCTTATTTGATTTGTTGGAAAAACAGAAAGACTTTTCTACAGTTAAGGCCCACTGGGCTGTGATTTCAGCCTGTCATGTAGGTGTTGTTTAGAAGCCTGCTGGACAACGCCCCCTAGTGTGCCACTGAACTGCGGCCGATGGAAATGCCCAGTTTGTATGCCATCAGTTCTGTTATGGGATCTGTCTACTGGCTGTCCTTTCTCATCACCCTTTCGTGTCTTTGGATGGAGTTAAAATCTCTCTCTCCAGTCAGTGCTGCTTCTAGCTGTGACCACAGCAAAGCGATTGAGTGATTTACAGTCACTGTCTGTCCCCCCTTCTTGTGTACAGTTTAGTCAGGACTCACTAAAGTGTGTCTGTCCTCATCCTGCTTTCCTGCCGGAGCCTGCAGACTAAGGTGACCCCTTGCCCGCATTTTGCCTGGACAGTCCGGTTTTCCAGTCCTCTGTCCGGACTGCTGTTGGGTGTCAGAGAGGTTACCTGGTACCTTGGGAGGAGCTTAAAGCTCTCCCCCATCTATGACGTCATAAGCGGATGTGGGCGTATCCTTTGATCTGATTGGTCGGGGGGGGGTTGGCCAAATGGTACCATACATGCTTATGCCACGTGTTACCGATAGGGGGACGGGGGTGTTAATGGTTGCCGTTTAAACTTTAATAGAATAAAAATACATTACATGTATTTTATTAATGTGTTATTTTTAATTACGTTTTAAGGAATAAGTAAGGAATAATTGACGACGGGCCGTTGAATTATTAGAAAAATAATGCACACCCGAGGTGGTGATGCGGCCACGACGCGAAGTGGAGTGGCCGTTACACCTCGGGTGTGCATTATTTTTCTAATAATTCAACGGTCCGGAGTCAATTATTCCGCTTATACTACGGTTGCCACACCTCAAGACATCGATCAGATGATATATTTCAAGGGATTCGTCCGGTTTTTCTACTTAAATCGCTATTGTGAGTAGGATTATTTCTTCCGCATCTCATCCAACGACTCTTTTGCTAGTTCCAAAACGTCATTTTAAAGCTGGCAATGGAGGCTTGAGCCGTTGATAGCAGACTAATGCAGTTAATAATGAAGTTATTAGAAAGAGAGCGAGAGAGACAGAGACACCGAGAAAGAGAAACAGAGAGAGAGAGAGAGAGAGCTTGTATGAATTAGGCTACCTCTGTGTGTCCCTCAACAGTGTTCTGAAGCACCGTCTCTAAACTGTAAGTCTGCTTTAAGATGCAGCGCTGTTATTACCTCGCTAGTGAGAAATGTCATGTGTAGCCTTTAAGTTGCTACACTAGGCTAACTGATAAAATCGTCAGGGCAGCGCTGACAACACGTTTTTGTGTGAGTGTGTAACCGTAGTGTGCGTGTGCAAGGACGTGTGATTGCAGTAATGAGACAGAAAAGCTTGTGCATGTATATTTATTCATTTAATTGTATAGGTACTGTATGCTAATTTCCGTTATTACAGTTAACTATGCGAAGTGATATGGAACTGTAATGCGGTCAAGAGAGCTGCCTGGAACTACGTTCGCCGTGCGTTTCCCTGAAAATAATTGCACACCTCAGAACATTCGTCAGCCAATCAGATTCAAGCATTCAACGGTCCCGTAGTATAATAGAACATATAGCAGGATGAACGTAAGCTAGGGCATACACGTCCTGCGGGGTTCCGTCCATCCGCAGTAGACACGAGCGTCCCGGCGTATTTTAAAAGAAGCCCCAAAATGTTTTAAGCAAGAAAAACGTTAGTGTTACTTTTAAAAAGAAAGAAAAGCAGACAGAATTTAAACAAATACAAACATGCCCGAGCGAAACACCGTATTTTAAACACAAACTATACAAAACCCAAACTTTAACTTTTTAAAAGAAAGAAAAGCTAGAGCAGGCGAAATTTAAACAAGTAGAGATATGCCCGAGCGAAACACTGTCAAGATAAAACACCGTATTTTAAGCACAAACGACACAAGTCCCAAACTTTAACTTTTAAACTAGAGACATACCCGAGCGAAACAAGCACAAAAGAGCAAATGCGAAAGCACAAACATTTTAGCACAAGTTTTTAAAAATGAGACAGCATAGTTCTATCTCCTAATCCTCTAACAGACCTGTTCGTTATTCCAACATCCGATACCCTGCCACCCTTACTGGTTAGGCATCTCATCCTTTAAAATTGGAGACACGACATCCCCTCCAACATATTTTTGGTGTATACAAAAAGTTTTACGACCTATACATCTTGAAATGTTACGAATTTCATTGCAGGGGTCTTCCCATCTACTACTTAAACAGCATCAGCCTCCTCTAGTGTTAGAACCTGGTCTTTGATAAACCTCAGGACAGGGCCCCAAGTCTTATGAAAGATCTTTAAGGACCCTCCAATTCTGGTTGCCGTTAGGGAAATGGGGATACAGCTTTTGCACAAAGTGTCCGCTTTGAAATAAATTTAAACATATGATTCTTTGGCAGGCTATACTTGATTGATAGGATTGTGACTGTTGCAAAGACCCCATCTTCATATAAACTATTAATAGTGTTGAGCCAATGTTTTCTGGCCATTTAAGAAAGGGAGCAAAGGTTTTTTATACCTTTAAACATTAACAAAAAAGTCTATTTCTGTCTGGTTTTTCACGATAAGTTGCGTGAACACCTGAGTTAGTGTGTTTTGGGGGCTTGGATACACATCGAGGTCCTGACAGAAATAATTATGTCTGCTTTCACAGCCCTAAAGTTAAACTCTAAAGCCCCTGTGTTTGTGCGCATGATCATGAACAAACATTTACTGAAAAAAGTGTGTTTTATTAAAATAACTAAGTCTTTATTCTGTCAAAGATTTAAAAAACAAAAAAAGGACCAGCAGTTAAATGGGGCGCTATAGTCACTCTCTAGTCTCGCTGCATAGTGGATGACTGCTGGCACTGTTGAATGTGGCCTATGTTTCATTAACTATCAAGCAGACTGCATCTCAGTTACCATTGTCAACTTAACATGCTACTCTAGCATGCATCTCAAATCAAGCTTTTAGATGATATAAGCTGGGGCCGTGGGGTCACCTTGTAAGATGTCTGAGAGTTACTGAAGAATGTCTTTATTAAAGTTTTTAATGTGTATTTGATGCATGATGCTAAATGCAGCTTACTAGTTCCTATAAAATGTAATTAAATAACCATGTCCACCTTCTTTAAAATGACAAAAATATATCCTAAATTCTTACACACTTGCTTGATTCCGCAGTTCCTACACCCCCTACCCTTCCATGTCTTGTGAGATAAGAAAGCCCCCCTTCTGTCTGCCTGGTCGATCATTTCTAGCCGCTATTTAGGTGCTTCCTCAAATCTTGTTGCCTAAATGGCTTATATCACACTCATACTAATTTAAAATTATGCTATAACAAAACGATCCTTATGCATTTTAAGAAAAACGTAAACTGTATATGTCTGGTGTTTTTTGATTCAGTTTGATGATCAACCTCTAAAGGCCACTTCTTTAAATTTCTTAGCAAAATACCGAAATAACAGTTACTGCTAAACTGTTTTATTCCTTGTTTGAATCATCAGTGGCTATGCCCTGCTCATTTTCAAAGAGAGTGGCATGTCGCCTCTTGACTAAACTTTTGTGAAGCAAAGCTAATTCTTGACCGTTCCCCGTACCTCCCCCTCAACCCATCCTTGACTCGTGCTAAAACTTCACACTTCTGCATGCCTGGGTGCCTTGTAACGGCTATAGTGTGAATCAGTATCCTCTAATGTGTTGTAAAACAAAACTAGCCCATATAATTTCACTGTAAAACATGATGACAGTGTTTTTACCATTAGAAAATAATGCATTATTATATAAAATAGCACGTTGACAAGCACAACTAATGTTTTTTATCCCTTAAATTAAGATAACTAAGGGATTATTCTACACTGTAAAAAAAATCCCGTAGTTTTTACGGAAAAAAACTGGCAGCTGGGGTTACCAGAATAATTCCGTAAAATATACAACAAAACAGTAATTGCTTTTACCGAATAACATGTAAATTTTACAGTATAAACCAGTAAATATAACACAAGTCCAGTGTGTTATATGCTGGTTTAAACTGTAAAATGTACATGTTATTCAGTAAAAGCAATTACTGCTTTGTTGTATATTTTACGGAATTATTCTGGTAACCACAGCTGCCAGTTTTTTTCCGTAGAAAATACATGTTATTCAGTAAAAGCAATTACTGTTTTGTTGTATATTTTACGGAATTATTCTGGTAACCACAGCTGCCAGTTTTTTCCCGTAGAAAATACATGCTATTCGGTAAAAGCAATTATTGTTTTGCTGTATATTTTACGGAATTGTTCTGGTAACCCCAGCTGCCAACACTCCCTTGCCGAGGTAACACGCTCTTTATTAGTAGTCCAGAAAAGAACTACACCAGGCACCCAAAGAGCACCGAAACACTTATATACAGGAAACACGAGGTTGTCAGACGCTCAACTGTAAGACGCATACACGGTGGGAGATTTACGGACGCTAATTACACACGAGGATTGGACAGGGTACACATAAGACACAGGTAAACACACGCGACAATAAGGAAATATAACCATTAGCAATAACAACAACAATACAAGGGCTATTTACAAATGCGCGCGGGGCATGCTGGGACATGAGCCCCGCCGGTGCTGCAGTATTTTTTATCACCTCAGTGGAAAAATACCTTCTTATCAACGGACCAGAGGTGTTGCCATGAGGCGAAGTTCTGACGGTAGCCCCAAATGTACCGTCAAAAGCTGTCTGACAAACCAGAAATCCTGAGTTGTGTGGACTATTTCCTGTTGGTTCGTAACGCACGTAGCAAAAAGCAAGTGTTGATATATCATTTAAAGTTTTACTGTTTCTCATCTGTAAAGCACAGAATATTAATTTGTAAAATGTAACACGGTTTCTTTCAGTATAAACCTGAAAAAATTGACCTGATTAAAAAAATATTATTTTCACACCGTTATGGTGTAATTTTAACTGTATTGTACTGGTTTTTATATTACAGTTTGTTTGCGTTTAAACTACAGTAATTTGTTAACTCTACCAAAATTTTTTCTTTAAAGAACATATTTTTACTGTAAAATTAACAGTTGTTTTTTGTTAAGTATTTTACAAAATCTTAATGTCAAATATACGCTGCTCTATTGTTTTTCCTTTTACAGTTTTTTTATGTCGCTATTTTACAGAATTTCTCAGTTAATTTCACGGACATTTTTTACAGTGTACCAAAGATTTTAAAATGTTTCGATGTATGTTGATATATACCGCTCTCTAGTTCCTACCGTTCTTGTTGCCTAATTGATCTATATCACACTCATCCTAATTAAAAATTTCACTATGACAAAACAATCCTTATGCAATTTTAAGAAAAGCGTGAACTATATATGTCTGGTGTTTTTTTATAAGGCGCGTGAAGTTGTGGCTGTTAGAGGCCCTGCAATACCCATTTTGTTAAGGCGCGCCTACTGCCGGCTTGAGAAAATTACAACTGTTTCGCCGGGCTACCCTTTTTATTTATTTTTTTATTGCCCACCACCTCCCCTCTTCGGAGGACAACTTTATTTTACATTACATTCAAGATCAAAAAGTGTGGCCGCTCCGAACTCACCCGTCCCGTGGAAAAAGGAAAAAAAAGAAAAACGGGGGGGGGGGGGGGATACAGAAACAACAAGCGTAACAATAACAGGCATCAATCAACATGGGGAGAGTGGGGGGGGGAAAGGTATACAGAAATAATAACACTAATAATGTAGGTGGGATGGAAAAAAATTAAGTATAGGGGAATATACCCCCCCATGATGGGTCTTCCACCCGGCGGGCCACCCCACCCGTGCAGGGCCAGAGACAGAGAGTTAGGGGGGGCCCCTCGGCCCCCATCCCCTCCCCGACCCATGTTGGTGTGAAGTGTGCATGTACATGTGTGAGAGAGTTGTGTGTTTATGTCTACAAGGTATTAAAATTAGTGGGTGCAGTTCGGGTATGAGGGCCCCACCACTGGCAGATGGCAGAGTCCCCCATCCCCCTCCCCGCACCCCCAAGGCCCTAATGTAATATGGACTGTTTATATGACTAAGGTGCAAAAAGTGGGCGAGCAGTTGAGGCATGGGCACCCCACCGCTGGCAGATGGCAGAGCCCCACCTGCCTCAACCCACCTCCTCAGCCCTAGTGTCATGTGGTGTCTAACATGCAAGTAGAAATTGAGGGGCAGTGTCTCGGCGCACCTCCCCACTGCCCCTCAAGGCCCTAGTGTTGTGTGAAATGTGGTGTTGGGCCCAGGGGAGCAATAAGGGCATGCCAGGAGTGGACCCCCCCCCGGCACCGGGGCCAGATCCCCTACTGGCCCCGATTAGTCCCCATCCCCGACCCCGCACAGCCAGCAGGGACGGCCAACCGAGGTGATCAGGGGTGCCACAGGCAGCCCGGCAGCAGGGAACCCCCCCCCCCCCCCCCCCCCAGGCGCAGACCGGGAGAGTCCCACCCCACCATGCCCGATGAGACCCCAGCTAGCAGCCAAGGACAGGACAACCCCAGACCCCCCCGGCAAACGGGGAGCCGGTCCAGCCAGGCGGGGTGACACCCGCCCTCCAGCCACCCCAGGCCCCCCCCCAGGCGAGGCAGAGGTTCCCTCCACCATCCCCCCCAAACCACCCCACAGCGCCCGAGGGCCCCGCGCCAGAATCGCCAACGGCAGACAACGACCCGCCCCCACCAGGCAACGGGCCCGGGCAGACCAGGCCCCCCAGCATGCGGGCGACCACCCGCCCGGGAGCCAGACCAGCGGCCCCAGCAGATAGAGCCCACGCCCCCAAACCCACGTACCCCAGCGCAGCGGCCCAGGCGGAACCCAGAGGCCCCACCCCCCGATCCCCCACCAGCGCGCCACCCACCCCGGGGGGGCAGAACCCCCCAACCCCCGCACCGCCCCCAACAGGCCAGGCCAGCGGCCACCCAGAGACACTGACCACGCGCCCTCAGCCAAGAGAAACACCAGAGGACCCCAACAACCCAGCCCCCAACCCGGGATGGTGATGGCAAGGCCCCACCACCCCTGACGACATTACATTAAAAAATTAATTATTGGAGTCCAACTGTCTTCAAAATCGATCAATTGATTTTTCTTACAGGCAGACATCCTCTCCATGGAAACATAATCCAAGAGTAGATTTTTGAACAGATTTATGTTTAAATTCTCTTTTGACTTCCAGTTCAGAAGGATTGCTTTCTTGGCAATGGTTAGTACTGTGAGAAGCATGCAAGATTTATTCGTGTCCATATTAGTGTCAGTGAGGTCCCCAAGCAGGCAGAGTGAGGGGGAGGGTGGGATGGGATGCCCTAGGTGTGTCGATAAGTCTTCACAAATCCTTTGCCAGAATTCATTGACCGGTGTGCAATACCAGAAAGCATGCAGGTAATTATCTGGTGCATCCTTCTTACAAGTTAGGCATATGTCAGTATCTCTGATACCCATCTGGAACATCCTCTGCCCTGTGTAGTGTGTTCTGTGTAAAATTTTGTACTGTAATAGCTGCAGATTGGAGTTCCGATTTGCCTCCAGAAGTTAGTGTCTGGGTTGATGAGTAAATCCCTTTCCCATTTGTGGGTAGGGGGTGAGAGCGTTGTATCAGATTCTGCTAGATGCACGTAAATCCTAGACAGTAGTTTTTTAGTTGGAGTTATTAAGAAGTTTGCTATTTTAGGTGAAAGCTCCAGATTTAATTGCTTACGGCACCATCTATTGTGTATTATTGATTTAAGTTGAAGATATTCTAAGTATTTGTTTTTCTCAATGTTATAAGTTTCTGTAATTTTGTCAAATGATATCATGCAATTTTCTTGGATTATATGTTCGAGGCGCTTGATTCCTTTATTATGCCAAGCCAGGAAGTTTATCACTTTTTTATTTAACAGGATGTCAGGGTTGTTCCAGATGGGTGTCAGTTTGCATGGGACCACTGAAGTTTGGTTCATTCTAAGAAATTCCCACCTGGCTGTCAGCGATGTGCTGATGTTGATGCTCTTAAAACAGCAATGTCGTTTAAGTATATGACTGATAAATGGCAGGTCCTGGACTCGAATATCATTACAGAAAGTTTGCTCGATATTGCAGCAAAAAGGTGGAAGAAGGAGGAGTCATCACTATTTGGACCGTATATATTTGCAATACATATCTCTTTGTTATATGCTGAAATTTTAATAATTATGAATCTACCTTCTGGGTCTGCGATACTGTCTTTACAGTTGAAACATATTCTTTTGTTGATTAAAATTGCTACACCTCTTTGCTTTGAATTATAACTAGCTAAGTATACGTGTGGAAATTCTGGTGAATTTAATGTACACTGTCCTGTTTTGGCTAAGTGAGTTTCCTGCAGTAGGACAATGTCTGCCTGTAATGTTGTTAGATATTCTAAGATTTTATGTCTCTTAGCAAATGAGCCAATACCACGCACGTTCCAAGTGACAAAGCGTAATGAGTTCATGCTGTCCTAACTCAGACCCCCTGAGTACAGTCTAATGTTAAAATGGACGGATGTGTGTGTATGAGTGTGAATGTGTCAGGATGAATGTGTGTGCAAATGTCAATGTGTGATTGTCTCCATGTGTGCTATTAAGGTGAGGAGATCTGTCTGAGCTTGAGTGGGCATGTGTATATGTGAGTGTATGAATGCATACATGTGTGATGTTAAGATGAGGGGGGGGCTACCCTTGAGTGCGCGCTTGTGCGTGTACCCGTGGTTTTGCGGCGCTTGTGGGGTGTTCGCCTTATTTCTGTAGTTAAGGCTGAATTTTTATACCGATTTAACAAATACAGCTAAAGTTTTTTATACCTTTAAACATGAACAAAAACAGTTAATGTCTTAAGTAGTTGAACCCCGTTCCCCCCACTGCGACCTTTAGCTGTCTGGCATATCAAAACAAGTGAAACAATGCTAGACCGTATAATTTCACCCTAAAAACATACTGGCTACGCTTTTACTGACATAAAATAGCGCATTTGCTTAAAATAACAAAACACAGCTATTGTTTTCACCATTTAAAAACTCAATACCCTCTTTCATCTCTAGCTAGAAAAGATTGACGAGCCCCAGAGCACGGTTAAAATTACGCTACTAGAAGTTTTATTATCCTTAAAACGCATTTAAACCAGTACATTAATAAACATCTGTAATGTATTTTATTCTTTAAAAGACTAATGACCCCCGTTTTGCTGGCATGTACTGTACCGTATATGCTATGGCTACGGTCGGTCATGTTGCTTCATCACTCGTCCCCCCGAAAACATCGCTCACGGCATAATAGAGGGCTTGCGGCCATTCGTCGCCTGACATGTCTAAACATGTTGCCTGTGTTTTTACTGGCACAAAATTGCACATTTGCTTAAAATGACACGTTAACAAACAACTATTTTTTACCATTTAAAACCGCCAGACCCTCTTTCGTCTCTAGCTAGAAAAGATTGATGCGCCCATTAACGAAAATGATTCGTTAATAAACACCTGTAATGTATTTTATTCTTTTAAAGACTATTGGCCCGCTTTGGTGCCTCCTTTAAAATGTACATGTGGTGAGCCAATTTGTCCCCATTTATGAATGACAGTTAAATTTTTTCATACCTTTAAACATTAACAAAATTAGTTAATATCTTTTCTTTAAATTTTACAAGTCTATTTCTTTCGCGATGTTGCATGAACGCCTAAGTTTGTGTAATTTGGGTCTGCATACACGTCGTTCTCCTGACAAATAATTACGCCTGATTTCACAGACCAGGGGCCTCATGTATAACGACGAGTGTAGAATTCACACTAAAACAAGGCGTACGGACAAAACTAGGAATGTGCGTAAGCAAGAAAAAATCCAGATGCATAAAACTGTGCGTAAGCACTGATCTATGCACATTCCCTTTATAAATCCCAATGAGCGTGAAATTTAACGTACGTGAACGAGCCCACAGCCACCCCCCCCCGACCCGCCCATAATTATGTATATTTGCATATGTAAATCTGTATAAATGCCCGCTTTGTTCTATGTTTTTCTTAACCACAATGAATAAACCACGTGGGAAAAAGAAGTATTTCAGTGAGTGCGAAGTGGAGGTCATGTTAACAGAAATCGAGAAAAGAAAAGTGATATTATTTGGTGGTATAAGTGACATCAGCAATAAACGAAAGTTTACGGAGTGGCACAGCGTGGCGGAGTCAGTTAAAAGTGTTGGTTCCGAAAATGGCACGGTGGCCGAAATTAAAAAGAAGTGGTCGGACATTAAAATCGACGTGAAAAAACGAGCGGCCGCTCACCGTAAGAGTCCTAAAAGCACAGGCGGAGGTTGCGGAATTCCTGGTATCACACCCTTTGAGCAACTAGTTGCTGCGATGATTGGGGACACACTTTTATCGGGTGAGGGGGACGCCGATGTCAGCGCGGGTGAGTTTTTCTCGTACCATACTTGTTTGAATTACTTGCATGTTTATGAATAACACGTAGGGCGCAGATGCGGTGTTACTTTAGTTTATTCTGTTTGTTTATTCTTACAGACAGTACAATAGGTGCCCCCAGTGCATTAATAGAGTACATTAATAAAGTGAAAGTGCTTTCTATTTACATAAGCAAAAGCAAATTCGTTCTCTGAAGGTGACTTTATAGCAATGTGCGCGCAGTCGATAATTCGACTACATTTGGAAAACTGGACATCGCTGCGAATTGCGCTTTAATGTTTGCCTGTTCACCCACAGTGTAGGGAAAATTTATATATCTCGAAGACAAGCGGATTATGCCATCCCATACAGCTGGCATGGCACGACTCAGTGATGACTGAGAAATGCCTGATCGGTCCGCAAGTTCACGCTGAAAAGCACCCGTGGCTAAAAATCCGAGGGTGGAGAGAACTTGTACAGGTACCGGTAAGGCGCAATTTCTTGCAGTCTTCCTCCGTAAAGCTGGCTCCAGTTCAGCACACAGCTCCAAGAGGATAGCTCTTGGAAATCTGAATCGACTTAGTAGTCAGTCATCATCATGAGCCAAGAAATCACTGTGATCCCTGAATACGCGCTCTCTTCTGACTCTTCCATTTGCAATGTCCTCTAACAATGCAAGAGCAGCCATGGTTGGAATATTTTTTGTCTTTCCCTGCACCGTTTTATTGTCACAGATTGATTACGATCAGGTGACCGATGGCCAATTAATTTCGGTGTATTTCATGCAGACCGCGTCATGAATGCGAGTCTGACACAGTGAAACTGCAGTAGCACTCTTTTGCCAGTAGGTGCCTCCATTTTGCCAAATCGAGCAGAAACTTGCGTACGCCTTGTCTGGGGTTGCCGTGAGAATGTGCGTGGCGGTACGCCAAGTTTAGTTTTTATACATCTCGACGTGAGCGTGGAAACGGGCGTGCGCAACATTTTTGTGCGTAAGCACCGTTTATACATGAGGCCCCTGGAGTTAAACTCTAAAGCCCTGACCCCCGTACGTTTGATTGCACGCGTGCGCGTGAACAAATATTTACTGAAAAAACGTGTTTATTAAAATAACTAATGCTTTATTCTGTCAAAGTTTTAAAATATGTTTTTGATGCTTGATGCTGCTTACTATAGTTCCTATACGGACCTACTCCCCGGATGGTTTTTCGCGATGAGCTGCGTGAACGACTGTACGCTCATTTTAACAAGGATTACCGCCGTTATTCCTTATTGATTCTTGTTGTCGAAAATGTTTAGGGCACTTTATTATTCAAATTGGCAGAAAAGTGCTTCATTACTTTAAAAAACGTCATGGTTAAGGGGACTTATTTGAAATAGCGTTCGCTCCGTTTGTTGCTACCATTTTGAAATGGGGTGTCTTACGAATCATTGTTCTTTGTTTAATGCATGGTTTCGTGTAAACATCCGCGACGGTTTATGACTACACCATATGCCTAATAGCCTGGGAGCGGATGATTCTGCCCCTTGTTTAATAGACTGATCATCCGTTCACAAGTTATCTCAAAGCCAGTGACCTGTTTGATTCTACCCCCATGTCACCTCCGGCAGGTGCGAACTTCCGTGCATGTCCACTGTGATATGCTTAGCAGACATGTTTTTAGCCCTTAAAAATAATATTCCCATGGTATTATTCTAACATGGTATGTTGCTAAGTACCGCTCACCAGTTCCTACAGCTATTAAATGTATTTAAATAAAATCGGGGCATCTTGTTTAAAATAAAACTAACAAAATACAAGTAAATACATCTTTTGTAAGTTATAATGTTTTATTCATTTGATTAACCAAACGTAGATGACTAGCTAAATGTCGCTAAACAACCCCAGGTGTGATGTTAGAGATCAACTTTTATTTCAATTAGAAATATGTTATTTTATACGATTTACAAATAAGTCAGATTAACAAATAGAGTTAATGCGCATTCTGTCAGGATTGCGGCGTGTTTTCACAATTAAGGGCTAGAGCCCGACTGATTTTTCGGCAGGCCGATATTATCGGCCGATATTAAGCATTTTCCAAACTATCGGTATCGGCATTTATAATGGCCGATAAATGAATATTTCAAAAATAAAATAAAAACGGACGAAACACCCTTCAACCATGTCATGAGTGTTGGCGTTGTATAGTTTGTCCACCAGAGGGCACTCTACACTGTCCCTGTTGGCAACACTCGTGTATAACGTGCCACACATCCTGCAACCTGCTGACCCAGCCAGAGTCGGGCAGAGAGAACCAGTTATCCGCGAGTGAGATCATCGGTGAAGTGTGTTCATGGTGAGTTGGTCACGAGACATACATTGCTTGAATAACAATTAAAAGAACATCCCCATCAGTTCTCTTAACTCAATTAAGCATGACAAAATTCGTGACTATCATGTCCAGTTTTGCTGCTGTTAAATAAGCCGAGAATGAAGGACTTTACGTTTCATATCTTAAGTTTGTATTTTTATACATTTTATTTATCAGAACTTTAATATATTTTGATGTTCCTCTTCTGTTGTGACAATAAAAGAAACAACTTTCTTTTTAAAATGCATTATCATATTATGTTAGTTAAAACTCATAAATAACTACAAATAACTAATGGTAGGGAAATCTGTTAATGTTTTGTTGCGCGTTTCTGAAATGTAAAATACATTAAAATACATTAAAATACATTAAAATCGGCCGATATATCGGATTTTAAAACCAACAAATATTTCTATCGGTATCGGCCTTCAAAATCCTTTATCGGTCGGGCTCTATTAAGGGCCATGTCTAGCCTCAGGCTAACAATTTCCGCAGATCACCAATTGAACGTGTGTCTGCGTGAGTGCGCCTGCACCATGCGTGCTGCCCCCACGGGGCAATCATTCGACGCGCAAGTTTTGAACAGGCCGGCAGCATGCCAGGTTCGCTCCATTGCGGGATAATGACCGCCTTACTACACTGACGGAACCCAGAGCTGCTATCGATGGATCTTCGCGTTTGGTGAAAATGCTTTTTCTCTTTTACATTGAAATAAACTGTTAAACTGATTACGGCTTTTCTCGTTTTTAAAAACTTGGTTAAAATATTTGTGCTTTCGCATTTGCTCTTTTGTGCTTGTTTCGCTCGGGTATGCCTCTAGTTTAAAAGTTAAAGTTTAGAACTTGTGTCGTTTGTTTAAAATACGGTGTTTCGCTCGGGCATGTTGTTTAAATTCCGCCTGCTTTTCTTTCTTTCTTTTTAAAAGTAACACTAAAGTTTTTCTTGCTTAAAACATTTTGGGGCTTCTTTTAAAATACGCCGGGGCGCTCGTGTCTACTGCGGAAGGACGGAACCCCGCAGGACGTGTATGCCCTAGCTTACGTTCATCCTGCTATATGTTTTGTTATTCCTTAAAACGTAATTAAAAATAACACATTAATAAAATACATGTAATGTATTTTTATTCTATTAAAGTTTAAACGGCAACCATTAACACCCCCAAACCATATGTCCCCCTATTGGCAACACGTGGCATAAGCATGTATGGTACCATTTGGCTACCCTCCCCCCGACCAGTCAGATCAAAGGACACGCCCACATCCGCTTATGACGTCATAGATGGGGGAGAGCTTTAAGCTCCGCCCAAGGTACCAGGTAACCTCTCTAGTGTCCTCCTTTTAGCCCCTTTGTCCTCCTTTTCCCCTCCCTCCTACCCACTTCCCCATCAACAAAGCCACTCTCTCCCACCGCCGGGCCAGTGTAAGATGTGAAACACTGGCACACATGCTACAGAAGCTGGGATCGGCTGCGCTGGCAAGCATTTTTTTTAGCCCATTATCTCAAAATATGGGCATAAAAAATATTTTTGGACACAGGTGTCCTCCTTTCTGAGTCTTAGTCCTCCTTTTTGGCCAAGGGTGTCCTCCTTTCTGCCTATGTATATAGGGAGGACAGCAGGCTTCAGGAGGTACCATCAGCTGGTCGTGTCCTGTGCTGCACCCCAGAGGGACAAACCACTGTCCTGCCAGAGGCTTCCTCACTGGATTGTGCAAGCTGTACCCTAAGCTTATACATTATGGGTGTGCCTCTGCATAACTGCGGCTGATGTGATACACATCTCAATGCAGTGAAAACCATCCAATTCATTGATACATATGAAGCCACTACTAATGTGATATGATGTCATTCACCCCTATTGTGATGCGATTTGACGTGATACGATGCCCATTCTGCTAGGGGCGTGGCCACATCAAGGGCCTTGATCAGGGGGTGTCAGGCCAGGATATCTGTAATGTGGCAAGCTGGGCTACACTGCACAAGTCTACACTGTACACTGTACAGGCTGGCTGTCTCAGGGTCATCTGTGCCGACACCTCAGGACTGGTGTAAGAATCAGCTTTCTGGGTGTTTACAGTCCACGGATTTGGGATACTGCAGTGCATTCTGGGAGTCGTCTATCTCTCACAGTGAAACACCCAGCGAAGTTAGAAAAAGAACTTTGTGTTACTTGACATAATCACTGGTTCTTTGGTAACAGAGGAAGGAGTTTCATCATCACTTCCCTCCTTGCACAGGCATGGGAAGGAATCAACCCCATACCATGACAGACCCTGGCTTTTGGACTTGTATCTGGTAACAGTCTGGATGGTCCTTTTCCTCTTTGGTCCGCAGCACACGGTGTCCGATTCGTCTGACCACAATACACGTTTCCTCTGCACAATGGACCATCCCAGATGCCTCCGAGCCCAGAGAAGTTGACGGCGCTTCTGGACACTATTTATGTAGGGCTTCCTTTTGGCACAGTACAGTTTTAGCTGGCATTTCCTAATGTAACTACATACTGTAGTGCTTGAGAGTGACTTCCTGAAGTAGTTCTGAGCCCACGCAGTTATATCATTTATTGATGAATGACGGTTTTTAATGCAGTGTCGTCTGAGGGCTCGGAGATCACGGCCATTCAGTTTAGGCTTGCGCCCTTGGCCTTTGCGCACGGTAATTCCTCCAGATTCCCTGATTCTTTTCACTATGTTATGCACTGTAGAGGGAGGAATGCCCAAATCTCTTCCTATCTTTCTTTGAGAAACGTTTTTCTTCATCATTTCAAAGATTGCCTGCACTCTGCAGCAGCTTTGGGGAACTAGTTACCCTCTAGCTGGTAGAGACTGGGGGCAGCGTGGGGGCCTCACACCTCCAGCCTTGTGGTTTCAGTATCTGGCCCCCAGCCTCTGTGGGCAGTTTGCATGGTCTCCCTGTATCTATGCTGGATTCCTTTCAGTTCTCTGGTTTCCTCCCACAGTCCAAAGACACGTGGTTCAGGTGAATTGGTGCCTCTAAAAGTGCCCATAGTGACTGTGTGTCTGTCTTGTGCCCTGTGACAGACTGGCATCCTGTCCTGGGTGTTCCCCTGTCTTGTGCCCTGTGACAGACTGGCATCCTGTCCTGGGTGTTCCCCTGCCTTGTGCCCTGTGACAGACTGGCATCCTGTCCTGGCTGTTCCCCTGCCTTGTGCCCTGTGACAGACTGGCATCCTGTCCTGGCTGTTCCCCTGCCTTGTGCCCTGTGACAGACTGGCATCCTGTCCTGGCTGTTCCCCTGCCTTGTGCCCTGTGACAGACTGGCATCCTGTCTTGGCTGTTCCCCTGCCTTGTGCCCTGTGACAGACTGGCATCCTGTCCTGGCTGTTCCCCTGCCCTGTGCCCTGTGACAGACTGGCATCCTGTCCTAGCTGTTCCCCTGCCTTGTGCCCTGTGCTGCCTCAGATCAGGTTGAGGTACCCTGAGCATGGTACCGCCCCCAAGCACTGCTCCCCGGGCGCTGAATTCGCTGCCCCCTGCTATGTCACGAAAGTCACATATGGCTTAAATGCATAGGACACATTTCGTTGTTGCGCACTGTGTGCTGTGCTGTGCTGTGCTGTGTTAACAATGACCACTGATCACCAAATTCTAAAAAAGATCAGCTCCATGCTCCTTGTACTGTACTGACCCTGTACTGGATAAGCATGTGCAAGATGGCTGGCTGAGCTAAAATGCATTAAAATGATTTTTGTATGTCAAGTCTTGTGAAGTAATTTTTATTTAAATAGCACATTTAAGAACAATGTATGTTGTGGCAAAGTGCTATAGATAAAAAAATACTACAATTAAAGAATAAAATACATAAAAAACATTGGACTATGTTACATTTTACAAAAATAAAACCGCAGTAACCCAATCAGGATAAAAGCCTGAGTCTGTGTCTGCAGGTCTTTGGCTGTTGAGCTCAGCTGACAGAAACGCCCCTTCACAACAGCATTTATTTGTTTATTAAACTCAATGATGAATCAAAGATGACACCAACATTTTTACCATGTGACCGGAAGTTTTCTGAAAGAGGCCCTAATTGTTCTCTGAGATCATGAACAGACCGTGAGTGACCAAAACTCAGGACATCTGTCTTGTTTTCATTTATCTGGAGGAAAGTCATTGCCGTCCTGTTCTTAATATCCTCAAGACAGTTAGAAAGGGCCATCAGAGAGCAGCAGTCACCAGGTTTTAATGGCAGATAGAGCTGCGTATGACCAGCATAGCAATGATATTTTCCATTATAACGTTCGCAAATGGAGCCCAAAGGAAGCATGTATAGAGGGAATAGGAGAGGGCCTGTATCACAGCATTGGATATGTTTACAAGTAAGGCCATAGTACTGAAGGGGTGTGGCCATCCCACACAGTGACCAGCCCATTCATTCACCTCATCTGGGCCTTTTACTACTGATTTAAGATCCTGGTTTTCCTCTCAGACCCTAGAACACACTCCCAGGCTCAGGTTCCCAATCCCACATCCTGCTGTAGATCTTCCCAAGATCCAACACCTGTTTTGTTTTCCTGTGTCTTTTCTTGTTCTTATGCCAAAATTACAGTCCGTGTCTTTTACAACATCTTCATGGTTCTGCTAAACACACGTGACCCTAATCCAAGTATTATGTTAAGTTTTGTTTCATGTTAAAATGGTACTTAGTATAACATTAGACCTTTGAACTGTTTACCTGGGTAATAGAGCTATTGCTTTTAAAATAATATATGATTTTATATATATATGTGTGTTTATTTTATTCATCTAATAAGGGATAGCCAATCAGCAGCCAGAGCGAGGTCATGCAGGAGGAAGGTCAGGGAAGAGCGAGAGAGAGAGAGAGAGAGAAGTTGTGTGAGTGAGCAGGAGAGGTGGCCATAGAAACTAACTGAGAAGAGTATTTGGCGACTTGGTGTTTGTACAGGATTAACTACAGGATAGGTTAGTCACCCGTAATACTCCGTCCAGGCATGTCTGTGAAGATTCTCAGTCATCCAGGTGAAACTGTCTGGTGGTTGAGTTATGCCAACTGGACTTCTTTCTTGAAGTCCAAGAAAAAAAGAAGAAGAAAAGAACTGAGTAAAAGAACTGAACAAGAAAGAAGTCCAGTTGCCATGACTCAACCACCAGTCAGTCCAGGCAAGTGCTGAGTAAAGGGGCTGTGTCATGGTGAGCTGGCCAGACAACGGCACGGCGGTTTGGGTGTTCGGCCTTCGTCAAAAGGGAGACTCCCCGGACAGCACCTCAGCACGGGCCGGGGGGGGTTTTCCTTTTTGGTTTAGCTCCCCCAGAGTGAAGTAGCCAACGGTTTTTTTCAGGCTACAAGGCGCCCAACCAGCGGTACATGTTTCAATCCTTTTTTTGGGCCCTTTCTTGTTTAAGTACGTAAAATTTTGCCGGCTATCGGCTTAAGTTAATACAAACTGTTATTTATGTATTGTTTTTGCGAGCGATTTTTCCATTGGAAAAGGGACTGTAATTTAACTGACGTTTTGGTTGTTCATTTCATAAGTGAGTTTTTGATGTATGGAAAACCGCTTTTCCAGTTTAATTCTAAATTATTTTGTGTATATATTCTCAATACTATAGGTAAATAGTTTGTATGTTTTGCAGTACTATGGGTAAGTGTTTGGTTAGCATGTTTAGTACTTATTAATACTGTAGCTGTTTATGACTTTGAGGGTGATGTGACCCACTGTCCTCTAACGGTTTAATTAAAAAGGTGTATATTTAGTCTAAGCTTACAGGTAAGCCATCACATAAAATATCGTTTAGTAGCACATTCCTGAGGACCCATTTAATTAACATAGGGCCTTAATTTAATGTGCACAAAACATTTTAGTTAAAGGACTGAAGGCAGCACCTTCTGACGGTAGCGGAGACTAAGGGGGCGCTACACATACAAACCAAGCCGCATTACTTAGGGATGCTGTGATGTGGAAAATCTTTATTCAGTTGGTTATTTTCCTCACAGGTACTGACAGTGTGTCCACAGTGAGCTGGGTGTCTGCATGGAGAGGAGGATCTGTCACCATCCCATGTTTCTATGATGACAGATATAAAACTCATGTGAAATACTGGTGCAGAGGGTATTATAGGGATTCATGTACTTCCATAGTATACAGTGACTCTCCACAGGAGGGTAACGTGTCAATCAGAGATGATCCTGACCAGCAAGTCTTCACTGTGACCATCAACAATCTGACAGCTGGGGGCTCTGACATCTACTGCTGTGGTGTGAATATCAGTGGAGGTTCAGATGTTGGAGATTGGGTTCACCTGTCAGTCACTGATGGTAAGATGTCTGTACTGCAGACTGTAGCCAATGAGATGCACATTATGCAACATGTCACTCAGTCAGGAAGGAAGGACATTAACATGATTACTGAAGAAAAAAAAAAGAAAATATATCTTAAGATGTTATTTATATAGGACAGGTTCCGCATTGTATTCAATATGATAAATGAGACCTGGCAGAATTAAGTGTCAGTTTAAATGGGCTAATCAGAGGATTAAATATGATAAATCTGACAGCTATAAAGACTCTGACACCTACTCATGTGGTGTGGAGATCAGTGGAGCTTCAGATGTTGGAGATACAGTGTAGCAATCAATCCCTGATGGTATGATGCCCGTCATATAAATTTGTAGAAGTTAACATAAGTCAAACCTGAAAAAGAGGTCTTTGTATGCTAATTATGGAGCTAATTGATTGGTTAATCTTTTAATAAAGTGTTTTCCCAATACAGTGGTATTTTATAAAACCAACTTTTAATCAAAATAAGTATTAAAATTCTACTGAATGAATTTTAATTTTAAATCTAACCTACAGTGGACTGGGACCGACTCTATTAATTTGTTCATAATTGGTGTAAGGAATGAGAGTTAATCAGGCGGGTAACTTTCATACTATCCCTGCAGGTGTGTCCACAGTGGGAGACATGACTGTACAGAGAGGAGGATCTGTCACCATCCCATGTTTCTATGATGACAGATATAAAACTCATGTGAAATACTGGTGCAAAGGGTATCATGGGGATTCATGTACTCCCATAGTACACAGTGACTCTCCACAGGAGGGTAAAGTGTCAGTCAGAGATGATCCTGACCAGCAAGTCTTCACTGTGACCATCAACAGTCTGACAGCTGGGGACTCTGGTACCTACTTCTGTGGTGTGAATATCAGTGGAGGTTCAGATGTTGGAGATCAGGTTCACCTGTCAGTCACTGATGGTAAGATGTCTGTACTGCAGACTGTAGCCAATGAGATACACAGTATGTAACGTCATTCAGCTGGAAAGAAAGGACATTAACACAAATACTGAAGCAGATTTTAAATATTTAAAAACGTTATATAGAACAGGTTCCACATTTTAGTTTTATTCAGTATGATAACTGAGACTGGGGAGAAGTAGCAGTGAAAGTTTAAATGGGCTACTTCTGGGTGTTAAATATAAGTAATATGTTAAATGTCTGTGTTAGAAAAGCATGTTTTCACTGGTTCCTGTTTATAAATAAATGCATGTCAAGGTGCGGCATGGCAAAAGGAGCAAAAAGTTGACAATCCACTCGTGGGTGCAAGACAAAGGGGTTTAATAATGAAATAGAACACAGCATGGAAGGCCCAAAAAGAAAAGGAGCACGAGCGATCAAACGCAAACGAGGAAAACAAGAACTAGGAATAAACTAAAGCATACCATAAACACGACTAGGGAAGTACGATAACATAGGGAGCAGGACTATAGGCAGTGAAGCAAATAACAGGCAGTAACACAATGAACCGTCAAAGAACAGAACCAGAACAGGCACTAAAACACAGAGCTAACGAGACACAATGCAGGACAGGCGAGAATCATAACCAATTAACCAATCCCAGGACTCTGGGCAAACAGAACAGGTGTGGCATATTACAAACAAACAGCATTGGAGACTAGGGAAAATTAACTAACACTAAGGGTTAATTAAAACAAGGAGCAAAAGACAAGGAACCGACAGGAATACAAAAACAAGAAAGCACCGATAACAAATAACACTCGAGACAACAAAACAAATGAGGCTCGTTCTTAGCCAGCTTTCAGCACACTAGTGGGTTCTAACCCTAAATCACACGCTTAGCCCACTGAGCTACGCAGTGGTCTAAGGAGCAGGGAAAGCACATAGGGGCTGAACGGGGAGTCACATGGAGCAAGACAGGATGGCCAGCGACACCTGCTGGCTAAACAGGCAGGAGACACAAAAGGCAGGGTCGGATGGGTGCTGACCCTGACAATGCGGTTGAAACAGACTCTAATGATGAATGTTATAAAGGACCATGTTACCCCACCCAGAATGGGGAGACCTTGGTTAGCTTGTGGGACTCCAAAAGCAGCAGAATGCAAAGCTTTCAATTTACTGGTCGATCTACGTTCCTACCTTCATCCATGGTCATGAGCTGTGGGTAGTGACCAAAAAAATGAGCTTCCACTTCAGGGTGTCTGGGCTCAGCCTTAGAGAGCTCTGAGGAGCTCAGACGATTGGGAGGGGCTGAAAGTACAGCGTCTGCTCCTCAGCATCAAAAGGAGCCACTTCTGGTGGTTCGGGCATCTATCTAGGATGCCTTCTGGATGGCTCCCTGGGGAGGTGTTTTGGGCGTGTCCAACTGGGACGAGCCCCCAGGGCAGATCCAGGACACGCTAGAGAGATTATATCTCTCAGCTGGCCTGGGAACAGGGTGGAGCTGGAGGAGGTGGCTGGAGAGAGAGAGAGAGGTCTGGGCATCCCGACCCCGAATAAGCAGCAGAAAATGGATGGATGGATGGATATTTCTAAATACCTGGTTCATATTTATAAATATCTATTCATAAATATGTTATTATTATATCACAATGTTTGTTCCTAATCTGTGTGTTCAGGTTCCCCAGTGCTGTCAGTGGACAAACAGGAGGTGACGGGTGTGGAAGGAGACAGTGTCAGTGTACAGTGTCGCTATGGAAATAATACAAGACAGATAGTGTGGTGTAAGTTTGGGGGCTCCTGTGCAGCAGTGAATTCTCGGAGTTTGGATGGGAGGCCTGTCCTGATCAGGGATGACAGAGTAAATAGATTCTTCAGTGTGACAGTGGGGGCACTGGAAAGGAAGGACACTGGCTGGTACTGGTTTGATGATGGAAACCTGCAAATTCCAGTTCATATCACTGTCAAACGTAAGTAATGAAAAATCTGCCTGTGAATCATTTATGCTTCAACACGAATAGATAAATACTAAACAAATAAATGATGTCTTTACCAAGGTATTTCCCACAGGCACCAGGATGAATAAAACACTATAGAGTATGAATTTAAATAATATTAGCTGCATTTAATTTATTTTTAGTTAATCACTGGGAAATTCTTTAAACTTCCTTATTTGACAGCAATTTATTGGTATTACAGTTTACCTGCGGGTGGCATAGTGGCCCAGTAGGTGGCGATGTTCCGCCACACCTCCATGTTTAGGGGTTTGAATCTGGCTTCTGCTCTGTGTGTGTGGAGTTTGCATATTCTCCATGTTTTGCGCGGGTTTCCTCCCACAGTCCAAAGACACGCAGTCAGGCTAATTGGTGTCTCTAATAGAGAGAGTGTGTCTATGTGCCCTGTGACAGACTGGCATCCTGTCCTGGCTGTTCCCCTGCCTTGTGCCCTGTGACAGACTGGCATCCTGTCCTAGCTGTTCCCCTGCCTTGTGCCCTGTGACAGACTGGCATCCTGTCCTGGTTGTTCCCCTGCCCTGTGCCCTGTGACAGACTGGCATCCTGTCCTAGCTGTTCCCCTGCCTTGTGCCCTGTGCTGCCTCAGATCAGGTTGAGGTACCCTGAGCATGGTACCGCCCCCAAGCACTGCTCCCCGGGCGCTGAATTCGCTGCCCCCTGCTATGTCACGAAAGTCACATATGGGTTAAATGCAGAGGACACATTTCGTTGTTGCGCACTGTGTGCTGTGCTGTGGTGTGTTAACAATGACCACTGATCACCAAATTCTAAAAAAGATCAGCTCCATGCTCCTTGTACTGTACTGACCCTGTACTGGATAAGCATGTGCAAGATGGCTGGCTGAGCTAAAATGCATTAAAATGATTTTTGTATGTCAAGTCTTGTGAAGTAATTTTTATTTAAATAGCACATTTAAGAACAATGTATGTTGTGGCAAAGTGCTATAGATAAAAAAATACTACAATTAAAGAATAAAATACATAAAAAACATTGGACTATGTTACATTTTACAAAAATAAAACCGCAGTAACCCAATCAGGATAAAAGCCTGAGTATGTGTCTGCAGGTCCTTGGCTGTTGAGCTCAGCTGACAGAAACGCCCCTTCACAACAGCATTTATTTGTTTATTAAACTCAATGATGAATCAAAGATGACACCAACATTTTTACCATGTGACCGGAAGTTTTCTGAAAGAAGCCTTAATTGTTCTCTGAGATCATGAACAGACCGTGAGTGGCCAAAACTCATGACATCTGTCTTGTTTTCATTAATCTGGAGGAAAGTCATTGCCGTCCTGTTCTTAATATCCTCAAGACAGTCAGAAAGGGCCGTCAGAGAGCAGCAGTCACCAGGTTTTAATGGGAGATAGAGCTTCATATCACCGGCATAGCAATGATATTTTCCATTATAACGTTCGCAAATGGAGCCCAAAGGAAGCATGTATAGAGGGAATAGGAGAGGGCCTGTATCACAGCATTGGATATGTTTACAAGTAAGGCCATAGTACTGAAGGGGTGTGGCCATCCCACACAGTGACCAGCCCATTCATTCACCTCATCTGGGCCTTTTACTACTGATTTAAGGTCCTGGTTTTCCTCTCAGACCCTAGAACACACTCCCAGGCTCAGGTTCCCAATCCCACATCCTGCTGTAGATCTTCCCAAGATCCAACACCTGTTTTGTTTTCCTGTGTCTTTTCTTGTCCTTATGCCAAAATGACAGTCTGTGTCTTTTACATCTTCATGGTTCTGCTAAACACACGTGACCCTAATCCAAGTATTATGTTAAGTTTTGTTTCATGTTAAAATGGTACTTAGTATAACATTAGATCTTTGAACTGTTTACCTGGGTAATAGAGCTATTGTTTTTAAAATAATATATGATTTTATATATATATATGTGTTTATTTTATTCATCTAATAAGGGCCAATCAGCAGCCAGAGCGAGGTCATGCAGGAGGAAGGTCAGGGAAGAGCGAGAGAGAGAGAGAGAGAAGTTGTGTGAGTGAGCAGGAGAGGTGGCCATAGAAACTAACTGAGAAGAGTATTTGGCGACTTGGTGTTTGTACAGGATTAACTACAGGATAGGTTAGTCACCCGTAATATTCAGTCCAGGCATGTCTGTGAAGATTCTCAGTCATCCAGGTGAAACTGTCTGGTGGTTGAGTTATGCCAACTGGACTTCTTTCTTGAAGTCCAAGAAAAAAAGAAGAAGAAAAGAACTGAGTAAAAGAACTGAACAAGAAAGAAGTCCAGTTGCCATGACTCAACCACCAGTCAGTCCAGGCAAGTGCTGAGTAAAGGGGCTGTGTCATGGTGAGCTGGCCCAGCACACTGAATCAGTCAGCCCTTCCGATACATCCGCCACGGAGACAACGGCACGGCGGTTTGGGTGTTCGGCCTTCGTCAAAAGGGAGACTCCCCGGACAGCACCTCAGCACGGGCCGGGGGGGGGTTTTCCTTTTTGGTTTAGCTCCCCCAGAGTGAAGCAGCCAACGGTTTTTTTCAGGCTACAAGGCGCCCAACCAGCGGTACATGTTTCAATCCTTTTTTTGGGCCCTTTCTTAAGTACGTAAAATTTTGCCGGCTATCGGCTTAAGTTAATACAAACTTGTTTTTGTGAGCGATTTTTCCATTGGAAAAGGGACTGTAATTTAACTGACGTTTTGGTTGTTCATTTAATAAGTGAGTTTTTGATGTATGGAAAACCGCTTTTCCAGTTTAATTCTAAATTATTTTGTGTATATATTCTGAATACTGTAGGTAAATAGTTTGTATGTTTTGCAGTACTGTGGGTAAGTGTGTGGTTAGCATGTTTAGTACTTATTAATACTGTAGCTGTTTATGACTTTGAGGGTGATGTGGCCCACTGTCCTCTAACGGTTTAATTAAAAAGGTATATATTTAGTCTGAGCTTACAGGTAAGCCACCACATAAAATGGCGTTCAGTAACACATTCCTGAGGACCCATTTACACTGAACAAAAATATAAACTCAACACTCTTCTTTTTGCTCCCATTTTTCATGAGCTGAACTCAAACATAGGAAAATTTTTCTACATACACAAAAGACCCATTTCTCTGAAGTATTGTTCACAAATCTGTCTAAATCTGTGTTAGTGAGCACTTCTCCTTTGCCAAGATAATCCATCCCACCTCACAGGTGTGGCATATCAAGGTGCTGATTAGACAGCATCAATATTGCACGTGTGCCTTAGACTGCCCACAATAAAAGCCACTCTGAAATGTGCACAGTTTTGCTTTATGGGGGGGTGGCAGAAAACCAGTCAGTATCTGGTGTGGCCACCATTTGCCTCACGCAGGGCAACACATCTCCGTCGCATAGAGTTGATCAGGTTGTTGATTGTGGCCTGTGGAATGTTGGTCCACTCCTCTTCAATAGCTGTGCGAAGTTGCTGAATACTGGCAGGAACTGGAACACGCTGTCATATACGCCGATCCAGAGCATCCCAAACATGCTCAATGGGTGACATGTCTGGTGCGTATGCTGGCCATGCAAGAACTGGGATGTTTTCAGCTTCCAGGAAGTGTGTACAGATCCTTGCAATATGGGGCCGTGCGTTATCATGCTGCAACATAAGGTGATTTCTGCACCCTGTCTTGGCAAAGGAGAATATTTGAGAGAAATGGGTCTTTTGTGTATGTAGAAAAATTTTCTGATGTTTGAGTTCAGCTCATGAAAAATGGGAGCAAAAACAAGAGTGTTGGGTTTATATTTTTGTTCAGTGTAATTAACATAGGGCCTTAATTTAATGTGCACAAAACATTTTAGTTAAAGGACTGAAGGCAGCGCCTTCTGACGGTAGCGGAGACTAAGGGGGCGCTACACATACAAACCAAGCCGTATTTCTTAGGGATGCTGTGATGTGGAAAATCTTTATTCAGTTGGTTATTTTCCCTACAGATGCTGACAGTGTTTACACAGTGAGCAGGGTGTCTGCATGGAGAGGAGGATCTGTCACCATCCCATGTTTCTATGATGACATATTTAAAACTCATCTGAAATACTGGTGCAGAGGGAGACAATGGAGTTCATGTACTCCCATAGTACACAGTGACTCTCCACAGGAGGGTAAAGTGTCAATCAGAGATGATCCTGACCAGCAAGTCTTCACTGTGACCATCAACAGTCTGACAGCTGGGGACTCTGATAGGTACTGGTGTGGTGTGAATATCAGTGGAGGTTCAGATGTTGGAGATCAGGTTTACCTGTCAGTCACTGATGGTAAGATGTCTGTACTGCAGACTGTAGCCAATGAGATGCACAGTATGTAATATGTCATTCAGTCAGAAAGGAAGGACATTAACACGATTACTGAAGAAAAAAAAAAGAAAATATATCTTAAGATATTATTTATATAGGACAGGTTCCACATTGTATTCAATATGATAAATGAGACCTGGCAGAATTAAGTGTCAGTTTAAATGGGCTAATCAGAGGATTAAATATGATAAATCTGACAGCTATAAAGACTCTGACACCTACTCATGTGGTGTGGAGATCAGTGGAGCTTCAGATGTTGGAGATACAGTGTAGCAATCAATCCCTGATGGTATGATGCCCGTCATATAAATTTGTAGAAGTTAACATAAGTCAAACCTGAAAAAGAGGTCTTTGTATGCTAATTATGGAGCTAATTGATTGGTTAATCTTTTAATAAAGTGTTTTTCCCAATACAGTGGTACTTTATAAAACCAACTTTTAATCAAAATAAGTATTAAAATTCTACTGAATGAATTTTAATTTTAAATCTAACCTACAGTGGACTGAGACCGACTCTATTAATTTGTTCATAATTGGTGTAAGGAATGAGAGTTAATCAGCCTGGTAACTTGTATACTGTCCCTGCAGGTGTGTCCACAGTGGGCTTGGTGACTGTACAGAGAGGAGGATCTGTCACCATCCCATGTTTCTATGGTGATGGATATGAGACTCATGTGAAATACTGGTGCAGAGGGAGAGAATGGAGTTCATGTACTCCCATAGTACACAGTGACTCTCCACAGGAGGGTAAAGTGTCAATCAGAGATGATCCTGACCAGCGAGTCTTCACTGTGATCATCAACAATCTGACAGCTGGGGACAGTGATAGGTACTGGTGTGGTGTGAAGATCAGTGGAGGTTCAGATGTTGGAGATCGGGTTTACCTGTCAGTCAGTGATGGTAAGATGTCTGTACTGCAGACTGTAGCCATTGAGATGCACAGTATGTAACATGTCATTCAGTTAGAAAAGAAGGACGCAAACACAGAAAGAATAAAAATATTTAGGATTTTTTTTTTTATATTTAAAAAATTTATAGAAGATTCCAATTTTTACATTTGTTACATGTGTAACGTGTTCATATTTTATGTATAGTATATTTTATTTTGAACTGTGTAAAAATCACAATGTTTGTTCCTAATCTGTGTGTTCAGGTTCCCGGGTCTCAGTGGACATACAGGAGGTGACGGGTGTGGAAGGAGACAATGTCAGTGTTCAGTGTCGCTATACATATGATTATGGTCAGAGGATATGGTGTAAGATCAGGGGCTCCTGTGTATCAGAGGGATCTGTGAGTTTGGATGGGAGGCCTGTCCTGATCAGGGATGACAGAGAAAATAAAGTCTTCAGTGTGACAATGAGGGGACTGGAGAGGAAGGACACTGGCTGGTACTGGTGTGATGACAGAGGCCTGCAGATCCCAGTTCATATTACTGTCAAACGTAAGTAATGAAAAATCTGCCCGCGAATCATTTATGCTTCAACACAAATAGATAATTGCTAAAGAAATAAATTCTGTGTGTGCCAGGGTTTTTCCAACAGGCTCCAGGGTGAATAAAACACTATAGAGCATGAATTTATTAGCTGCCTGCTCTGTGTGTGTGGAGTTTGCATGTTCTCCACATGCTGTGTGGGTTTCCTCCCACAGTCCAAAGACACGCAGTCAGGCTAATTGGTGTCTCTAATAGAGAGAGTGTGTCTATGTGCCCTGTGACTGACTGGCATCCCGTCCAGGATGTACTCCATCCCTGTGCCCTGTCCTGCCTGGGATCGGCTCCAGGCCCCATATCCCTGACCAGGAGGAGGGGTTAGAAGATAGATGGGTTGATGGCTGTAGTTTTGTGTCTGTATGAATGGACTTGAAGATCTTTATGCACAGAACATGGTTTTAATACATTTTAAATTAACAATCTTTTCTCCTATTTCCGCTACTGTACATATTTGGTCCATGATGAAGGAGGAGGGAATAATGATAAACTGAGGTAAGCATTCAACAGCATTTACAGCAGTGTGGTGTCGAGCAAGCAGCATTTACCTGGTCACACTGTAATGGGAAACGTCCATTTTGTTTATGACAATAAAGATTGGATTTTTGATTTCATTTCACTTATAAAATACGTGAGATGGCATCCCTTCCACAGTGAGCCCCTGCTTTGTGCCCTGTGCTGCTGTGCTGCAGGCCTGTTTGGATTTTATAGAACAATGTAGCATTTTATGTAATAATCATAATAACATGCACAGTTAAATATCTTTAGCTATTTTCAACTTCTTTGTTAATGTCACCTGTTCCTCATGTGTAGCCTGTGAAGTAATTCAAATGTGGCTCTTATTTGTAGCTATAAAGCACAGAAGACTTTACTGTTCAGATCCACCCTCTTATTTGGTCCAGCTGGCTCTGTATGTAGGACTGGGCTTATTGGTGCTGCTGTTGATGGTTATAATTCTGTCAGAGTAGATTCACTGCATTGTTCTTCAGGTTTAAATGTGATACGTGTGACTGACAGACACACTGATGTATTATATGTCTGACAGGTGGGAGCAGGTTCTGGATGCTGCACTGAAAGCTGGGACTGGTGTGTTGAATCTGATTTGCACCATCATCGCCATTCAGCTGCACTGGAGCTCCTGTAGAAAGAGGGGATCCAATCAGAGAGAAGCAGAGGGAGGGGCCAATACAAAACAGGGGTCTTAGGGAATTCTGATTAAATATACAGGCTTATTAATACTGTTACTATAATAAACATACACTTGCTATTAGAATAAATAAATGCACAAACTGCAAGGCTTTCTCAGCAAGGTTATGCTGTGTTTGTATGAAATGCCTTTTTATATATCATTATTGTTTCAGTTTATGCTGTAGCCATTTATTTGTGCATGAATCTCTCATGGTCAGGGGAAGCTGGGGGGTGACCTTTGTAGAGCAGAATGAGTCAGACGAGCAGTAAAATAAATGGTTATGCTAACTGCAGTGAGGCCTCTCTCATGTGGCCCTGCTCAGTCTGTACAGTCACACCATGAAAGTCAGTTAAACACAGAGAGGTTGATCTGCAGTGTAGGATTGTCTGCTGGGAACCTGTACAGCCAGTGCTTTGTACCGCTGATGGCCTCTTCGTCACAAGCGCTTTACTGCCATCTGCTGGTCAATGTTTATCATTGGTTTATAAGTACAATTGAATCTTATTACATTGCATATTAATTCTTAAACAGATATTTTATGTATATTGGCTTTGTTTTGATTTAATAAATATTTTGATTGAATAAATATTTTTAAAATATTTAAAAATTAAATGTAAATGGTTTGTGGTGTCCAGGTCACACTGATTTTTCAGGGCCCACCAATCAGTGACCCTCTCACAGTGTGATGTAATGCACAAAATCAGGACCATCCACATTTCACTCAGCAGTAAAATACACCAGCTTGTCTCAGCTGATAGCAGTCCTTACTTATCAGATAAGGGAGAAAACACAATATATCAAAAGTAAAAAGAAAGATATCACAATCTTTCTGGTCAAAATCAACTGAAAATATCCCTGCAATAATAAATTGGATTTTGGGATAACACCCATTAAATGGGACCTATTGTGCTTTTCCCTTTCTATTAGTGTGTTATATGACTTCATGTGCATGTAAACAGTCTGTAATGTATTAAGGCCCAAGACACAAGCAAAAGAGAATAACTCGTACCACAGAAACCACTCTTCTCGAATCTGCCTAAAATGCCTTGTATTGCAATTCCAGCCCTTACTTCTGTGACATGATGAGGTCACCTCGTAACACAATCCTTATTGGCTGCGTACCTGCAAGGACCTGTCTACAGACTGCCCAATGGATCCTTTTCTTACTTCCGTATTTCTCTACCGGAACTCAACAGTGACTTGCAGTGCAGTTTCCTGTTATCATAGCGGCATATATGAAAAATTGAAGTTTTTACAGTGTCCCAGGCTGTTCTTGCTGTACTCAAAAACAGCCCTACCTCTCTTTTCATTCGTTCCCAGTTGACACAACCATGAGGAAAAAATGGATACAGGTGATCAGAAGAGAGGAAGGGCTGAATTTTGCACTTTTGTCTGCAGTAGACATTTCACCCCTGAAGATTTTATTAAATGCTGTACCGTCAGTTGACACGTTTAAGGTGAGCATTGGTCAGCAAACTTATCATCATTGGGCCAATTATCTTTCATCATGCTGTCCTCACTGGTCCATCTGGATAAGCAGGGAAAAGGTCAAGTCCACTGTCTCCCTCAAATTCGAGAGATATTGCGCTAACGTTAGAGGCATGCTGGACTGCACAGAGATCGCCCTGGAGACATTCTCCAAATAAAAGAAGAGGACGACATTGAGAGGGCTGATCGGAGTTACTCCCAATGGTTTGGTGACATTTACCTCACCTCTGTACACAGGTTACATCTCCGCATCATTCCACCTTTTAAACATTCCTCTCAATTCAGCAAGGAGGAAACTGCACAAGCCCAAGCCACTGCCCACCTCAGAGTTACAGTATAGTGGGGAGAGTAATAGCTAGAATGAAGTCCTTTCACATCTAGGACTCCCCTGTGCCTATCTAACCTTGATAGGTCTTTAATTCCAAACTCACCTGAGTTCTTGGTCTGTCCCATCTTTAGAAGCCACTTGTATAGGCCAGAGGTGGTGGAACAGTCAGCAAATGGAGCTGTGAATAGTATGCAGTCTGGTTCTATGTGGTTGCAGAACCCTTTACCGGCTGTGCAGCTGCAACCCAACCCAACCCAGCTGAGATCATGTGGAATTCCAGGGTGAAGTCTGTGGCCGTCCGGTGTCCCTGTCGGAGATTGAGGAGGCCAACTCTGAGGCTTCTGCCTACCGCCAGGTGGTCAAACACAGCACCAAACGTTTGTTGAAAGGTGGCGCTGGAGTCCAGCACCTTTTCTTATTTCCCCAGTGTTAGATTCTGTTTCCTTGTTTCTGACAGTTTTAGTTTCCCTGTGATCTCCCAGTTTCCTTGAGTTAATAATTAGTTTCAGCTGTTGCCTGTTTTTTTGCATCAGTCCTTGTGTGTTCTCCCTGATTGGTTAATTGTTTCATGTCTCACTGCTGATTTAGTTCAGTTCCCCAGAGGGTCATTGTGATGTTGATGTTGTTGCTATTGCTGATGTTCTTGCTGCCTGTGGTTTCAGCTATTTTTGATTCCCTGCCTGTTCTCCGTGTAGCTAGTTTCCCTTTGTTGATCATTTTGTTCTGTAAGTTACTTTATACCCTTTTTAGTTTTGATGCCTCATGGTTCTTTTTGTTTTGTAGTGTTCCCTGTGTTCTCTGTTCTCTTAATAATCCCTTGTTTCCCTGCGAGCCACAGGTGGATCGTCAACCTCCTTTCCCTGCCTGCTTGATGGCCCGCCCCCACGCCAGAAACTGCCGAGACCATGACAAAGGGACAATCGCACGGCAGGTTGGTAGTGTCCCAAGTCCCATATTTCTTCAGATTGACAGTAGCAACACTAATACTAATAATAATTGTTCTGATACCAATGTATTTTGTTACAGTTATGTCACAGGTGTCAAACTCAAGGCCCGCGGGCCACATCCAGCCCAGGGCACAATTATAGCGGGCTCAAGCAAAAATGTCTGTGTATCAGAACTGGCCCGCTGTTATATAGCACGCACATCACTGGCACTACAAATCCCAGATTGCACAGCGGTAGCTGGTGCCTCGGCACGTCAATCAAGGCCTCCAAGCCAGATCCCCCTCCCACCTCATGATTTCGCTTTTCCATCACACCAGGTGCTGAAAGTACCAAAAGTTCCATACTTCAAGGTGCCGGTTTTCCATTGACGTTCTAGCACTGAATGGCATCACAATGCATGGCGGGGTATTTTGTACTGAATGCAAAAATCGACTGTAGTACATTAGAGGGCTGGATGATGTGCGATTTTAATAGCAACATCGCATGTTATGCACATGCAGTTCTAGTCAGCTAGATTAAGATCAGGCTTTTTTCAGTTGTGTATGGACATTATATTGCAGGGAGTTAAATTTAGCTAAAACATTCTTACCAAATTAAAAATTGCCAGCTTTACATTTTTAATGATTATTTCTTTTCAGGACTATCTAGTGTATGTTTAAAAATTTACCTGCATGTGTCCTTAACAATCTGCACCCCCCCCCCCCCCCCCCCGACTCCTCCCACCTATGCAAAAATAATCGCTGGCCACAAACTTTTCTCGTTCATTTCATTAATGTCATCTTTATTTGTATGTATTTTTTTTACAATTGCACCAGCTCTCATCGCCCACAAACGTCGAGTCTTGTCTTCCTTTCATCTTCTTTCTCTCTTTCTTTCAACCAATGTTGACATCACCAGCCTCCTAATCCCACCACCGGCGTTGGGTCGTCCAGTGTCCTGAGGATGGGTCTCCAAGCTGGTCTGGGCCTCCGCTGGCCGCTTTCCCGCCTACTGATCTCTCCTGCTCTGGGCTGGACCGGCTGGCAGAACCTGCTTCTTCTAATGCATGACACCAGATCAGTGTTCTCTCCTACTCATACAGACTAAAGGGGAAAAAAGACAAACAAACTCTATCCTAGACAGGGGTAGCAGTTCGGTGTGGTCTGCCATGGGGGGGCGCTGTCCTGGGGGCTCCACTGCCTCTTCCTTTGCTCTGCTCACGGTGCACGGCGGCCCAACCTGCGTTGACCAAACAACAACCTTCCCCCCATCAATCTTCCTTTTGCTCCCACCTCTCCTCTCTTCCATCTCTACCACCTGATGTGTTGCTTTTATCTTCCCCAACACACAGAAAGACACAAACACACACATGCCGACCCTTAAGGGGGAAGTACTGTACGCAGCCTCAATAGTCTACACATGTTCACCACATCACAATGCCTAATCATTGTATTATTCATATTATTTAGTTGATTTTATTATTCTTCTATTTTTCCTTTCTTCTGTTCTGTCTTTCCTTCTGTATTTCCCAGAAAAAAAGAGCTTATAAGACACATATCCATACATCAAGACAGGGCCTGTGGTTATTTGTCTGGTGTTGCCATGTAATCATTTGCTAATTTATTTGATATGTGACTTGACCTTAATTTATACAAAATAACTATAAGTATGTGAGGTGTTTACATTGTATTTTATTTTAATAATTGTCGTATTATTGTTAATAGTGCTAATATCTTTTCTTATTTTTTGTTTTCTTCCCCCCAGAGTTTCCATGCTATCTGATATTTGTGCTATTCCTTATATTGTAGTATGTTTGATATTTTTGTTTGCAGCTAAATAGAAGAAAAAAAAAACTTGATGAGGCCCCATAAGAAACTAACCCAACCCTAACCTTTATGCCTAGTTCTAAGCCCAGTCCCACACCAGCCCAGTCTAATTTCAAAACTTACTCTAAATATAATGGCAAACCAAACCCTAATTCTTGCTGTCACCTTACTACACATTATCTATAATAAACACCATTACCACATCCCTAATGCCAACTGTTGGCCAAACTCCACTATAATAAAACCAAAAAATTGTCAGCCAAAACTGTCACGTCTTGCGCATCATTTCATTTCCTGCAGCTTCCCAGCTCATGCCATCCTCGAGTGCTCTGGAGAGGGAAAACTTTACCTTCCAGGGTTTTTATAATTTTGGTTGTGGTTGGGTTCCATGCACAGCGCTGGCCAAATCTCACTGTCCCAAATAGGAGCCTGAGGAGATTATAATTTTGAGAGAAGATTCGTTATTCTCTTAGTCTGATTTGCTCTGAGTCTCTGACTCTGACTGAATCTGGCTCCAGAAGAGAGGATAGGATGACAAGGTGTTGGACGCTTCAGACTACAAGATCAGCAAAGTGGCTTGATGCGGTACAGTTTGCGGCCTCTTGGCTCGCGGGACACGGCTGAGCTCACGGCTTCCTAGCTCGTGGGACGTGGCTCAGCTCGCTGCCTCCCAGCTCGCTGCCTCCCAGCTCGCGCCACGCGGCTCAGCTCGCGGCATCCCGGCTCACGCAACGCGGCTCAGCTCGCGGCCTCCTAGCTCGTGCCACGCGGCTCTCCTCATGGCCTCCCAGCTAACGCCATCCTCCAGTGCTCTGGTGAGGGAAAACTTTACCTTCCATGGTTTTTATTATTTTGGTTGTGGTTGGGTTCCATGCACAGCGCTGGCCAAATCTCACTGTCCCAAATAGGAGACTGAGGAGTTTATTATTTCGAGGGAAGATTCGTTATTCTCTTAGACTGACTTGCTCTGAGTCTCTGATTCTGACTCAATCTGGCTCCAGAAGAGAGGATAGGATGACAAGGTGTTGGACGCTTCAGACTACAAGTTCAGCAAAGTGGCTCGATGCGGTACAGTTTGCGGCCTCTTGCCTCGCGGGACACGGCTCAGCTCATGGCTTCCTAGCTCGTGGGACGTGGCTCAGCTCGCTGCCTCCTAGCTCACGGGACACGGCTCAGCTCATGGCATCACAGCTCTTGGGACGCGGCTCAGCTCGTGGCCTTTCAGCTCACGGCTTGCTAGCTCACGACACGCGGCTTAGTCCATGGCCTCCAAGTTCTCGCCACGCGGCTCAGCTCGCGGCCTCCTAGCTCGTGCCACGTGGCTCTCCTCATGGCCTCCCAGCTCACGCCATCATCTAGTGCACTGGTGAGGGAAAACTTTACCTTCCATGGTTTTTATTATTTTGGTTGTGGTTGGGTTCCATGCACAGCGCTGGCCAAATCTCACTGTACCAAAAAGGAGCCTGAGGAGTTTATTATTTCGAGGGAAGATTCGTTATTCACTTAGTCTGACTTGCTCTGAGTCTCTGATTCTGACTGAATCTGGCTCCAGAAGAGATGATAGGATGACAAGGTGTTGGACGCTTCAGACTACAAGTTCAGCAAAGTGGCTCGATGCGGTACAGTTTGCGGCCTCTTGGCTCGCGGGACACGGCTGAGCTCACGGCTTCCTAACTCGTGGGACGTGGCTCAGCTCGCTGCCTCCTAGCTCACGGGACGCGGCTCAGCTCGTGGCATCACAGCTCACGGGACGCGGCTCAGATCGCGGCCTCCTAGCTTTTACTTTTTAAAACGTTTTATGTATTCATTTTGCGAATCAGTTTTGAAATCTAATATGAACGTGGCTTTTATTTTACAAAACCAAAGCTGTAAAAATCTTGCAAGCTTTTTATCAAAGGAGATTTTGTTAATGTAACATGAAGTTTTTTGTTTTTTTTCCAAAGTTGCACAAGTGTTTTAAAATGTATCATGTATACGTGTGTTTTATTTTTCTAACTTTTACAAAAATGTCTGTCTACATTTATCAAATGAGTTTTAAAATGTAACATGACCGGGTGTTTTATTATTCAAAACAAAAGTTATACATATCTTTTGTTATATGTATTCAGTACGATCGTGTTTTTAAAATGTACTAATTTTGCGGGGTGGTGGGAATAAAGCGTATTTAAAGGGGTACCTCTCGTGGACTCTACCAATCTTTACCAGCTTTTGAACCCTGAGCCACACGGGGACTGGGGGTTTTAGCTGTGAGACTCGACACCTATGCATTATAGATCCTCATGTCAGCTATGGTCCCCATGTACCCAGTGTAGGGTCAGGTCCAGAGAACGACCCGCCAACATTTTGCGTATCAACGAATCTGTAACCATTATTTCAATTCATTATATGCTGAGTTTTATGCAATTGTTTTTGGCTGAAGCATAAAAAAACTAACTACGAGTGCACCTGGTTATTAGCATTTAAGTTATAACAGTAGGAGCTAGTAAACTGCATTTAGCAGATAGACTGGGAAATACGGAGGACAGAATGACGCGGACGGAACGCACCATGACTTTCTTACTCCAAGAAGCTGCCAAGTTATCTGCGAAGTGCGAAGATTTGTAATGGAGAATGAGACGCAATAACATACGAATACATGGCATCCCAGAAGGAGCGGAAAAGAGCAACGCCATAGGCTTCATAACGGAGCTCATTAAATTAAAGATCCAAATCACAGACAACTTGGACATGCGTATCGAGAGAGCACACCGCTCCCTGGGAGCTAAGCCCTGCAGGTACAGCGCGGCGCCTCCGAGAGCTATCATATCGTTTTTTGGACTACAAAGGGAAAGAACACGTTATAAGGGAGGCATTGAAACAAAAAAATCACATACGAGGGAAAGACTGTCTACTTTAATGAAGACTACACAACGGAGGTTCAAAAGAAGAGAAAAGAAGTGAGGGACGTCATCAAAAAATTAAAGGAGAAAAACGTGAAAGCACAGTCACCCTACCCAGCCTGACTTAAGGTGTTC